>NC_064619.1:220971948-221276412 GCF_023898315.1 Schistocerca nitens | reverse complement strand
GAGGTCATAAGTCCCCTAGAACTTAGAACCACTTAAACCTAACTAACCTAAGGACATTACACACATCCAGTCGCGTATGGTTCGCGGGAAGAACGACTGCCGGAAAGCCTCCGTGCGCGCTCGAATCTCTCTAATTTTACATTCGTGATCTCCTCGGGAGGTATAAGTAGGGGGAAGCAATATATTCGATACCTCATCCAGAAACGCACCCTCTCGAAACCTGGACAGCATGCTACACCGCGATGCAGAGCGCCTCTCTTACAGAGTCTGCCACTTGAGTTTGCTAAACATCTCCGTAACGCTATCACGCTTACCAAATAATCCTGTGACGAAACGCGCCGCTATTCTTTGGATCTTCTCTATCTCCTCTGTCAACCCGACCTGGTACGGATTCCACACTAATGAGCAATACTCAAGTATAGGTCGAACGAGTGTTTTGTAAGCCACCTCCTTTGTTGATAGACTACATTTTCTAAGCACTCTCCCAATGAATCTCAACCTGGCACCCGCCTTACCAACAATTAATTTCATACGATCATTCCACTTCAAATCGTTCCGCACGCATACTCCCAGATATTTTACAGAAGTAACTGCTACCAGTGTTTGTTCCGCTATCATATAATCATACAATAAAGGATGCTTGTTTCTATGTATTCGCAATACATTACATTTGTCTATGTTAAGGGTCAGTTGCCACTCCCTGCAGCAAGTGCCTATCCGCTGCAATTTTCTAATGCTGCAACTTCTCTGTATACTACAGCACCATCCGCGAAAAGCCGCATGGCTGTACAGGTCTCACTTGTGCTAGCGAGTTGCACAGCAGTGTGACATGTCCTGGTGTCCCAGTTTCTCCGCATATAACGTAAAGTTCTTAGTCAACGTAGACAAATCGAAACGAAACGAAACTACAACATCATGCTCAGTAAATGGACAAACGAAACGCAGGCAGGTAGCCATACTGCCAACCATCGCATGCTATTCATCGGATTACATGGGAATGCCAAGCGAGCAGCGATCGATCGCTGCGATTTGCCCACATGCGTGCGATCTACGGACAGATCTCTCGACGAGGGGACTGATCTAGAGATGGGTAGTTCGCGAACGAACGGGTGCAAAGGAACGGTTCGCCAAGATGAACGAAAGGACCGAGGAATGGATTCCAACGAACGATAGGTTCATAGTTCACTTCGGTCGCGGCGACCTACTTATAGTTCCCGGGAACGAGGAACGATCGGTTCATAGTTCACTTCGGTCGCGGCGGTCTACTTATAGTTGCCGGGAACGAGGAACGATCGGTTCATAGGTCACTAGTTCACTTCGGTCTCGGCGGTCACTTCGGCAGTTCTCGTTTCAGCCTCCGTCGCGTGCTCGTCTCAGTCTCGGTCTCCCTCGGCCGCACTCGTCGTTCTTCGCATGACCACCTGCCTCAGTTCCACTGCCGACTACTCCTAGTTAGTTCAGTATCCAGTTGTTCGTTTTGTTCACTGCGCTCGCCTATTTTACATGTGTTCCAAACTGCTCTTGCACTTGGTTCTGGCTATTCAGCGTCCACGACCGGTAATCAAAAAGTATTTTATAGTTACGTAAATTACATAAAAATTACGTTGTATGTAATAGGTAAGTCTTTTCAGGAAACAAAAGGGCATATCAGCTCACTTCATTATATCGATGAACAGCAGAAGACATACCTATAACAAGGCAAGTTTTTTTGTTATTCATATATCTTTTTGGTTTCATCCACTTGATTTAGCAGCTAACTTTCAATAATTTGCTTAATTTTTAGTGTAAGAAAATTCACAGATTTCCATAAAATCATATATACTTATTATCTCAAAAACGTTTGTTCAGAAGGAGCTTTCAAACCAAAAACTTTATTACTGCGAACTTAATTACTATTGTTATTGCAGCATTAACGTTAATAATGCAACATAAAATCAAAATTTTTACTAAGCGTGTGACGCAAGTATGAGAAAACTACATTTTCTTTACGCTTCCATAAAGTCTCTACTTCGCCTGCGAACTCAGAGACAATGTGAAGTATATATAGGGTGTAAACGATTATTGTTTCCAGCATACCATAGCTATGTAGTGGAAGTCGAAACGAAGAATTTTATACAAGACACTTGTGGTCTATTAAGTTTGGAAACAGCCACCAACAGGTTTACGAGACTACATGAGCTATAGCCCATGCGTGTTGCGTGAGATTTTCATGTTCTCTTCTCCAGCTCTCTACACATCGTCATCGATTGTTTCGCAATTGTTGCTTGCATTAGCTTGTTATTTCTTTACTGTCTAATTATGTCGGAAGTTCCATGCGGCTTTTCACGGATGATGCTGTAGTATACAGAGAAGTTGCAACATAGGAAATTTTAGCGAAATGCAGGAAGATCTGCAGCGGATAGGCACTTGGTGCAGGGAGTGGCAACTGTCCCTTAACATAGACAAGTGTAATGTATTGCGAATACATAGAAACAAGCATCCTTTATTGTATGATTATATGATAGCGGAACAAACACTGGTACCAGTTACTTCTGTAAAATATCTGGGAGTATGCTTGCGGAACGATTTGAAGTGGAATGATCATATAAAATTAATTGTTGGTTAGGCGGGTACCAGGTTGAGAATCATTGGAAGAGTCCTTAGAAAATGTAGTCCACCAACAAAGGAGGTGGCTTACAAAACACTCGTTCGACCTATACTTGAGTATTGCTCATTAGTGTGGGATCCGTACCAGGTCGGGTTGACAGAGGAGATAGAGAAGATCCAAAGAATAGCGGCGCGTTTCGTCACAGGGTTATTTGGTAAGCGTGATAGAGTTACGAAGATGTTTAGCAAACTCAAGTGGCAGACTCTGCAAGAGAGACGCTGTGCATCGCGGTGTAGCTTGCTCGCCAGGTTTCGAGAGGGTGCGTTTCTGGATGAGTATCGAATATATTGCTTCCCCCTACTTATACCTCCCGAGGAGATCACGAATGTAAAATTAGAGAGATTCGAGCGCGCACGGAGGCTTTGAGACAGTCATTCTTCCCGCGAACCATACGCGACTGGAACAGAAAAGGGAGGTAATAACAGTGGCACGTAAAGTGCCCTCCGCCGTACACCGTTGGGTGGCTTGCGGAGTATAAATGTAAATGTAGATGTAGATTTACATGTTTCTCTGTTTGTTGTATCTGCTCGTAACGGGCAACACATCGTCCGTAATTGGGGAGCAGTCCGTACTCGGGGCCGGATTTCCGTGCGCCACCCTGTATTATTTCCCTGCGATCAGCCACACAAGGCTACGGCTGGATAAACGAGAGGTTCTGCAGAATCACAGAAATTACTTCTAAAACTGTGTAAGAATTCTGTAACGAATAAAAACTCTGTACTCCAGGGGGGAGGCAAGTGCCTCCTCTCGGTGCCCTCCACCCTTCAGTCACCTACAGTTCTAGTTTTCAGTTTTTCATAAGAACCATATACCATGAACGGTGAACGAGTAAAAATGAGCGGTTCCCAAAAAAGAACGATCAGCAGTGAACTAGTTCCCAAGGATGAACGAGTTTTCCCATCTCTAGACTGATCGCTGCGATCCGTCACTCGCGTGTGGGGCCCTCGAGAGCTACGATAGCGGCAAGCCGAGGCTGGCAGCTGAACGGCGTAGGGAGACAGATGGGCCGGCACGCGTGTGTGGTGGGCGCCGCGACTGGCGCGGAACTGGCGGTTAGCGGCGCCGGGAATCGATCGCGGACTGGCGCGCCAGTCACGCGATTGTCCGCGCTGCGGGCTTGGGCTGGCGTGGCGTCGGCGCGCCGCGTGACTCACGGCGACAAGCCAACACGCGCTGCAGCCCGGCAGGCCGGCGCCGCGGCAGCAGGGGAGCGCGCTGCATGCCCGCCGGCAAGTACTGCACTCGTCTGCAACGCGCCAAGCACTGACAGGAGAAGCGTGCGTCTAAATTCCCTCTTACACGATGAATTTCCTTGTCTCAGTTCAATACTCGAAATTCTACTGCAGCGCCCCGGGCGTTTTATTCCCGTACTGAGTCTCGTCTGTTTCGAGAGGTCATTTCCGTTTACACGTCGGCACCAATACTGCCTGTTGTTGATAATTCTTCCGGGTTATATGGCTGTGGTCCATGGAATACTTCTATTCCTAACGTTCCGTCCAATACTACGTTGGACATCCTCAGAGGTATGGCTGGTCCTGTTGAGTCCTGCCGACTGACGAGTCGGGCGTCGGAGAGCGGCCTAAATACCGAGGAAAGTGGGTGTGGTCTAGCTTGCACATAGTAGCAGAGAGAAAACTAGTCAAAGGTAAAATGTAACTATCGATAATAGTCCGTCATAGATAAAAATCACTTATCGATTCTGTAACGCCACTGTCCATATATCGCTCAATTTCAAGGCCTCTTCTTTTCTATTAAAATTATCTTCATGTTTATAAATTGCAACAGCCTCCCTATACAGTCGTCGATAATAGTTCGTGATAGCACTTAAAACCGTAGTTTCAGAAAACTTAACTACATGGTCACCGGACTGAAGTGCATGTTCCGCAACGGCCGATTTATCTATTTTACCCAGTCGGCAAAGACTTTATGCTCCTTTACCCTCGTATTCACACTTCTTTTCGTAGTACCAATATAGACCTTGCCACAGGTACACGGAATTTTATACACACCGCTAGATGATAATGGTGGCCTTCTATCTTGAACAGAACGAAGTACTTGTCCTATTTTTCTGGTAGGTTTGAATACCGGTTTCGTTTTGACGGCGCACGGTTGACTCCAGTGTGTGCCGTGGGTCACCGTTACAGTTTAATCACTGCGCGCAGAATTTCGGCATCTTCAGACGGTGGACGAATGCTTCATGAACTAGCTCTTGTATTACATTTTCTATTTAGTTAAAATTTCTGTCGATTTGGATGTACACAACTGGCCATTAAAATTGCTACAACAAGAAGAAATGCAGATGATAAACGGGTATTCATTGGACAAATATGTTATACTAGAAATGACATGTGATTACATTTTCACGCAATTTGGGTGAATAGATCCTGAGAAATCAGTACCCAGAACAACCACCTCTGGCCGTAATAACGGCCTTGATACGCCTGGGCATTGAGTCAAACAGAGTTGGATGGCGAGTACAGGTACAGGTGCCCATGCAGCTTCAACACGATACCACAGTTCATCAAGAGTGGTGACTGGCGTACTGTGACGAGCCAGTTGCTTGGCCACCATTGACCAGACGTTTTCAGTTGGTGAGAGATCTGGAGAATGTGCTGGCCAGGGCAGCAGTCGAACACATTCTTTATCCAGAAAGGCCCGTACAGGACCTGCAACATGCGGTCGTGCATTACCCTGCTGAAATGTTGGGTTTTGCAGGGATCGAATGACTGCAACATGCGGTCGTGCATTATCCTGCTGAAATTTAGGATTTCGCAGGGATTGAATGAAGGGTAGAGCCACGGGTCGTAACACATCTGAAATGTAACGTCCACTGTTCAAAGTGCCGTCAGTGCGAACAAGCGGTGACCGAGACGTGTAACCAATGGCACCCAATACCATCACGCCGCGTGATACGCCAGTATGGCGATGACGAATACACGCTTCCAATGTGCGTTCACCGCGATGTCGCCAAACAGGGATGCGACCGTCATGATGCTGTAAACAGAACCTGGATTCATCCGAAAAAATGACGTTTTGCCATTCGTGCACACAGGTTCGTCGTTGAGTATGCCATTGCAGGCGCTCCTGTCTGTCATGCAGTGTCAAGGGTAACCGCAGCCATGGTCTCCGAGCTGATACTCCATGCTGCTGCAAACGTCGTCGAACTATTGACTCAGGGATCGAGACGTGGCTGCACGATCCGTTACAGTCATGCGGATAAGATGCCTGTCATCTCGACTGCTAATGATACGAGGCCATTGGAATCCAGCACGGCGTTCCGTATTACCCTCCTGAACCCACCGATTCCATATTCTGCTAACAGTCATTGGATCTCGTACAATGCGAGCAGGAATGTCGCGATACGATAAACCGCAATCGCGATAGGCTACAATCCGACCTTTATAAAAGTCGGAAACGTGATGGTACTCATTTCTCCTACTTACACGAGGCATCACAACAGCGTTTCACCCGGCAATACCGGTCAACTGCTGTTTGTGTATGAGAAATCGGTTAGAAACTTTTCTCATGTCAGCACGTTGTAGGTGTCGCCACCGGCGCCAACCTTGTGTTAATGCTCTGAAAAGTTTATCATTTATGTATCACAGCATCTTCTTCCTGTCGGTTAAATTTCACGTCTGTAGCACGTCATCTACGTGGTGTAGCAATTTTAATGGCCAGTAGGGCATTTCTTTTCTTACTTTTCAACAAAAATGACTTATCGACGTACTTCTTACATGACTGGGTCTTTAGATTTTGTATACATTTCTTTTCGTGGTACACAGACTTTGTTTTCCAAAAGATATGCAGCTAGACGAATACTTTCCAGACTCACTGTATGCTTAATGCTCCTACATGTCTTCGCGCGTTATGTCCTCTGTGTCGGTGCTGGAGGAGTCCGTAGTGCTGAACCCCTCATCGGAACTAACCCAGTCGTCTCTCTGACGTCTGCTACGACGCCTGTAAGGTCTCATTTGTTTACAGACGGTGTGTTCCGTCTTGGAGATGAGTTCTCGTCCAGGCGGAGAAGGCCGAGTGGTGTGACGTCGCCGGCGAGTAATCAACGCGGCCGGCCCTGGCGTCATGCGGCGGATCTGCTCCTGTGCGTGCGTCATCGCCGCCACGCACCGCTCACTTGTACTGCTTGGGTGACGCGCGAGGCCGAGCCGTCTCCGCACACCCGCTGCTCGTCGGTCCAAACACGCCAGCCGTTTAACTTGTGAATGGCCACCACTGGCCTGTAACGCATCATGCGCGGCCTACAGCTAACACAGAACAAGGTTCCAGGAATCATAAGCAATGCTCCGCGATACACACGCAGCATGATGGAATTCCGCCACGAGACGTTCTTGAAAGTTTTCAAGAAACACGAATAACCCCAGGGAAGTGTGGTAGGTCCGCTGTCTACATAAATGATCTTTTGGATGGGGTGGATAGCAGAGTGCGGCTGTTTGCTGACGATGCTGTGGTGTACGGGAAGGTATCGTCGTTGAATGAACTGTAGGAGGATACAAGATGACTTGGACACGATTTGTGATTGGTGTAAAGAATGGCAGCTAACTCTAAATATGGATAAATGTAAATTAATGCAGATGAATAGGAAAAATAATCCTGTAATGTTTGAATACTCCGTTAGTAGTGTAGCGCTTGACACAGTCACGTCGATTAAATATTTGGGCGTAACATTGCAGAACGATATGAAGTGGGACAAGGATGTAATGGCAGTTGTGGGGAAGGCGGATAGTCGTCTTCGGTTCATTGGTAGAATTTTGGGAAGATGTGGTTCATCTGTAAAGGAGACCGCTTATAAAACACTAATACGACCTATTCTTGAGTACTGCTCGAGCATTTGGGATCCCTATCAGGTCGGATTGAGAGAGGACGTAGAAGCAATTCAGAGGCGGGCTGCTAGATTTGTTACTGGTAGGTTTCATCATCACACGAGTGTTACGGAAATGCTTCAGGAACTCGGGTGGGAGTCTCTAGAGGAAAGGAGGCGTTCTTTTCGTGAATCGCGTCCGCCCCCGGTAGCTGAGTGGTCAGCGCGACAGACTGTCAATCCAAAGGGCCCGGGTTCGATTCCCAGCTGGGTCGGAGATTTTCTCCGCTCAGGGACTGGGTGTTGTGTTGTCCTAATCATCATTATTTCATCCCCATCGACGCGCAAGTCGCCGAAGTGGCGTCAAATCGAAAGACTTGCACCAGGCGAACGCTCTACCCGACGGGATGCCCTCGTCACACGCCATTTCATTTCATTTAGTGAATCGCTACTGAGGAAATTTAGAGAACCATCATTTGACGAGGAGGAGGTTAGTGTTTAATGTCCCGTCGGCAACGAGGTCATTAGAGACGGAGCGCAAGCTCGGGTTAGGGAAGGATGGGGAAGGAAATCGGCCCTTTCAAAGGAACCATCCCGGCATTTGCCTGAAACGATTTAGGGAAATCACGGAAAACCTAAATCAGGATGGCTGGAGACGGGATTGAACCATCGTCCTCCCGAATGCGAGTCCAGTGCGCTAATCACTGCGCCACCTCGCTCGGTCAGCATTTGAGGCTGGCTGCAGTACAATTTTACTGCCGCCAACTTACATTTCGCGGAAAGACTACAGAGATAAGATAAAAGAGATTAGGGCTCGTACAGAGGCATATAGGCAGTCATTTTTCCCTCGTTCTGTTTGGGAGTGGAACAGGGAGAGAAGATGCTAGCTGTGGTACGAGGTACCCTTCGCCACGCACCGTATGGTGGATTGCGGAGTATGTATGTAGATGTAGATGTAGAATAACCCATCCGCCGTGAATATGGTGAATTATGATCAAAACCGTAGATGGAAACATAACAGATGATAAACGTTATTTGTAGGGAAAACTGAAACCCCGTGGCTAATTCAAACTCAAAAAACGTGGGGAGCACGCCTTTCTGCTCCAGAAAAAATGACTGATTTTGCCAGCTACACATACAGGGCGTTTTAAAAAAAGTGTCACATATTACTGTAGGAAGTGGTATTGGTAAAAACTGGAAGAAAATTTCCTATAATGATAGGAGCCAATCTGACCTCTGATTCCCATCAGTGTATTACGTAAAAGTTGACATTATAGACAGTGCTAACACGTCCTTCAGCCCTTCTTCGCATTGAACTACGCACTCTTCCAAATGCAACTGGCTTAGTTTGGATTGCATCACATGCATTGGTCGCGCGCTCCACCAACGTCTGCATATTGCCGATGGTTTGGAAGTACAGCAATGCCGTTAAATGTCACCTTGCTCAGGAATTTAACAAATTCAGTTATGGTGGACTAGGAAGCCACGTTATCCCACATCCGCGACCAATCCATCACCCACAAAACATTGCGGCGAGGTATTGTCGCACAATCCGTAGGAAGTTGGGTGGTGCCTCGTCGTGCGTAAGCCACAGTCGTCTTTCGGCAATGGCAACGCCGACCAATAGCGCCGATAAATCATTGCGCAGAAATCGGTGATACGCAGCACCTGTTGTTGAAATGTGTAGCGTACTAGTTTTGTCACCATTAATTCTTGCCCATACAACGGTATTGAAGCAATCCTGATGAATCACCTCCATATTTGCTGGAGGACTTGTACCCGCCCACACATGCATATTGCAGTAATTTCCTGTTCCACCTCTTGTGAATCCAGGCTATACCGCCGAATACTGCACATTACTAGTCTCTAGTAAAACGGTGCATATGTCAACAGGGACTGGTTACTAACACATCATTATAGGAACTTTTGGTTTGTTTATAAATAACTTTTGTGGTTCCAGTCACGATTTTCTTTAATTTCTATTTTACACGACGCATTTCGGAAATGATTCACATTTTAAGTACGTTTTTCTCTTTGTACCGTGTCATGCTTTCGTAACGTTTTTGACGTGTGAGGTTCTGCTTTGTTCCGTTTACTTTACTGCAATGTATAAATACTCGGCAGTTTTTAGTTGATTGTCGATCTTTAGTTAGTGGCGAAATTTGGAAGAACTTGTTCTTACAGTTATGTTATGATTCATTTGTGCAGAGTCTCACACACGTTAAACATCACACCCAGTTTTCTGTGCACAGTAGGCCGAGAATAACAAACTTACATAAACAAACACTTAACAAAAATGTTTTTAGATGTAGTCAACAGAAATAATGTTATAGGTTTTGCACAAGGTATGATATGCTTTCTTAACAATGTGTATATCTATTCACACGGGTGCTTATTTCCGTGTTTTACTATTCTTATGTAAGTATACTGTCGAAGCATCTGAAAAAATTCAGTGGTCAAATTTCAAGTTTTTCTTTTGTATTTTATCTTCACAATTTTTGTAATGGTATAGTACACAGAGAAAAAACGCTCGTGAAAATGGGAATCATTTTCCGAAACGCCTCGTGCAAAATGTAAATAAAAGGAAATTGTGACTCGTAGCAGAAAAGTTATTTATAAACTAACCCATTGTTTTCACAATAGCAGGCTTTCGCAACCCATTTCTAATGGATCATATCAGATAGGAACTTTTTTCCTAATTTTGACCAATACCGCCTCCTGCAGGAATATGTGACACTATTTTTACAAACACCCACTATACATCCAACCACTATGCAAATCATCGACGGAGACCAAAAACATCTGTCTACAACAGGGCTTCACAACATACGTGCTCGCGGAGCAAGCTGTGAGCAGCAAGGCGCGAGCATGGAGCAGCGCGAGCACGCTACCCCCACTACCGGACCAGAGCGGGGAGTGGGGAGAGTCACGTGGGCCACACAACAGCTGCCCCCACTAATGTAAATCCGCGGCCACCTGCAGGGATATCACTCACGAATTATTACTGCGACAAATGAAACAAATAAAGGAGAATGTACACGTGCCACATAATTTTATTAGCTTAGTGTATGCCTCTACGTTCGCATTAATTTGTGAACTGTTACACAATAAAAGGTGTCACTGAAGTGTGGGATTCTCGGTTATCTTGTACTTTTTGCCCTTTACAATTGCGTCTATGTTCGGAGTAATTGTTCTTGTGCATTTTAGGCGCAGCGTGCAGTTTAAATTTCGATCAGACAATGCGTTTCTCAGGTGCGTCTTGTTACATTTCATTGCAGAGAACAGTTGTTCACAAACATACGTGGAACCGAACATTGATGATATTGTGGCCGTCAGTTTGTGCAAACGAGGAAATCTATCCTGAGGGAAGTGTCTGTAGAATTCCAAAATGTTTTTCTTGTTCTGCAATTTGTCTCTGTATTCTCTGTCACACTGCAGGTCAATAATTTCTTGCTGCAGCTCAGGACGAATCTCTTAAATATTCGCTGAATATGGAGAGAACAGATCAAAATCACTGTCTAGTGCTGTCAGATCTTGAAAGCGCTGATCAACTAAACTATGTGAATGACGTTCACAGTCTTTGTGAACATCTTGCATGGATGATAATTTAGGAAAATGAGCTAGGATTCCTGTTTCCAGCTGACTCACCCAAAGTGTCAATTTCATTTTAAAAGCTCGCATTCGATCTATGAAATGAGCAACTAGCAGATCTTTACCTTGTAGTAAAATGTTCAAAGCATTCAGATGGCTAGTTAAATCTGCTAAGAATGCGAGATCACATTCAAACGTGCGCGCGCATTTCCCCTCCCTCCCTACTCCGCGACCTTGCACCTGCTCGCGAGCACGTGCCTGAGCAGACGCGAGTACTCGCGCTCAAAACCGGCCAGTTGTTAAGCCCTGGTCTACAATGATGGGGCGATTATAAAACGAAACTGAGCCCTAACGTGTCCGATATGTTAAGACCTAGATCGCTGCGGTTGACCCAAAAGACACCGTCGGTGCCTAATAGATGTCTCACTACTAACATGTCGTGGCCCCCTTGCGTCAACTGTCGCTGCTGTGTGCATAATCCGCCAGCAGGCCCACCACTGCAGGCTGGAGACTGTCGCAGAGTTTTTTTAAATTTTTTCTCGCGGAATGCCATGGCACTGTTCTCCCTCCGCCCTTATTGCCGTTCTTCAAACATTTCTTTATCTTATATCTTCGATGAGACCATATTAATGGCTGAAAACAGACAAATGAGCAACACGTTCTCGTTCTGAATTTTTAGTGTTTTAGTGAGATTTCGTGGTGATGTTACAAACTTTCAGGGTTGATGGAGAAGGGTAATGTAGCAGTTTGAGGTAAGAGACTCTAGTCCGGAAAAGAGCGCGTCGAAAGTTAAAGCGAAAATCTACTCAAGTTCCGGCTTAGCCTCGCACAGCGTTCGAACTAAAAGCACCAACTTCGGAACTCTGGCACTGTTCTCCCTCCCTTATTGCCACTCTTCAAACGGTGCGCTGAATACTTCCCAATACCGTCAGGTATCTTCCCCTCTTGATGGACCGGTAAAGGCACACGTAACTTGATGTCGGAGAGCAATAATGAATTCCATTTACTTGCAGAAGTTTCTCAAGCTGCTACATTTTAAACACTTGTTCAAAACGGCGTGCCCCAACGTCAACGCTGGCATGGCATGGTCGCACAAAGTTTTGTCGTACCCGTTACAATATCCCCGGCATCGTTCGAACAGTGGCACATGCAGCTACAATTCTTGCCAGGTGCTCCTCTTCGTATTCGACAGGCGTCTCGTACACAGAACTTTTCACAAGACCTCACAGTCCGCAGCTCGTGGTCGTGTGGCAGCGTTCTCGCTTCCCGCGCCCGGGTGCCCGGGTTCGATTCCCGGTGGGGTCAGGGATTTTCTCTGCCTCGTGATGACTGGGTGTTGTGTGATGTCCTTAGGTTAGTTAGGTTTAAGTAGTTCTAAGTTCTAGGGGACTGATGACCATAGATATTAAGTCCCATAGTGCTCAGAGCCATTTGAGCCATTTGAACCATGACCTCACAAGAAGAAATCAAGCGGGGTGAAATAAGGTGAAAATGCTGTCCATGAAATAGGGCATCCTTTCTTACAGACGTCCTAGTCTTGCAAGGTTCGCAGGAGGGCTTCAGTGAAGTTTGGAAGGTAGGAGACGAGGTACTGGTGGAAGTAAAGCTGTGGGGAAGGGTCATGGGTCGTTTCTCGTCGAGACAGAAGATTTGCATAATACATTCTGTTCCTTGTATTTCCATTAACGTGATGCAAAGTAATTTATTTAAAATTCAAGCATTTTTTGTGGCGGAATAATGGTTGGGCAAGATTTCTTAGTTAAAATTCTCTTGTTCAGAAGAAATAAGAAATGTATGTCACATTTCGGCTACGGTCCACACTATTTATATGCCTCAGGCAAAAAAAGGCAAGTAAATTCAGATAACCTGTATTCGAGTATTCACACCTCTTCTGGGTGCAACGTAATTCAGCAGAACTAGTTTCGTGGATTAAGCAGTAGCCTTGTCATGGATGAAACAAGACAAATGTCTTGCCTAGTAGCAGTCGTATCGAATGGATGAAATTTGTCAAGCGCGAACGTAATTGTAAAAGCTTTTGAATAAGAACATGGCGAGGTCTTGAAATAAATTTACGTTTCCTACAGCATTTTGAAATTGCCATTTCATGGAGGTTTGCAAACAAAATTCCGAAACTTTTAATATTTTTGAAAACAAGTCACATAGTTTTGTTCACTTTTTTCTGCGTAAAATGATATACACTACTGGCCATTAAAATTGCTAGACCACGAAGATGACGTGCTACAGACGCGAAATTTAACCGACAGGAAGAAGATGCTGTGATATGCAAATGATTAGCTTTTCGGAGCATTCGCACAAGGTTGGCGCCAGTGGCGACACCTACAATGTGCTGACATGAGGAACGTTTCCAACGGATTTCTTATACACTAACAGCAGTTGACCGGCGTTGTCTGCTGAAATGTTGTTGTGATGCCTCGTGTAAGGAGGAGAAATGTGTACCATCACGTTTCCGACTTTTATAAAGGTCGGATTGTAGCCTATCGCGATTGCGGTTTATCGTATCGCGACAATGCTGCTCGCGTTGGTCGAGATCCAATGACTGTTAGCAGAATATGGAATCGGTGGGTTCAGGAGGGTAATACGGAATGCCGTGCTGGATCCCAACGGACTCGTATCACTAGCAATCGAGATGACAGGCATCTTATCCGCATGGCTGTAACGGATCGTACAGCCACGTCTCGATCCCTGAGTCAACAGATGAGGACGTTTGCAAGACAACAATCATCTGCACGAACAGTTCGACGACGTTTAGAGCAGCATGGACTTTCAGCTCGGAGACCATGGCTGCGGTTACCCTTCTCGCTGCATCACAGACAGGAGCGCCTGCAGTGGTGTACTCAACGACGAACCTGGGTGCACGAATGGCAAAACGTCATTTTTTCGGATGAATCCAGATTCTGTTTACAGCATCATGATGGTCGCATCCGTGTTTGGCGACATCGCGGTAACGCACAATGGAAACGTCTATTCGTCATCGCTATAATGACGTATCACCAGGCGTGAATGGTATGGGGTGCCATTGGTTACACGTCTCGGTCGCTTCTTGTTCGCATTGACGCCACTTTGAACAGTGGACGTTACATTTCAGATGTGTTACGACCCGTGGCTCTACCCTTCATTCAATCCCTGCGAAATCCTACATTTCAGCAAGATAATGCACGACCGCATGTTGCAGGTCCTGTACGGGCCTTTCTGGATAAAGAAAATGTTCGACTGCTGCCCTGGCCAGCAAATTCTCCAGATCTCTCACCAATTGAAAACGTCTGGTCAATGGTGTCCGAGCAACTGTCTCGTCACAATACGCCAATCACTACTCTTGATTAACTGTGTTTGTTGAAGCTGCATGGACATCTGTACCTGTACACACCATCCAAGCTCTGTTTGACTCAATGCCCTGGCGTATCAAGGACGTTATTACGATCTATGCACCCAAATTCCGTGAAAATGTAATCACATGTCAGTTCTAGTATAATATATTTGTCCAATGAATACCCGTTTATCATCTGCATTTCTTCTTGGTGTAGCAATTTTAATGGCAAGTAGTGTTTAAGTCATCTCTCTATGAACCTTTATTTTTAGCGGAATGAGTTTTTCACTCTGCAGCGGAGTGTGTGCTGATATGAAACTTCTTGGCAGATTAAAACTGTGTGCCGGACCGAGACTCGAACTCGGGATACCGTGGTGAACGCAATATGACATACTGCACTGTTGAACGGCAGAGCGAGCAAAAGCAAAATGTAACGATTTGGGACACTATTGGTTACAATATGCGATCTCGACTCCTGCGTATTGAGTGCAATGTGAATAGGAACCGCTATATCAGAGAAGTTTTAGAGGCTGAGTCACTGCCCCTCCTGCTGGCAGCGACACATGCCGTATTTCAACAGAACAATGCCCGGCCAGAAGTGGCGAGGAATTTTCAAGCAGTCTTCAAAGAACGACAGGTACCACTGCTCCACTGTCCCGTACGTTCGCCTGACATGTCACCCCTGGAACATGTATGGGATTTAGTCTGCCGGCAACTTGTTCGTTCTCCTCCTGCAACAACTTTCGACGCCTACAAACTGCATGGCATGATGTTCCACAGTAGCATATCCAGGCCCTCATGATTCCACGCCGCGATGTCTAGAGGCTTTGACTACAGTCCGTGGTGGCTTCACCCAATACTGATTTATCACGGTCGGAGTGTATGTATCGCTATGTAAATCATATCACTTGTGTATTGTCATACCCCCAATCTAGAGAATAAATTTCATTGCAATCATCGCCTCCCTCTTCATGTTGCTGTTTTGACAAATGCACTGTAGAAGGCTGTCACGCACATCGTTTCTCCGGATGCTCTGGCCGGATGTCTGCAGGCGGGCAGTGTTTGGTGGACCTGCCCGGCGTTCGACCCCCACTGTGTTTGGTGAGTGGACAGCTGGGAGCGGGCGGCTGCTCCGCCCCCGCAGATCAAAGCCCAGTGCCGGCGTAGGTGGCGTGGGCGGGGGCCGAGGTACGGGGGCGGCTCCCGGGGCTGCCTGGTCTGGCGAATGCAAATCGTGCACTAGGCCGCGCTGTGACAGGTTCGCCCCCCGCCGGGATTAGCGTCTGCCCGAGAGGAGCCAAAACGGAGCGCCCGACCTAAGAGAAACGCCAGAGGCACCCATCCTGAGAAGAGAGGCAATCATTGGCGACCGCGTAGCAGAACGTAAGGACCGCCTGGTAACAGCTGGACTGATAATACAGGTCGGAAATACAAGGAGCGTTCATTCATAAACTTCATAAAAAATAGTTTATTGAATATATTCGTACAAATAATCAAAAATTTTCAAAATAGCACCCTCTTGCGTCGATACACTTCTGGAGGCGGTGTTTTTATGCCTGGAAGGCATCCTAGAATGCCTTTTCCGGAATGTCCTTTAGAACTGATGTAACATGCGCCTGGATGCTTTCAATCGTGTCCCAATGTTTTCCTATGACTCCTTTTAACCGAGGAAACACAAAAAAAGTCAGCGGGAGCCAGGTCAGGACCGTAAGGAGGCTGGGGAACCAATGGAGTCTTGGTCCTGGCCAGGAAGTCGTTGACAATGAAGGCGCTGTGACTCTGCGCGTTGTCGTGTTGAACTTTCCACGTGTCCTTGATGTCGCTTCGGCAGCGCGAGACCCTCCTTTTCAGTCATTTGAGCACTTCCAAGTAGAAATCTGAGTTCACTGTAGTCCCAGTAGGTACGAATTCGTGGTGGACAATGCCTCTGACGTCAAAGAACACAACGAGCACGGTTTTGATCCTGGACTTGCTCGTGCGTGCCTTCTTGGGACGGGGCCACGGTGGGGTGTGCCACTCTGAATTCTGCCTTTTTGTCTCAGGGTCGCTCTCAAAAATCCACGACTCATCACCAGTGATAACTGAGTTTAAAAAATGAGGATCATTTTCACACATTTCCAACATTTCTCGGCACCGAAGCACTCGGATGTGCTTGTGTTCGTCGGTCGACACTTTTGGGACGACTTTGGCACACACCTTTCTCATGTTCAAATCTTCGGTCACAATGCGGAAAACGGCTGTATTTGACATGTTTAGAGTTTGTGCTATCAATTGAAGGCTCAGCCGTCTGTCAGAGTTCAGACAATCGCCCACATGTGTCACATTTTCGTCGACTCGTGCGGTTGACGGCCGTCCGCTGCGAGGTTCGTCGGTGGTCTCCTCTCGGTCCTCCATGAACGACTTGTGCCATCGGAAAGTTTGTGATTTCGACAAGCAGTCAGTCCCAAAGGCATGCTGAAGTAATGGAAACGTTTCGGTGGCGGACGTCCCAAGTTTAACGCAAAATTTGATAGCGTACCGTTGCTCTACAGAATGATCCATTGTACCGTGTTACATAAACTCAAAACGGGGTTCACGGAAACGCACGTCCTGACTCTCGGGCAGCTCGCAGCCGAATGAGAAAAAGAGCGTTTTGAAGCTAACACCCCCCTCCACTTAGCCCAGCCGGTTACAACACGCTGTGGTGTACCGTTGCGTCAGAAAAAAACTGGTCGCATTACTTATGGAACGCACTCTGTACGTGGCACCAGTGAATCCCACACGTGGCGTCTGCTATTCTGTTCCTACTCAGACCAGCAATCCCTCGCTGTCTCATCTTGCGAACTAGGGACGGAAAAAACCAGCCGGTTAAAACTGATACCAATATTTTTGTTTTGAATCGCCGGTAATTTGCAGCCGCGCGGGATTAGCCGAGCGGTTTAAGGCGCTGCAGTCATGGACCGAGCGGCTGATCCCAGCGGAGGGTCGAGTCCTCCCTCGGGCATGGGTGTGTGTGTTTGTCCTTAGGATGGTTTAGGTTAAGTAGTGTGTAAGCTTGGGGACTGATGACCACAGCAGTTAAGTCCCATAAGATTTCACACACATTGAACATTGAACATTGGTAATTTGCAGTATTTACTACGCATTGATGATAATAGATGTCCATTTTTTACTAAAAACCGGGCAAAAACCGAAATATCAATTAGCCATAGGAACAATGCCATATTTTTCGGTTTCTGAATAAACCTTTTTAAAAAAATTAGTAATTTTTATTGGTAAATTTTGCATTGCATTGAAATACTGCGTTTTTGTAGGGAATGGGAAAACGAATCAGTCCTATTTTCTAATGATGCCGTCGGAAAGGAGCAACAAAAACATGGCATAAGAAATGGTACAGCATTGATGAGACGATAATGTACACGTTACCTTGCGGCGTGGCCTATTAGATGGCATGCATGTACATGCACTATGCAAGACTTGCCCCTTCTGGTTTGTATTGTACGTTCTCACTGTCTTCGCCGGATATCCGCTGTATTTCACAATATAGGGCGATGTGTACAAAGTTGTGGAGTTTGCTCTCAAGGCAAACTATGGGAGATAGTATGGTATACGGAGCTACAAGGGAGTCTGTTCGCATTGCCGCCTACGGCATGTTTCGCAAAAAGACCGCGTTCCCAGATAGCACGATGGAACAGTCAACTGCTGTTTTCATAATCTTAACAACTTTCTCCCTGGAAGTTACTGTGAGTTCCAGCAGAATATAAATTTTGTAAGGTGCACATTGTGCTCACGTGGGAGCGATCTAGATGCTTGTAAAACAATAAAATGGTAGCCAAGATCGCAGGAATTCTTTTTATTCCATAATTACCGGTTTCGGCGAAACTAAAGTCGTCATATTGGATCTTAGGACACATACAGGTTACAACATCAACGCAAACAATGGTGGTATTAATAGTTGCCTATAACACGCAGGCCTTACAAAATTTTCGTAAGTAGCACATGTGCGTCCAAGAGAGATGACATTATAAATGTTAAGTGTCCCCATCACATACAAGCGCAAAAATATAAATTCATGAGTGAAGACTACTTTGATTGCACAGGCGAAATAATTTAACACTTTCACAGTATTTTATTTTCTACTATAAAAAATCTTTACGTCTTCACGATAAATTACTTATTGTATAAAACTGTAGTCATTGAGAATGTTCAAAGATTTTTTTTCAGATCACATTTACGATCGCTTCTGGCTTTTTCTATTTATTCATTTTTTTATTACTTTTAAGTACATTTTTTGGAACGATTTGCCACAGATTTTTCATTTGGAACGTAGTCTAACATATTCCGAGCAAAATATGGAACTATCTCATATTTGCCGGCCGGTGTGGCCGTGCGGTTCTAGGCGCTTCAGTCTGGAACCGCGTGACCGCTACGGTCGCAGGTTCGAATCCTGTCTCGGGCATTGATGTGTGTGATGTCCTTAGGTTAGTTAGGTTTAAGTATTTCTAAGTTCTAAGGGACTGATGACCACAGATGTTAAGTCCCATAGTGCTCAGAGCCATTTGAACCAACCATTATCTCATATTTCCTTGTAAATTTTATGAAATTAACGATATGTATGAAGCTTTATAAGCGGGCAATGTTACATAGTCGTGCCTATTCACGATGAGCACTGCACTGCAATGTCGTTCGACAGGAAGTGGCCGGTTCAAAACGTGTGGGTTTCATCAAATGTGAGAGGCTTGTTTTTCCTATACTTTCTGATACTTAGTTTCAGTAAATGTTTGCTTATTAAAAGTTTATAGCGTCCCTTCCACCAACGCCTATGTCTGTAAGTTTTAGCCGTTATTCACCTATGACGAATATTCTTAATAAATTCAGTTGCTGACTGTCCTCTGTGGCGGTGCCTCATAAGCAATAAGCTTACACCTTTTTCTTTCGTACCTAAGATGTTCATGTTCAGGTTTAACAAATTAGAAATACTTTAGTTTTATTTTCCTCCTGTAGATATGCTGACTCCTGTAAAGCCGAAACCGATTACCTGTTCAAACAGGATAGAATGTGTTCAAAACTGCGTATTCTACGGTTTATTTAGATATCAAAGGCTAAAGCTATCTCATTTCACATGCTGTTTCCGTTCGGATAAAGCAGAATAGACTTATAGTCTGATTAAAATTACTTGACAGTTTACACTTGACACCTGGAGCTGTCTTCCTCCAATCAGACCGCTGAACCTCACGCCCGTGCGTTCGCCGTTGCCAGACTGCCACAACAGTTGGTCAGCTCACTTCCAGTTCCTTGTCCGGCTTAATTTTCTTGATGTGTTTGCATCCCAAATCATGGGACTGGCACTTTTATTTTGTATTTTATAACACATGATGACCACGGCAAAAAACAACACTCACTCGCACATACACACAGACGCAAAGATCCTAAAAATACAAACGTTTCATACAAGCACTAGCTACACTCTACTGGATATTTCCGCACAACACCGGATTCAGCGTCACACACATAATCACAGAGATTGGCTTACATTAGATGAACTTCGCACGACATTAGTGCAGCGGAATTTTGGAAAGCAGCAATTCGCCCTTGCCACTGAGTTACAACAGTCGTAAATATAAGACTGTAACGAGTGTTGTGCCTAGCGTATAAACCTTACGAGTAAAAGACTGAAGGTGCGGCCCTCATCAAATGTAAAGGACTTTTTTCATTTCTAAACCCAACCAAAAGATTTGGATTATTATTTTTGTTCAGTTAATTCGTTTGAATATGATTTTATTTCCAATTCTTTGCCGCGTCATTTCCATCAACGTATTGGTCATTTCATTTGCTCTTATTTTTCTTCCTATCGTTCTTTTTTCGTCTGGAATCTACATATGTCGCCTATAATCTGCAACCACATGCCAACGAGGACTGCTCATCGGTTCGCATCGTGAAAGCTCGTGTAGCCATTGTGAGGATAGTCTCAGGTAACCAAATATAGCGAGAAATTACAGTTCGCTTTCAGCACTGGATCTAAATTTTTGCTGTCTTGAGTTCGCTCGTAGAGATTAGTTGTAATAGCCTTGAACGAAGCGATCGTGATTATAGTTCTGCCGCACACTGTTAAACGCCGTTTTCTTGGATGAATTACAGGTAACGAGATTGTTGTTAGCTTAAGACATGAGCTTAAATTCAGGGCTACAAAAGGCGTCATCTGGCGCAGTTCTGTCATTTGACACTTAAAATCAGCTGATGACATAGTGTGTCGCATTTACGTCGGCCACTTCCAACATTGCTCGGCTTTACACATAAACGGCGTTTGTGAAGTGACCCGCCGTGTTCGTGTGTCGCCTATTATACAATACGTTAGCTCGTCCAGTCTTAGAGTGTTGTTCGTCTGTATGGGACCCTTACCAGTTGGGTCTGGTTCAAGAGACTGAGATGGTCCAAAGATGAGCGGCAAGATTCGTGACTGGTACATTTAGCCATCGCGAGAGCGTTACAAATCTCGTAGAAAGTTTGAAGTGGGACACACTTGCAGATAGACGGCGCGCTAAGCGGAAGGGGCTGCTCACTAAATTCCGAAATCCGATCTTCTCCAAGGATGTAGAGCATATATTATTAACACCAACTTTCCAATCACGCAATGATCACCATTCAAAGATAAGGGAAATTAGAGCTCGTAGTGAGCCGTTCAGACAGTCGTTTTTCCCTCGCGCCATTCGCGAATGGAACAGACGGGGGGAAATACGAGGGTTACTCCAAAAGAAATGCACACTATTTTTTTTAATCCATCTTTTATTCTACATGTTTGAAAGTTTTACAGTGTTTAGATACACCCTTTAGGAACATTTTTTTTTCAATGGTCCACATAATTTCCATCCCTCTCAACTGCCTTACGCCATCTTGGAACCAGCGCCTGTATACCCGCACGGTAAAATTCTGGACCAACCTATTGGAGCCACTGTTTGGCACCGTCAACAAGGGAGTCATCGTCTTCAAACCTTGTTCCACGAAGAGAGTCTTTCAGTTTCCCAAAGAGATGATAGTCACATGGAGCCAGGTCCGGACTGTAAGGCGGGTGTTTTAGTGTTGTCCATCCGAGTTTTGTGGTCGCTTCCATGGTTCTTTGACTCACATGTGGCCGTGCATTGTCGTGCAACAGCAAAACATCCTGATTTTGCCAATGTGGTCGAACACGACTCAGTCGAGTTTGAAGTTTCTTCAGTGTCGTCACATATGCATCAGAATTTATGGTGGTTCCACTTGGCATGATGTCCACAAGCAACAGTCCTTCGAAATCGAAAAACACCGTAGCCGTAACTTTTCCATCAGAAGGTGTGGTTTTGAAGTTTTTTCTTGGGTGAATTTGCATGATGCCACTCCATTGACTGCCTCTTGGTCTCTGGTGAAAAATGATGGAGCCATGTTTCATCACCTGTCACAATTCTTCCCAGAAATTCATCTCTACCATTCTCGTACTGTTCCAAAAGTTCGCTCCATACCATTTTTCTTGTTTCTTTGTGAGCCACTGTCAACATCCTAAGAACCCACCTGGCACAAACCGTTTTTAACGCCAACACTTTCAGTATTCTGCAAACGCTTCCTTCCCCTATCACAACGTAGCGTGACAATTCGTTCACTGTGATGCGTCTGTCAGCAGTCACCAATTCGTTAACTCTCTGCACATTGTCTGGAGTGTGTGCAGTACGAGGCCTGCCGCTACGAGGACAATCCTCAATATTGCCGTGCCCGCTTTCATCACGTAACCTGCTTGCCCACCGACTAACTGTACTGCGATCGACAGCAGCATCTCCATACACCTTTTTCAAACTCTTGTGGATGTTTCCCACTGTCTCGTTTTCACAGCACAGGATTTCTATGACAGCACGTTGCTTCTGACGAACGTCAAGTGTAGCAGCCATCTTGAAGACATGCTGTGACGGCGCCACTCACGGGAACAGGTTGAACCAAGTTTGAAAACAAGCGGGAAGGATGTATGTACACACTGTAGAACTTTCACACATGCAGAATGAAAACTGTATTTTTACAAAAATAATGGGCATTGCTTTTGTAGCGACCCTCGTATGACTTCGGCGCGAATTGTGCCCTCCGCCACACACTGCTTAGTGGCTAGCGGAGTATACACACTACTGGCCATTAAAACTGCTACACCACGAAGATGACGTGCTACAGACGCGAAACTTAACCGACAGGAAGAAGATGCAGTGATATGCAAATGATTAGCTTTTCAGAGCATTCACACAAGGTTGGCGCCGGTAGCGACACCTGCTGACATGAGGAAAGTTTCCAACCGACTTCTCATACACAAACAGCAGTTGAGCGGTGTTGCCTGGTGAAACGTTGTGATGCCTCGTGTAAGGATGAGAAATGCGTACCATCACGTTCCCGACTTTTATAAAGGTCGGATTGTAGCATATCGCGATTGCGGTTTATCGTATCGCGACATTGCTGCTCGCGTTGGTCGAGATCCAATGACTGTTAGCACAATATGGAATCGGTGGGTTCAGGAGGGTAATATGGAATGCCGTGCTGGATCCCAACGGCCTCGTATCACTAGCAGTCGAGATGCCAGGCATCTTACCCGCATGGCTGTAACGGATCGTGCAGCCACGTCTAGATCCCTGAGTCAACAGATGGGGACGTTTGCAAGACAACAACCATCTGCACGAACAGTTCGACGACGTTTGCAGCAGCACGGACCATCAGATCGGAGACCATGACTGCGGTTACCCTTGACGCTGCATCACAGACAGGAGCGCCTGCGATGGTGTACTCAACGACGAACCTGGGTGCACGAATGGCAAAACGTCATTTTTTCGGATGAATCCAGGTTTACAGCATCATGATGGTCGCATCCGTGTTTGGCGACATCGCGGTGAACTCACATTGGAAGTGTGTATTCGTCGTCGCCATACTGGCGTATCACCAGGCGTGATGGTATGGGGTGCAATCGGCTACACGTCTCGGTCACCTCTTGTTCGCATTGACGCCACTTTGAACAGTGGACGGTACATTCCAGATGTGTTACAACCCGTGGCTCTACCCTTCATTCGATCCCTGCGAAACGCTACATTTCAGCAGGATAATGCACGAACGCATGTTGCAGGTCCTGTAAGGGCCTTTATGGATACAGAAAATGTTCGACTGCTGCACATTCTCCATATCTCTAACCACTTTAAAACGTCTGGTCAATGGTGGCCGAGCAACTGGCTCGCCACAATACGCCAGTCACTACTTTTGATGAACTGTGGTATCGCGTTGAAGCTGCATGGGCAGCTGTACCTCTACACGCCATCCAAGCTCTGTTTGACTCAGTGCCCAGGCGTATCAAGGCCGTTATTACGGCCAGAGGTGGTTGTTCTGGGTACTGATTTCTCAGGATCCATGCACCCAAATTGCGTGAAAATGTAATCACATGCCAGTTCTAGTGTAATATATTTGTCCAATGAATACCCGTTTATCATCTGCATTTCTTCTTGGTGTAGCAATTTTAATGGCCAGTAGTGTAGATATAACAGATCGGTGGCCGGCAGCGGATGTGGCAACGTTGCAGCGGAAAGTGACAGACGTCAACTGTCATGTTATTCAGATTACAGTTACGGGAGACAGCTTCCAAACAAATACGACTTTCGAACCTCCTGCGTGTTAGGGTTACAAAACGAAGCTCCACGAACTGGACTGCCGCCGTTCTGAAGTGTTGTTCTAATGATTCGCCGTTTGTCTATTCCGCGCGCAAGAGCACCTGCATGTGGAGACGGTCAGTTTAGCTACGGTAGTTGCAGCTCGGGACAGTCTCGAGAGGCGCCCCGTGTGCTCCTACTCAGAGGCTGTCTGCCACAGTGCCGGCCGCTGCCGTGTGTGCTGCGCCTCGCGCTGTGTTTCCGTTTCGGTGCCCAGACACGGCACAGCGCCGGCACTGCTGCTAGTGACGAGGTGGGCACTGCACGCTGTCGAGTGCTGGCTGCAGTCGGGGACCCGATGACAGGAGCACCTGCTGCGATAGGCGTGCGGCAGTAGGGACGTAGCGGGCGCGGGCGTGACGAGGAAAACCTCCTGGCGCCTACTACAGTGCTGGGAGCAGCAGGGTTACATGGACAGCTCCCATCTCGCCAGCTCATAGTGTCGTTTCGAACTTAACAGACTACACTTGAATGAATACAGCCTACTCATTCATTATACAGGGTAATCCACTGATCGTGACAGGGCCAAATATCTCACGAAATAAGCGTCAAACGAAAAAACTACAAAGAACGAAACCTGTTGTAATATTATGTGATTGCCTGATCATTTTAAATCATTCACTAATCGAGCAGTCGCTCGGCAACAGCTACAGTTAGCAAATAATGTTGCGAGAATGTAAAGGGTGAACGACCTGTGACGTAACGTGTTTATTGTCGAAGCGCCGTCAGAGATGCAGTGAGTTACTGACTGAAAACCGCGGCGCGGAAAACGGACGGAAGAACACTTTTACGCATTCTTTTGATGTACGAGATATTCTCGATGAACAGTTACTCAGTTACTCATTTTTTCTTCTCTTGTCTCTTGTAACTTATGTTGGACGCGCATGTCTTGCCACCGTATTATTATTGTTAAAAATAATATTATTTTCGTGTAAAGTAAATGTGCAATACTAAAAGTGCAATACTGCATAGCAGTAGATTTATTGTGCGACGTGTATGTGAAAACGTCAAAGGAACTATTTTCATTACGAGAAGAGAAGTGCCAGTCAAAACGGCTTCCATGTTAAATCCTTCATTGCAGTGTAAGTTCATCTATTAATTGCCATAAATTCAGAATTAAATGGAACTGGTGTGTGGACTATTTATTTAGTATAGAATCTATGTCTCACTCCTTCATGAAGTTATTTAATTTTCTTTATGTTTCTGCCAAACAGAGAGTTCACAGTCACGAATTCTTTCGTCGAAATCGGACGGAAGTTGCATGTGCCGAAATATTTTCTCCGCGCCGTATTCTACTGGTAAATGCATGATAAACTACGGTCCCTTAGGAAATTCATGTTGAGCTATCCAAAAATAATTATATTTTGAATAGGCATTTACTCTCCTCTGCAATGCAACTTCCGATTGATCAGACGATCTAACAAGAAAGAGCCGCACACGGTCGGCGTTCGCAAACATATTTCCACCGCTGATTATAGCTATATGTTACAGCACAAAAGTAAACATATTGTTATAATTAGCGACTACGAACGGGGACATTTATAACTGTATGTTTATGTATACACATTACGTAAACATATCGTTATACTGTCTAGCTTGAAGGGGGAAACCAGATGGCGCTTGGTTGGCCCGCTAGATGGCGCTGCCATAGATCAAAGAGATATCAACTGCATCTTTTTAAATAGCAACCCACCATTATTTTATTACATATTAGTGTAGTACGTAAAGAAATATGAATGTTTTCGTTGGACCACATTTTTCGCTTTGTGATAGATGGCGCTGTAACAGTCACAAACATATGGCTCACAGTTTTAGACGAACAGTTGGTAATAGGTTTTTTTAAATTAACATGCAGAACGTAGGTACGTTTGAACATTTTTCTTTCTGTTGTTACAATGTGATACATGTACCTTTTTGAACGTATCATTTCTGAGAACGCATGCTGTTACAGCGTGATTACCTGTAAATACCACATTAATGCAATAAATGCTCGCTACGGTCGCAGGTTCGAATCCTGCCTTTGGCATGCATGTGTGTGATGTTCTTAGGTTTAAGTTGTTTTAAGTTCTAGGGGACTGATGACCAAAGAAGTCAAGTCTCATAGTGCTCAGAGGCATTTGAACCAATAAATGCTCAAAATGATGTCCGTCAGCCTCAATGCATTTGGCAATACGTGTTACGACATTCCTCTCAACAGCGAGTAGTTCGCCTTCCGTAATGTTCGCACATGCATTGACAGTGCGCTGACGCATGTTGTCAGGCGTTGTCGGTGGATCACGATGGCAAATATCCTTCAACTTTCCCCGCAGAAAGAAATCCGGGGACGTCAGATCCGGTGAACGTGCGGTTGCTCACCCTGTCCGTTAAATCATTTGCGTATACAGAGACTAAGAGCGGTCTTGTGACACTTTGCTGGAGCACTCGTAACTATACCGTTGTATGTCGTGAACACTGGCTATCTAGGACAATGTACTGTGGCTTCGACGACCAATCCAATAAACCGAAGTCGACCAATCGCCTTCCTTACAACTGACCTTACGTGCTAGAACCATTTCACCTCGCTTTACAACATTATGCCTATGTGCCACTGGACCGAGTGGAGCATCACACCACTATTACTGCATTCGAACATTAGAATATTGTTTTTCCTACTCATTCCCGTTAACTTACATTTTTCCACATTTAGAAAAAGCTGCTGTTCTCCACACCAGAGAGATATTCTGTGCAACTTACCCTGTTTCCTCCCACAGTCGCTCAACGACGATGCTTTTCCGTACACTACAGCTTCATCACCAAAGAGTTGCAGATTGTTGCTCACCCTGTCCGTTAAATCATTTGCGTATACAGAGACTAAGAGCGGTCTTGTGACACTTTGCTGGAGCACTCGTAACTATACCGTTGTATGTCGTGAACACTGGCTATCTAGGACAATGTACTGTGGGTTCTACTACTTAAGAAACCTTCGAGTCAGTGATATATCTGGCAAACTATTCCATACACTCGCATCTCCGTTAACAGTGTGCGGCGGGCCCGTGTCAAAAACTTTGCGGAAATCTAGCAATACCACACCGGTCTGTTTCCTTCAACCATGATTCGCAGGAGCGATGCTTTCTAAATCCGTGGTGATCTGTGGACAGAAGCTATTCTGTATCATGAAAATTCTATGCTTTTCTTGTCTGTAACTGGTATCCTCATGGTTCACTTTCATAGAAGACTACATTTCAGACAAATACTTTCAGGAAAGACTAATACTTAAATTTACGAGGGTGAGTCAATGAAAACCTTAAATTTGTAATAACAAATCGAAATTTCGCACCGTTTTCTTGTAAGTTGGTAAGCGTTCTGCAAACAGCGTGCAGAATGCCCTGTAGGTGGCAGCATAATGCAGATGCACACATAGCGTCGCAGCATCAGCATGAAAATGGCCGCCCCACTTGCGACTTGCACCAGGGAAGAACAGCGTTCTGTTATTCGGTTTTCGCGTGATGAACGTTCAGTACGGTGATGCATATTTGTCTCAGCAGCAAGTCTACGAATGGAGCAGGAAGTTCGCAAATGGTGTAACTTCAGTGGAAGATACTACTCGTCCAGGTCAGGCACAACGAGTTGTGACTCCACAGAACATTGCAGCAGTTGAAGCCATAGTGAAGGAAAACCGCCGAGTGACACTGAATGACATTGAAGCATGTTTACAGATTAGTCATGGGTCAGCACACCACATTGTGCATGATGTGCTCAAGTTTCACAAAGTGTTTGCAAGATGGGTGCCACGGCAGCTGACTCCTGAAATGTGAGAACGACGTATTGATACTTGTGAAGAACTTCTTCGGCGCTTTGAACGAGAAGGTGATGCCTTCCTCGCAAGAATCGTTACTCGGAACGAAACCTGGGTTCACTTCCACCAACCGGAGACGAAGAGAGCGAGCCATGAATGGCGCCATTCCTCATCACCAAAACCAAACAAGTTTCGAACAGAACCATCAGCAGGGAAGGTTATGCTGACTCTCTTTTGGGACGAAAAAGGCGTCATTTTGGAGCATTACATGCCTAGAGGGACCACTGTCACCAGTACATCAAACACAGATCTCCTAAAAAATCATCTGCGGTCTGCAATCAAATCAAAGCGACGTGGATTGCTGTCAGCAGGTGTCCTTTTGCAACATGACAATGCAAGGCCCCACACTGCCCGTACAACAGTTGCAACAATCACAGACCTGCATTTTGAGTGTCTTCCTCATCCACCATACTCACCAGACCTTGCCCCAAGTGATTTCCATATGTTTGGACCACTCAAAGACGCAATGGGAGGAAAGAAACTCCGTTCTGATGAAGAGGTGCGCCACGCGGTGCATGAGTGGTTGCGCGGACGACCAAAAGAATTTTTTTCTCAATGAATTTATCCATTTTGTAAGCGCTAGAGGAATTGCATTGATCGTGGGGGAGATTATGTTGAAAAGTGGTACAGCTTTGTACCACTTCTGCACAATAAGTAATATTTAAAAAAAATATTTAAGGTTTTCATTTGACTCACCCTCGTATATTTAGTGTAAACGTAACTTACTCTGGATGTTATATCTTGTTTATTTTTGCCACCGTCAGCTATTTTGCTGTCCAAATAGTACAATTCGTGTACTACTTTTAGCGTCTCATTTCCTTCATTCCCCGAGCAACATCTATCTTACATCGACTGGAATCTATTTCCCATGCTTTACTTGTCTTGCGTTTAATCTTACAGCCTTTTCCTGAGATTGCTATCTCTGACACGTTTACAGTTTCATCGGCAAACCTTAAAGAATTAATTGATTCTCCCTGATCATTAATCCACACTCTAGTTTTTTCCGTTGTTTGCTTTAATACTCGCTGACTGTACCGATGGAATAACTAGGGATAGGGGTGGGGGAGGTGGGTGTATCATCCCTAAGGCACCCTGCACCCAACTATTGTCAAAATTTTGATTGTCACCTCGAAAAAAAAAAAAAGATTACATAACTGGTCTTTTTGTCTGTTTGAAAGCCTCACGCCAAACTACAGAAGTGCACCACTAGATGAGGGGAAAAAAAAAAAAAAAGAACTGGCGCAGCCAGTTGATAAGTGGAATACGTACGACAGCGTTGGTATGTTAACCGTCACAGTATCATCAGCAGTAAATATAAATAACAAATAATTCTTCGGGTCTTCATTCAACACCACACTTCTATCCTAGCTAGGCAGCTAGGCAGCTGTAACGGTCGCAGGACATTGCGTACCTCGAGGCAGGCTCTCAGCGTTGTCGAACGCTACGCCTGACTATTATAAACACCGCAGTACGTACCGCTCATGTGTAGCAAGTAAGTTCAATCAATAGAGCTGACGGGCGGTCCGTAATACATCCACTGGTGCTCAAGGCCATCTATACTTAATCCCTTCTTCTAATACCGCAACGGCGTTCTAGCTACCATCAGCTGTTAGGCAATGAGTCGCACGTGAGTGTGAATTTTAATTATCATTACATCCTTAACATTTTTAGATACTGTCGTAGGGTGATCTCGTCTGATAAAAGAATATAGTAGATTTTAATTTTGATACTTGTTATCACATTGGAGTTTCGAGCTCGGTTTTCGTGCTTGCAGAAAATAACAATGGGTTAAGAATGGGTCCGCCTTTTTGCAAGTACACAAAGTATTGTTTTGTTTTAGCACCCAAGCTTGTTTCACCACTGTTTTTGCATACTGAGTGTGTTTTTTCCTTTTATTTTTCTTTTATTTTACATTGTGAGTATCCTGAAGCGTATCAGAAACGTGAACTTGTGCAGTGAAACGTGTTTCCACGCCACAACCACATAGCAAGAAGCAGTGCTCACAAACGTGCAGGAGAAAAACGTTCAGTTCATCTGCACAAAAACACACTTGTCACAGCCAGGACTAGCCAAATACTCCATTTATGACATTGTGTACTAATTTAGATCAGTTATTGATTTCTGTTGGCAGCCACAGGGGCACACACAATGTAAAATAAAAGAAAAAAGAAAAAGAAAACACGTGCCGAATATGCCCCAACTGTAGTGAAACATGTTTGGGTGTTAAAACATTATCTGTGTACTTGAAGAAAGGCGGACCCATCCTTAACTATTATTCATACGAGTTTGTTAAGGCATTCCATCCAATTGTCTGGAGGTACTAGAGCATTGGGCCTCTGCTGTAACCCACAGCAACAAATAAATACTTTTCCACTTATAGTATTTACTGAAATCTAGCATCAGTAAAAATTAAATAGTCGGTTCCTCATAGCGTGGAATAAATTAGGTCCACAAGAAAATAAACGCGTGAGATGGAACTGAGACATGAAGTTGCAGAAATTCAGCGTCTATCTCCTCACTTATAATAACGTGAGCGAGAAAATACTAGAACATACCACGGACCCGTCTTTAGGCACTTTACAACCGGGCCGCGGAAATAACACGATGTAACAAATTTCAAATTTTGTTTGTCTTTGTGTTTTAACTATCACTGCCTACCTCTGAATCGTGGGTAAAATGCCCAGGACACTGACATTTAGTAAGTTTCGATTTTTATATATATTTCTGATGCTTCGATGGTGTAATGTGACTGCAAACTTGCTAGTTCAGTTGATCTCCAGTTTTCAAATAGGATTCTTAAGAGGTGGCACAAGAGGCTTCAAGTATCCTAACCTTTCACGGTAAATGATGACAGCCAAAACAGTTGCAGGATAAAGATCCATTAAATTCTTGACCACGGTTTCGGTATATCTAAATATACCTTCATCAGAAGTAAAACACACTAAAATCACATCCTGCAATGGAGATTCATAAAACAATTGTGCCAAAGGCGTCGTCAGTAGTTAAAACATCATCTCCATTTATACAACATAATTATGTTTTAACTACTGAAGGCGCCTTTGGCACAATTGTTTTATGAATCTCCATTGCGGGATGTGATTTTAGTGTGTTTTACTTCTGATGAAGGTATATTTAGATATACCGAAACCGTAGTCAAGAATTTTAATAAATCTTTATCCTGCAACTGTTTTGGCTGTCATTATTTACCGTGAAGAATTTCAACAGTTCCTGTTTCAGCCATGTTTAAAATCTTGATCCTAACTTTTGCTATGTACGTGGTCAATTTGTCAAGAAGAGTATAAGACAGTGCTATGTTCAAAGATCTCGTAAGATGAGTGAGGCCAACAAAGCATACTTAGGCATGCCTGTAGGGGATCAGTACAAACTTTGGTCACCTCATTTCGGTTGTGACAACTGCAAAGGACCCACGGAATTACGATGGACAATATTTCATTGCATTTTCAAAAACATTGTTTTATTAAATGTTTGATTAGTTGTTAAATCTTTACGTTCGGAAGTGAAATAACTAGCTATATTATCTTATAGAAGTTCTTGTGTACTCGTACTTTGTCAGGTTGGTACACAGTATGAAAGGAATCCGTGGTGTTTGGTGTCCCAAGAGTTTAGAGAGATCCTACTGATCTCTCAAACAGCCATTATATTTGCATGTTAGACCCTTCCACGGGTCAGTGAAGGAATAATACGGATATTCCGTCATCCATTGCTCCAGCACCTATCTGCCCAGAGGTCCGGGTGCCAGCACCTTTGCTGGTACAGTAATTACATCCAGAAGAGAGTTTACACAGTGAATGGAAAGTTACAGATGCAGATTTTTCAGCGGAGGGTAGAAAACGATATTGTCCTAAACACGGAGATCTCAGTAAGATGAGAATGGATGGAAGGTAACAGGAAAATTTAAAATGGTGATTCACTGTTTTCTTTAACTCTCGATAGTAGAGACACTGAGGCTCATAATAACAGGCGATACTCGCAAAGGAAACGAATTCTGCTTAGCAAAGGTGATAGTGCCTCTAGTATACAGAGGGCTGCCAAGTGTTGGTTTTCCGGACATGTCCAGCTTTCTACGGTCGTGTGCGGTGAGATGTAAACAAGTCCGGCTTGTTTGGCTTTTATTAGGCTTTTTAGTGATTAAGCAGAGAATGCAGAACTAAAGCCCATCCGAAGATAATGACGTAAGCGCGACGAATACGAATAAGGAGTAATAAGGAGATACTCTATAAGAACGTATTGATATAACAATGAGTGATATTCTAGAAAACCATAATGTCTACTTATAAAGGGTGTTTTCTTTCATACGGTCAACACCCAGCGGGCAAAGGAAAGTAATAAATTGCGAATCAACACAATCACAAAAATAGTGTTGCAGTGTAATTTAAAATTGTCCTGTCAAGTGTTCAACGAAATGATTTACAGGAAAACTAACGTTCTTGATAAGGTGGGTTCAGATGAGAAATATTAATACTCAGCTACATATTATTGTTATTTCTTTATAAATCTAAGTGAAGTGACAAAAATTATTGTATATCTTTTTGTCTTCCTTCACAGAAGAATATATTTTTGGTTAATGAAGAAATTATTTATTTTGATTTAATGGTAGCTTAGGAAGAAAACTGGTCAACTACGAAAATTGAGCACTTAGTTGCTATCGTAACTGGCAAATGGTATGGCTTTTTAGCTATCTTTTTTTTAGTTTAAGCACGTTTAAGTTTGTATTCGCTAAAAATTGATTGTAATTGACTATTAACTAACGACTGAAAATATCCAAATGATTATTTCTGTTCAATGTAGGTAATCCGGCTAAATATTATTCCGAGTCCGGATTTTCTGGTTTTGAGCTTGGTAACCCTTGTTAAACATAAATTTGGGTCTAATGACGGAGTTTATTAAAAGTGTGAATAAGGATTCGGCAGCTTTCAATATCTCCTACACTTTTTTCCGAAAATGTCTAAGGTAAAGCTAAAGCAGGCCTTCTTCTGGGACTATAGACAAACAACCACATAAAATGCGAAGAATTTAACAGAGAAGGAGAAAGGTATTTGGAATTGTCTTGTAGCAGGGATTCAGGACTTTTGAGCAATCATACGGCCAGAAAATATGTGCAACTGTTACATCTATTATGAAGAATTTCGCCGTAATGGAATGCAGGATGTCGTCCAGAGTCAATTTCCTTGACGCTCACCTAGGTAAGCGCAAAGGGAGCATTGGAGCATACTCGGAAGAGTGAGAGGGACACTTCCACTAAGACATACTAAAGTTTGAACATCGTTATCAAGGTTAGTATAAAAAAAAAACATGATGGGAGACTACACATGGTGGTTTATTGCAGCTAAAAAAGTTGCTCACTTCCAATTCACTTGTGGCCGCGTTCCTTTGTTTTGTTGGTCAAGTTTAATATGTCTAGTTCAAAATGGTTCAAATGGCTCTGAGCACTATGGGACTTAACATCTGTGGTCATCAGTCTCCTAGAACTTAGAACTACTTAAACCTAACTAACCTAAGGACATCACACACATCCATGCCCAAGGCAGGATTCGAACCTGCGACCGTAGCGGTCACGCGGTTCCAGACTGAAGCGCCTAGAACCGCACGGCCACACCGGCCGGTCTTAATATGTCTAGTGGTTTGTAACTCACATTGTACAAAATACGCTCTAAAACAAAAGAGACAAAAATAAATAAAAACGATGCAGCTCGAAGGAATTATCCAAATGCGACTGAAATCGGTAGATTTGATGTAAATGTACAGGCAGATAAATGACTGCTATTTCAGAAAAATTGGATGATTCATTCAATAGAAAGAGCTCCACAAATTGAGGAAGACAATAACGCACTGGTCCACATGTGGCTCTTATGTAACCGCTTATTCGGCTTGGCATTGACTGATACGTCCGTCCCGATAGCTGAGTGGTGGCTACATGGTGTCAAACTGGTAAAGAGCAAGATTTCGAATACAAAGGTCTCGGGTTCGATCCCTAGTCAGCCCCACGATTAGCCGGCACGGTAGCTTAGCGTGTTCGGTCAGAGGGGTAGCTGCCCTCTGTAATAAACAGACTGAGTTAATGGATCAACGACGAACTTAACGGGTGTGTTATGACGTTCGCTCCGAGCAGATACAACGAACGAAAACGAACAAAATGAGATTTTAAAAAAGCGCATTGTTTACGAAACAGGCGAACAACGATCAATTTGCAGGGTGGCCGAGTTAGATTCCCGGCATGGGACAGGGTGTTATGTGTCCATCACCCGTGCCTCGGTAGCGCAGTAGGTAGCGCGTAAGTCTCATAATCTTAAGGTCGTGATTTCGATCCTCACCCGGGGCATTTAATTTTCTGCGAGTGACGGTGACGCTGTTGCTAGGGCACGAACTTATTTGGCTGGCACGGTAGCTCAGCGTGTTCGGTCAGAGGGCTGCTCGCCCTCTGCAATAAAAAAAAAAAAAAACTGAGTAAAGGAATCAACGATCAACTTGAACAGATGTCTTGTGATGTCCGCCCAGACCAAACGCAACGAACAATACCGGTAAATAAGTGGTCTGCGTGACGGATTGCCATTCTACGGGCCCGGGTTCGTTTCCTAGCTGGGTCGGAGATTTTATCCGCTCAGGGACTGGGTGTTGTGTTGTCTTCATCATCATTTCATCCCCATCCGGGCGTAGGTCGCCCAGTGTGGCGATGAATGTAATAAGACCTGCACCAAGACGGTCGGACCTGCCCCGCAAGGGCCTCCCGGCCAATAACGCCAAACGCTCATTTCCATTGATTGATACAATTGTTGGTTGTCCTCATATGGGATATCGTGCCAAATTCTGGTCGAGTGGCGCGTTAGATCGTCAGAATCCCGAGCTAGTTGGAGGGCTCTGCACGTAATGCTCTTAAACGTTCTTAATTAGGGAGAGATCCGGCGACCTCAATTGAAGAAGTAGGGTTTGGCAAGCACGAGGAGAAGAAATGGAAACTCTCGCTGTGTACAGGGGGCATTGTCTTGCTGAAATGTAAGCCCAGGATGGTCTGCCATGAAGGGCAACAAAAAGGGGAATAGAAAATCGTCGACGTACCGCTGCGCTGCAAGGGTGCTGCGACTGACAACCAATGGAGTCCTGCCATGAAAAGAAATAGCACGTCAGACCATAATTCCAGGTTACTGGGCCGTATGGTTGGCAACAGTCAGGCTGGTATCCCTCCGATGTCTGGGGCGTCTTCAGATATGTCTTCACTGGTCATCAGGGCTCAGTTCGAAGTGGGATTCATTGCTGAAGACTGTTCTTCTCCGTTCAGTGAGATTCCAGGTCACCGGATCTCTTTCCCGTTCAGAAAGTTTGGAGCATTATGGGCAGAGCCCACCAAACAGCTCGGGATTTTGACAATCTGACGCACCACTTGGACAGAATTCACTACGATATCCCTCAGGAGGACATCCAACAACTCTGTCATTGCATGCTGAATAACTGCTTGCATAAGGACCAGAGATGTATGTACACGTTATTGACTTGCTCAATTTGTAAAGCTCATTCTCTTGAATAAATCAACCAATTTTTGAGAGTTTGTAATCATTTATTTGTCTGATCTAATGTCAGATCAAGCGATTTCTGTCCCATTCGGATTAATCCTTCGTGGTGCTTCTTTTTTCTATGTCTTAGAGTGTATAATGTAACATCCCATTGTTCCAGATATACACTACTGGCCATTAAAATTGCTACACCAAGAAGAAATGCAGATGATAAACTGGTATTCATTGGACAAATATATTATACTAGAACTGACATGTGATTACATTTTCACGCAATTTGGGTGCATAGACCCTGAGAAATCAGTACCCAGAACAACCACGTCTGGCCGTAATAACGGCCTTGATACGCCTGGGCATTGAATCAAACATAGCTTGGATGGCGTGTACAGGTACAGCAGTCGAACATTTTCTGTATCCAGAAACGCCCGTACAGGACCTGCAGCATGCGGTCGTGCATTATCCTGCTGAAATTTAGGGTTTCCCAAGGATCGAATGAAGGGTACAGCCACGTGTCGTAACACATGTGAAATGTAACGTCCACTGTTCATGGTGCCGTCAATGCGAAGAAGAGGTGATCGAGACGTGTAACCGATGGCACCCCATACCATCACGCCGGGTGATACGCCAGTATGGCGAAGACGAAAACACGCTTCCAATGTGCGTACACCGAGATATCGCCAAACACGGATGCGACCATCATGATGCTGTAAACAGAACCTGGATTCATCCGAAAAAATCACGTTTTGCCATTCGTGCACCCAGGTTCGTCGTTGAGTACACCATCGCAGGCGCTCCTGTCTGTGATGCAGCGTCAAGGGTAACCGCAGCCATGGTCTCCGAGCTGATAGTCCATGCTGCTGCAAATGTCGTCGAACTATTCGTGCAAAAGGTTGTTGTCTTGCAAACGTCCCCATCTGTTGACTCAGGGATCGAGACGTGGCTGTACGATCCGTTACAGCCATGCGGGTAAGATGCCTATCATCTCGACTGCTAGTGATACGAGGCCGTTGGGATCCAGCTCTGCGTTCCGTACTACCCCCCTGAACCCACCGATTCCATATTCTGCTAACAGTCATTGGTTCTCGTCCAACGCGAGCAGCATTGTCGCGATACGAAAAACCGCAATCGGGATAAGCTACAATCCGACCTTTATCAAAGTCGGAAACGTGATGGTACGCATTTCTCCTTCTTACACGAGGCATCACAACATCGTTTCACCAGGCAACGCCGGTCAAGTGCTGTTTTTGTATGAGAAATCAGTTGGAAACTTTCCTCATGTCAGCACGTTGTCAGTGTCGCCACTGGCTCCAACCTTGTGTGAACGCTCCGAAAAGCTAATCATTTGCATATCACAGCATCTTCTTCCTGTCAGTTAAATTTCGCGTCTGTAGCACGTCATCTTCGTGGTGTAGCAATTTTAGTGGCCAGCAGTGCAGGTAACTTTCGAAAAATTATTGGCACATTCAAAATGGCAAAGTCTGAGCTGAGTAACTGGTATTTTTCACACTTCTGAGACATAATGAGCTAGAAAATTGCATTAAAAAGCCAAGACAAAAACAATGACACATGGTGTAATGGTTGACGTTCCGCTTACGTGCTACCTGAAATGAAGAGATTTACACTGAAGAAGGATTAGTGACGGGTCAGATGAAACCAATCAGACGACTGATGATCCAGAACAAAAAGAGTGTGAAGTGCAGGTGAGATGGGCGCTTTGGCCGGCAGGAAGGGAACGGTACCTGCGGTGACAGGGCAGGGCGTGACCTCGGCAGGGCGGCAGGAAGCGGGCCCCGCTAACGAGCCATTGTCTCAGTGCGGCTGTCAGCGGCGGCAGGATTAAAGGCCGCTAACGAGATTACCAGCAAGGCTGACGACAGTACGGACGCGACAGCCCGACGCGGGCGGTCTAGTCGCAGGCTTCACCCGCCAAACCTCACCAACCTGCCAACAAGACAACAAGGCGGCGCCCGAGAAACCGTGGGGGGCGAGGGAGGGGGAGAGTAGTCATAAAGTTGTAGTTATCACTTCGAAAACGTAAACTTACGTTTTGTTTGTTTGCAAGTACATGTCTGCCGTGCTAGTACGCATTGAAATCCCCGCGATACAACACCGCAGCATGCCGCTAGGGCAACCAAAACAAAATGTGAGGTCGGTTGCCAAAGTGGAGCATCGTGTGGTAACTCGTTTCCTGCGTTTATTGGGGACAACGCTGCAACAGTCTCCTTACAGAGTCGGTGTAAGTGTGCGGCCGCAATGCACAATCGTATGACACGGTGATTACTTGACGCAGACTCTCCCCCCCCCCCCCCCCCCAGTCGGTCTACACCTGAGTACTCATGACGGCACCTGCGGCGGCAAGCCCCCCCCCCCCTCCCCCACACACACACACCCACGGCCCACCTCCCCCAGTGCGCAGTGAGGCGGAGGCCGCATCGACCCGGCCGCGAATCAAGTTATCGGCCTTTGCGGACCCTTGCCTGCCATCTCCCTCCTCGGCGGCCGACGCGCGCCAGCGCGGACAAAATAAACCCCTGCTGCCGGCACCACCCGCTAGCCGCACCAACAATCGCGCGTCCACTCCGCCACCCTGAGCTCCGTCCAGTCAGGGCGACCAACATTTGATCACGATTTTAAGGGTGGCGACAACCACCCGAAGACGATTTTAAGAGAGATGTGGTAGCAATAAATTTCAGCTTCACAACTACGCCGCATTTTCATGGAATGGGTGACACTCACAATCTACCATAACATTAGTGCTTCGACCACAGATACTAGGAGACTGGCTACCGAGCGAGGTGGCGCAGTGGTTAGCACACTGCACTCGCATTCGGGGGGACGACGGTTCAATCCCGTCTCCGGCCATCCTGATTTAGGTTTTCCGTGATTTCCCTAAATCGTTTCAGGCAAATGCCGGGATGATTTCTTTGAAAGGGCACGGCCGATTTCCTTCCCAATCCTTCCTTAACCCGAGCTTACGCTCCGTCTCTAATGACCTCGTTGTCGACGGGACGTTAAACACTAACCACCACCACCACCACCACCACCACTAGTAGACTGGCCTTGCTGTGCAGAAGCTATAGCGCTGGTGTGGTTCCAACATAAACCACGGGACTGTTGGCAAAACGTGGCGGGATTTCAAATCAGCGGTCTACCATCCTATGTTTGTATCGTATTTTCCCCACATTTCTCAAATGACTGGCAAACGCTTCCAACAAAAATGACTTTTTTATTTGCGAAAAATTATGCCAGAACTACATTTGACCTGGATTTGTTCACAGTACCATTTATAAAATCTAACAAATACATCGAACGCCACTCTGGTGGGCAGTGAGACGAAACTACTATAAACTATCAATTAAAGTAAAATGTCGTTAAAATTCTTTTAAACAGTTAGAGTGGGCTCGTGTCAAAACTTTAAACATTGGATTCGCCGCGTTTTGAGCTCTAGTCACTTATAAAAGAAAATGGGATATGGAATTATGAAACTATACGTGCCAAAATTGTCGACTTTAGGAGCAAGTCCATTTTAGAGTATCAATTTTAGGTGCACTTTAAAGGTTCAGTTCCTACTATTTTTACATAAGTTTAAACCATCAGTTTAAAAAAAATAATATTTTAGATGAAAGGTGAGACTTTGGAGTTTTTCCGTTTCAGGGCCTGTATCCAAAGCTGCCTTCGGTTTTTTTCATCCTTAGGGAACCTATGAGTAGGAACGAGAAACAGTTATGCTACCTTCTGTAACCGAATTATCACAGATACTTTACAGGCATCACTTTCAAGACTTTAATTTACGTGATACTCTATTTCAAGTGTAAAAAACATATAAAAGTCACTTCAGCAGATTTCAATAAACGTATATGCACTATCATAGAAACACTTACACGTGAAATGTAATGCGATTTCCCCCGACAAAACGCTGAGTACAGCAATAAGCGCAACACAAAACAACCATGTTTTGCCAACATTCACGTGACTTTAGCCCAGAGATGTTGGAGCCACGAAAATGACGTCAGGGCCAGTCTATTATATTTATGCTCGAAGCATTAGTGAACTCCGTCTCGTTTTGTTACCCACAGCGACAGCAACGCCCCAAGCGGCCAGCAAACGATGCTTCTGAATAAGACATCGCATGAGTGCGAATACTAACGTTTGTATTGATTTGTGACGTAGTTTCTACAATAGGGAGTGTATGTGTGCCATAAAAATCTGATAACTAAAAAGTGACACCTCATTTGTTATTATTTACTTTCTTCAGGACGTTGGGAGTTGCGTAACGGTACCGAACAGGACATCTTATTTACGGTTGTCTTGTAACGTACAGATATTCAGTGAATGACGTTAATAACAAAAAATTGCTTGTAAACACCACAAAACCTGACCTTTTGCAGAAAGATGTCATATATCTACCCAACAAAACAGAGTTTTGTTCGCCACACTTTCAGCCATATCAGTGAATGTGGAACGTAGGAACGTAGGAACGTAATAACTACATTATTTAACGTATCAAATACGTCATCACAACTGTAGCTTAAGGGAAAAACCACACAGACACCATAACAAATCATCAAAGGCAACTAAACTATTTCCCAACACATAATATACCATTTCCACAATTGTTAGTAAATTTGAGCCACACATGGCAGCATCTTCAACAGTTTGCTTTTGAAGCAAAAGTAAATACATTTACAAAAACATTCGTGTATTAAAAAGTCGAGTGAAGTGTAAGAATGGGCGTATCATTAGACTCCATAAAAATTTTTAAGTGTCACGGAAAGTGCCTAAGATAATAACAAAAGATAACAGAAATGTATGATAATCATGCATGAAATATGTGTTTATATTCTTTTGCTTTAAGCGGGATAAGCTGCACGTATTTGAAAATATTTCTTCATAAATGAGATGTAGCTGATGCCATTGAATCAGTCTGACTCTGCTGTTTTTACATGTATTTCACTATGATTCAAGTCTCTTGGTAAGTTTGTAAGTAGGCTGTTTAGGTTTTTTTATTGGTAACGCCACCTCTGTATGAAAATCACTGGCTGTGCTTTGTGCAGTCTGTGGCTGGTTTGCATCGTTGTCTGCCATTGTAGTGTTGGGCAGATGGATGTTAACAGCGCGTAGCGTTGCGCAGTTGGAGGTGAGCCGTCAGCAGTGGTGGATGTGGGGAGAGAGATGGCGGAGTTTTGAAATTTTTAAGACTGGATGTCATGAACTGCTATATATATTATGACTATTAATGTAAATACATTGTTTGTTCTCTATTAAAATCTTTCATTTGCTGACTATGCCTATCAGTAGTTAGTGCCTTCAGTAGTTGAATCTTTTAGTTAGTTGGCAGTAGTGGCGCTCGCTGTATTGCAGTAATTCGAGTAACGAAGATTTTTGTGATTTAAGTGATTTGTGAAACGTATAGGTTAATGTTAGTCAGGGCCATTCTTTTGTAGGGATCTTTGAAAGTCAGATCGCGTTGCGCTAAAGATATTGTGTGTCAGTTTAAACACAGCCATGTAAAATTGTTCAAAGGGGACGTTTCATATGTCGACCCTTAGCCGAGGATACCTCACTGGAATCTTCTGATTTTTTTCTTGTAGTTTGTGTAATTAGTGTAGCCTTTGTTTATTGCTAGCGCGTAATCATAGAGAGAATTTCCTTTGTAACTGTAGTTTTTCATTGTTGTGCAGTAAAACTGGGAGATGAAGAAGCTTGCACAGGATAGAGTAGCATGGAGAGCTGCATCAAACCAGTCTCAGGACTGAAGACCACAACAACAACAGTAAAACAGTTGTGACATGCATGTAGATTAGCATCAAATATTTCGCAGCTGCGCTTGCAATTAACTAGACATTATTTTCAGTGCTATGTTAATGTGTTCTCTTATTTTTGCTCTTCAAATTGTGTTTTTCGTGTGAAATATTGTGACAATAATGGCGTGTGAAAATCGTAATACTAGTCTCCAAAGTAAACTGAGAAATGACAGTGAAGACGAAAGCAGGGTGTTAGCGCCACCATGTAATGAATTAACTAATGTTCAAAGTAGTAATTTGGTAATTGTGCATAGGGAAATGGAGCGGGCTGCAAATAATGGTGTATGCAATGAAACAATTAGTGAACAGGGAAGCATTATCGATCGATCGGTCGGCAACAGCTCGCCTCAGGATTCTGAAATGACAGGACATAATCTTGCAAATACTGTAGATTCTGGTTTTGCGTCCTCACCGTTTTCTCAAATAAATCAAGACACATTTTCTGCTTTTCAAAATGCGAATATTGCCGGTTCAAATGCACTGCCGAATAGCACTGAGGAACATGTTTCAGACACCAGTGCACTGTTATTACAGTTAATGCAACAAATGGGACAAAGGCTACAAAAGTTAGACACAACGCTTGAACAAAATCAGAAACAAATGGGACAAAATCTTCGAAAGTTAGACACAATGGAACAAAATCTTCAAAAGTTAGACGCAATGGAACAAAATCTTCGGAAGTTAGACACCACACTTGAACTAACACGTGAAGATTTAACTACTGAGTTATATAACATTGAATCGAAATGTCAAAAAGTCTGTAATGACATAAAAGCACAAATTTGTGAGCATTTCCAACCTATTTTTTCGCGTCATGAAAATGCATTACAGAATCACGAAGCAGCCATAAAAGAACTGCAAACTATTGTTCATGAAAATCACGACACCTTGCAAGCTAAAATTGACTCAGTTGCATCTACCGATTCGGTTACGCAACTTGCAAAAACTCAGGAAATCTTAAAGGACACAGTTGATACGATTTCAACACAAATGGACACTCTGAAACTTGGTTCAGAAAAACACACAGAGGAAATAATTTCACTATCGGATAAAGTAGCCGATCTTTCAGATCAGTTCACTAAATTATCTACAAAGGTAGATGATGATCTGAATGACACAAGACCTGTAGCCTTCACGGACACTGAAGAGTACGAACAAATTAGAAAATTCAAACAAAATCAAAATCAAATCAATACACAGTACAAAAGAGAAATCCGGGAAGTACAAGATCAGTTGGCACAAGTAATACAAGAATTACATATTTCAGAGGATACTCGCGCTCCAATACGGGAAGAGGGACATAGAAATACGGAACAGCTACAAAATAATAAAACAGGGCATTTCGGAAATTATGAAAGAAATTGGCAAGGTGCACCGAATTTTGAGATGGAACCGCCGACACGAAGTAACAATGACCGATATGCGACTCGTCGACATGATGATTTTGACTATAAGCTGTTTATTACTACACGTAAATTCAAAACATTTAAGAATTCCGGCAACGACATTCATCCACAAGAGTGGCTTCATCAATTCTCTCATTGTTTTCCTCCCAACTGGTCATTGGAGCACAGGTTAGAATTTATGTGTGGCTACTTGGAGAATGAACCAGCTGTAAGAATGCGATCGATCATTCACGGTTGTCACAGTGAAGGAGAATTTTATCATGCCTTCCTCTCAGCATATTGGTCTCAAGCTACACTAGACCGAGTAAAACATAGCATCATAATGATGAAACATTTCGAACAATCTGAATTTTCCAGTCTTGTGAAATATTTTGAAGACATGTTGCACAAGAATCAATACCTGTCAAACCCATACAGCTCCTCAGAACTCATCCACATTTGCTTAATCAAATTACCTGAACATTTACGACATATTATTTTGGCAGGACGTTGCAAAGGCGACATTGAAGCTTTTCAGGGACTCTTACAAGAATTAGAAATTGACACTGACAATCGCGGAACGCGAAAACAGGAACACAACAATTACAGGTCACATCCGTCGCAATTCCGCGATGAAAGAAATAATAACTGGACACGACGAGGCTATTCTCACAACACAAATCGTGACCAAAACAGACACCACCCGTATGGCAGCCACTGGCAGAGTAATAGTTACAGAGAAAGTTCGCATTTCCGTAGTAATGAATATGACAGAGATTACCTTAGAAACAGACAATATGGTAACCAGAACTATTATTATCAAGGGAGACAGACTAACTTCAGACGCAACAGTTCAGCGTGCAGTTACGATTCAGGGAGAAATTCTCCACCACGTGACCGACAAGAAAGAAACTGTGGAATCTACCGACATGACGACAGACGATATAATCATAACGACAGACCTGAATTTTATCAGAACTGGCGGGATTTAAAGGTGAATTTGTAGAAGTTAGGTCTCCTAATCCCAATAACGACGCGCGCCAACAAAGAGACAGACAATGACTCACACCGCAGGCAGCCGCGTGCGCCGGCTGGCTTGAGGAAAATAACATAAGCTAACCTTGAGAAAAATTCCAGTATTCTTTACCGAAGTATACCGCATGACAATTGCGTTGAAGCAGAAACTCTGCGTACTAGGAAGAGTAAAGGTTTACACCACATTTCACACGTAAAACCGTTTATTGAGAGATAATCTGCTTTTTAACTTTGTCTTTGCCATAAAAGTTTTCACTTCACATTTCTAGTATGCTTTGTCAGACTTAAGAAACTGTTACCATGCAACAATGTTTGAAGTTAAATATCCAGTCAAGAACTAAGAGAACTTATTTAAACAGAAATTACGAATGCATTGTTATTGTGAACAGACGACACAGTGTTATTGTATGTGTACATTCTTGCTTGTTAGTTGCACGATTACGTAACGACTATAAGGCTCACATACTTAGAACATTTACCAGTACCGCTAATGAGATTTTAATGCAACATTTTGGTTCACTTGAAAATACATTCTGGATTTAAAGTACTTTCTGTGAGATACCAGATGACACAGTGGTTAGTTTATGTGACAGCTACACGATTTTATCACGACACTACTAATGAGTAACAATTTACAATGTTGCTTTTGCGGTGTATCTGTTTTATATCTGCACAGTTTTTCTGAATTATTCTGGAAAGTAAAACATGTTTTAGTAGTAACTTTTGTGGTATAGCTACAAGGAGACAGCCTTTTCCGTAGCACAACAATACATTACAGCACAGTACTTTCTTCATCACGGCAATAAGCATAATAATTAAGATATCTATACGCAAAGCATTTCACTTTTGTTTATCATGAGGTAAGTTCAAAAATGGTTCAAATGGCTCTGAGCACTATGGGACTCAACTGCTGTGGTCATAAGTCCCCTAGAACTTAGAATTACTTAAACCTAACTAACCTAAGGACAGCACACAACACCCAGCCATCACGAGGCAGAGAAAATCCCTGACCCCGCCGGGAATCGAACCCGGGAACCCGGGCGTGGGAAGCGAGAACGCTACCGCACGACCACGAGATGCGGGCCATGAGGTAAGTACATTGACTTCTGCAGAACTTAGCTTTCGGAGGACGATAACTACGACACTTCCACAGAGATTATCTTACAACAAGACGCACAATTTAGCGCTACAGTACACGTATTTGAGTGATTAATTTTGTACTTAAAACATTTATTTTTAAAGGTATTTGAAGTACAATGATAAAAAGTTTTTCCCTGATACATTTCATTCCATTGCTGTAATCTGTAACACCTGAGGGTATAATTACATTAATCCTCAGGGGGGTAAACACTTACTTTGTGTACCATGTGTTTGGCAAGCACAAGAAGCCCTAGCTAATATGGTATTTGCTTATACAACTTTACACATCGGTACCATATTTCTCTAACACATAAATTACACAGCTATCTGATCATTTAACTGGGAGAGACAAACATTTATTCTACTACATCAGTGACAGATGTTTACGCAATTACACAGTTGGATAACTTCACACTCATGAAACTGTATTTTGTCTGTACTTTGTGAACTCTTCATATTTTTTCAGAACCATTGTGATACTATAAGGGCTTTGAATGATGTATTTAGTATGAGATCATGATTTTTAAAGTACATTTGAGGTAGATGACACTATTGAAATGAGCAAAGAATATTTTTTATGGTTTGAAATTATTGCAGAAAGCTATGACAATTTTAAGATTTGACTGAGTTTTTATGATATTATTACGATGACAATGTGTATTATGCTGTTGAGGTATGTTCATGATCAATAAGCTGATGCTATATGAGGAATGTGATTACGTGTTTATATGTATATGAATAATGAATAGAAGTTTGGGACTCTGGTTTGTGAAAAAGGATGTTGGAAACCAAGAATCGTACTTTTATATTTACAGGATTTTGTTTCTACAGTTTTGAAACGCAAATTCTCGACCTGTGAAATTTTTATATGAGACTGTCACTGTAGTGCAAACTGGTGTCGTAAATATTTCGGTAAGAAAGTTAAGTGACCACCTGCACGTAATGCGTCGTCGGCACCCAGCTGTGCGACAGTCGCCTGGAAAAAAGCCATTAGTGTGTGCCTTTCAGAGGCACAGGTGGAGAAAAAAAAGGGGCCATTATCCTCGCTATTGACATTCCTTTGTAGAAAGCATCACAAATACGACACGCTCAAAAACATATGATTATACTGTGGAGCTCTTAATTTATGATATTTACTAAAATGCCTAATGAAACGATGAGAAATATTTCACAGCTATTGTCTTGCTAGTTGAGAGAAATGCCATATGGCTTGCTTTATGTATTTATTTACTCATTTTGTTTAATATCTAGTTTCTAGCTGCACTGCAGCATTGGTTAAAATAAAATTTAATAGATGTACTAATATAGTTATTTTATGCCTACAGATCCAGTCAATAAGAAATTTATGATCTACTTCCAAGAAAACGAGGGCACATAAATAGACATTTCCTTTCACAGGAATTGCATAAATAATTTTTTTACGATTTGGTAACTTATTTGCTAGTGTAAGTTCTCGTGATGCATCACTCTAGTGTTAAGATGTGACTTAGGTATTAAACATGGCCATTTTTACTGTAATATTTTTTCTGCTTGAGCTTTGTCATGTTTAGATATAAGTTATTGCATTTGCTGCTGCTGTTTGCCAGGCATAATGTTACTGAATTTGACTTTGTATTACTCTGTTAAGCCAGTTTTACTACGGATTTATTTTTCTTGTTTGCTGCACATTACCTTATATTAGTTGTAATATTGCATTTGCTTTGCTAATTTATGCTGCTTGCTTTGCTAATTTGAATTTTTGTCATTGCTGTTTGTGTTAATTTGTTATGTGCTGCTGCATTGCCTCGTCCCTTGGTATATATATCTGAGCTCAGTAGATTTAAGTTAGCTTAAGAGGGAGTAGACTATATAAGAAACTAACTATGATGAATTGGAAGAAAATGTATTGAGAAGCTATAAGAAAATGGTTTGGCAAAAAAAAAAGTAGTGTACAGTGGAGAAAAACTATTTTTGAAAGAGGATGTGAACAGAATACAGAAAGCAGGCTTAGATAGGACCTTTGGGAATAATGATGAACGAAGGGAGATCTCCATGCAAAATACTGCAGTAAAACAAACCCTGTCCTTTTTTTGTGTCATCCCTCTATGTGTTTGTGTACCCTTGTGTATTTGTGTTTTTCCTGTCTTTATGTGTTTAGCTGATGAGAGCTATGTTGTAGAATTTTTCTAATACTATGTTATTTACTTTGTAAAGATGTTTAGACATTATTTATTCTGTTTTGTTGCTCATATGTGAAGGTGATGTTTCAAAAGTTATTCTGATCTTTACTTATGTACTTATGTCATTATTTTTGTAACACTGATGTATATGTTTATTTCTATTCTTTTGTAAAGCTTGTGTTACTACAAATGTTATCTGTATTGTTATGTTCTTTAATGATGTATTTTGTACCTTTGTTATTGTATTTTTATGTTATCAAATTGTAATTGTTACCAGTTCTTCAAATTAAGTATCATTTCACTGCACACGTTTCTGTTGGTCATAATATATGCACAGTATGTGAGAAGCTGGGACTCTTAGTGCTTGCACGTGTGTTGATAATTCAGCAAGGGACTGGATAACAGCATTGCTGGTTCTAAAGACATTTCAAAAAAAATTTTTGTGAGTGCACAAGTGGTGGTTTATGGACTTGCTATATTGTCCGCAAGACTCTTCCATGGTGATTGTGCACCTGCACAGTCGCAACAGATTGTTGCTGGCCGTCTCTACAAGGACTACAGTGGGTCTACACCTTTGATGACTCACCAACACCCTTATTTCTACAAGGACTGCAGTGGGTCTGCACCTCTAACAAGACTACAGTGGACTGCTCTGTGATGACCTACCTACCAATATTCTTCAAAACTTCGACTGACTCTGCTGTGGGTTTGCTCTGTTGTGGCCCATTACCTGTCTGCATGTCGAGAGTCAGCACTATCTTTCCGTTGGAAGGACACCGCTACTTCTTCAAGACTGCATGGAAATCCACTACTTCCATGTGCATTTTCTTTTACTGCTGAGACTTTGAGAAAAACACTGCAATTTTACTGTGATGAACGATCAGGACTGTCTTTATGGACTTTGACCAACATTGTATCAATAAGTGTGTGCATTTGATTGCTTTGTTATTGTAATTATGAAAAATTTTTTCAAATCTGTATTGGCCGCTGCCCAAAACAATTTGTAAAATTTTTTGTGGGGAGCATGGTGGCTATGTAAGTAGGTTGTTTAGGTTTTTTTTATTGGTAACGCCACCTCTGTATGAAAATCACTGGCTGTGCTTTGTGCAGTCTGTGGCTGGTTTGCATCGTTGTCTGCCATTGTAGTGTTGGGCAGATGGATGTTAACAGCGCGTAGCGTTGCGCAGTTGAAGGTGAGCCGCCAGCAGTGGTGGATGTGGGGAGAGAGATGGCGGAGTTTTGAAATTTGTAAGACTGGATGTCATGAACTGCTATATATATTATGACTATTAAGGTAAATACATTGTTTGTTCTCTATTAAAATCTTTCATTTGCTGACTATGCCTATCAGTAGTTAGTGCCTTCAGTAGTTGAATCTTTTAGTTAGCTGGCAGTAGTGGCGCTCGCTGTATTGCAGTAATTCGAGTAACGAAGATTTTTGTGAGGTAAGTGATTTGTGAAACGTATAGGTTAATGTTAGTCAGGGCCATTCTTTTGTAGGGATCTTTGAAAGTCAGATTGCGTTGCGCTAAAGATATTGTGTGTCAGTTTAAACACAGCCATGTACAATTGTTCAAAGGGGACGTTTCAAGTTCATAGGGCGTGGAACGCAAAATATAACAACTATTTCGTTAATTAAGTGGAAAATAATTAAAAACAAATATTACCCTTATGATGCATGCGATTGTCTGCTTACTCGCTATTGGAGCGCTAGTGTCGCTCCAGCTGTCAAACGGTAACAACTTTCGCACCATAGAGTATCGTGACTGTATGCATCAAACTGTGCTAATATTACAAATTCGGAAGTAACTCTGCCTCTTACGCTTAGACAATGAAATCGCTGAACCGATTTTAATAAAATCTGGTGTAGAGATAGCTTGGACGCTGAAGAAGAACACAGGCTACTTTAAAACGTGTGTAATACAACATATTTATTGATTTGACGAACATAACGCGAAATATGGAACAATAATAACCCTTTGAAAAAGCTGTTTATTCTTTGACTTTTGAACTTAATCGTATTTCTCAAAATGCTTTTATTGTTTGATATGTTCTACGTAACACGATTCAATTTAATGAATACAATGTCCATACATCCTCTACGTGTTTAATCCATACTTCCATACTAAATCAGTCACAGACCCATCACATTTTAGCCGCTGAGCGCCATGTGTCACTTATAAATTCTTAGTTGCATTAAAATTTGTGTGAACAGCTCGTGGTCATGCGGTTAGCGTTGCTAACTTACGATCGTGGATTCCTGGGTTAAGTTCCCCGACTTTTTCTTTTCTTCCAGCTAGCGAACTGGCGTCAAATAAAATAAAACTTGCAACACGCTCCTGAGGATCACAACTGGGATGCCCTGCCAATAAAGGCACAGGCTACGCGCGTTTCATTTCACTGAAACGCGAGTGCAGCCCTGGGTAACAGATAGAATACAAGGCTTATACGATCCTCAACGTGTTTAACTGATGCTAGTCCATACTTCCATACTAGTATTATAAATGCGAAAATAACACTGTCTGTTACGTTTTCATGACTAAACCGCTGAACCGATATTAACGAAATTTGGCGTGAGACACAGGCTACTTTGCAAAGTACGAAGCACAAGATGTTCATTGATTTGAAGAATACTACCCAAATTAAGGAAAAATATTTACTCTTTGAAAAAGCTATATACTATTTCACTTTTGAACTTCATCATATTTTTTAAAATGCTTTTTTCGTTGGTACATTCTTCGTAATATGTTTCAACGTAATCACTAGAATGCTTATTCAATTCTCAACATGTGTAATCCACACTTCTATACTAATACCAGTACTATTCATTGCGAAATGAACTCACTCTGTTACGTTTTCACGATTCTACCGCTAAACCGATTCCGATGGTTTTTGGTAAGGAGTTAGTTTGAACTCTGAGGAAGACCATAAGCTACTTTAGAATGTACTGTCTTTTTGAGTATTATTATCTTTTTAAGTATGGTGTAGGTGAGTGGCATGCGGACGACACTGGTGCAACGGTCGACGACTCTTAGTGTCTACGGATTATTCCGTGACAGTGCACAACCAATGTTACTGTGCACGTGGTTTATGATATTGAGATCCTACACCACCTGGCACGGCAAGAGAGTTTGGGTGGAGATACAACAATAAAATCGGACGGTAAGCCCGAAAACAATATTTAAAACTACACTCCTGGAAATGGAAAAAAGAACACATTGACACCGGTGTGTCAGACCCACCATACTTGCTCCGGACACTGCGAGAGGGCTGTACAAGCAATGATCACACGCACGGCACAGCGGACACACCAGGAACCGCGGTGTTGGCCGTCGAATGGCGCTAGCTGCGCAGCATTTGTGCACCGCCGCCGTCAGTGTCAGCCAGTTTGCCGTGGCATACGGAGCTCCATCGCAGTCTTTAACACTGGTAGCATGCCGCGACAGCGTGGACGTGAACCGTATGTGCAGTTGACAGACTTTGAGCGAGGGCGTATAGTGGGCATGCGGGAGGCCGGGTGGACGTACCGCCGAATTGCTCAACACGTGGGGCGTGAGGTCTCCACAGTACATCGATGTTGTCGCCAGTGGTCGGCGGAAGGTGCACGTGCCCGTCGACCTGGGACCGGACCGCAGCGACGCACGGATGCACGCCAAGACCGTAGAATCCTACGCAGTGCCGTAGGGGACCGCACCGCCACTTCCCAGCAAATTAGGGACACTGTTGCTCCTGGGGTATCGGCGAGGACCATTCGCAACCGTCTCCATGAAGCTGGGCTACGGTCCCGCACACCGTTAGGCCGTCTTCCGCTCATGCCCCAACATCGTGCAGCCCGCCTCCAGTGGTGTCGCGACAGGCGTGAATGGAGGGACAAATGGAGACGTGTCGTCTTCAGCGATGAGAGTCGCTTCTGCCTTGGTGCCAATGATGGTCGTATGCGTGTTTGGCGCCGTGCAGGTGAGCGCCACAATCAGGACTGCATACGACCGAGGCACACATGGCCAACACCCGGCATCATGGTGTGGGGAGCGATCTCCTACACTGGCCGTACACCACTGGTGATCGTCGAGGGGACACTGAATAGTGCACGGTACATCCAAACCGTCATCGAACCCATCGTTCTACCATTCCTAGACCGGCAAGGGAACTTGCTGTTCCAACAGGACAATGCACGTCCGCATGTATCCCGTGCCACCCAACGTGCTCTAGAAGGTGTAAGTCAACTACCCTGGCCAGCAAGATCTCCGGATCTGTCCCCCATTGAGCATGTTTGGGACTGGATGAAGCGTCGTCTCACGCGGTCTGCACGTCCAGCACGAACGCTGGTCCAACTGAGGCGCCAGGTGGAAATGGCATGGCAAGCCGTTCCACAGGACTACATCCAGCATCTCTACGATCGTCTCCATGGGAGAATAGCAACCTGCATTGCTGCGAAAGGTGGATATACACTTTACTAGTGCCGACATTGTGCATGCTCTGTTGCCTGTGTCTATGTGCCTGTGGTTCTGTCAGTGTGATCATGTGATGTATCTGACCCCAGGAATGTGTCAATAAAGTTTACCCTTCCTGGGAAAATGAATTCACGGTGTTCTTATTTCAATTTCCAGGAGTGTATTTCTGTAAGCCTCGCAAACGTAAGTCTGATTTAGCGCTTAGTTCTAAGAGAGCTCAAGCTTGGAAAGTTATTCGAATCCAACAAACCTCAGAGTAATCTCTTGTCCGCCGGAACTTGGATGTAGAAAGTCAGGCGGCTTTAAGACCTACAGAGACTTTAGGGCAGTCACAGACCCGTCGCATTTTAGACGCTCAACGTCACCCGTCTCTTTCAGTTTCCAAGCCGTTTGGAGACTTACAGCGACTCTGTCATTTAAAGGTTGTAGGACAAATAGGCATCTGCGATTCCTTCCGTCTGGTCACATGCTGGAGATTGAATTATAACTTTACTTACGGAACAGCACATTTCGACGTTACGAACTTTTCCTTCGCAGTTTTCATGTTCTTGGCGCTAATTGATGTAGAGCGCTATTATTCTTCTGTCACTAGCTGTAGATATGTTACCAAAAACTGTGATTTTAAGTCATGGTTTTCGGTGCAATATCTGCAACTAGTGACCACACATTCAGTAGGGTTGGAGACCCTTGATAGTGTCGAATATTGTCCAAAACGTCGTCCTGTTTCTTATCACACTGCAAAATCTCGTTCGCGCCCGCTAAATGTGTGTGAATCAACGTGCCAAGGAAATGGGTGTTTCACTGACGTCCTTTATGCCATCCGCTGAGCCCTTTTAGTATCGACTCTCGGCGGCGGCTTATGTTAATGTTTTCCTTGGTCGCCCGTAAGATAAATGGATGATTTCTACGCTAGGCTTCGCTGTTCTGACCTCCACCAGAAAGATGACAAAAGAAGGGGTTAAATGGGAATAACAGTGGGTAGGACGACTTTCCTATCGTGTGACACGTCCGCGTGTGTGAAATTTGGTGCCAATATGACGTTATTAAACACGCCTTACACGCCACATGAACTTCTGAGCTCTGGCCTTCTTTTCGTATGTGTCGACACCTTGTTTGAAGCGGATGACGCAGTCGGGGTCCGGGCTTTTGGAAAGTTGTAGGTGCCTTTGAGCCAAATTTCTGCGTGTCATTGGGAGACAAGTACGGGTTTTCGAAAAAGTGATACCTTAGTTGTGTTGAATAGTGCAGATACGAGAGGCCACTGCCATCTCGATAGGTAAATTTTGACGTGTGTGAACCGATGTAACGCAGAAACGAATTGTCCTTCACTAGCCAACCAGGTAAATCGAATCTTAACAGAAATTGGTGGGCTTCGTAGTGGTCGTGAAAGGTAGACTGAAACAGGAAGGTTGAGGTAAAGGTTCAACAGATTCTGTCGAAGAAGTGCTGGCACAACAGAGCATCACAGGTGGTGGAACGGGGGTGGAGGTCTCGACTGCGTCTTTGCAGAGGCAGACTGCTACCATGAAAGCGAGGCGTAAACATGGAGAAAAGAGTGTTGGCTCCCGTTCGCCATCTGTGCTGCCGTAAAAGAAGGAAGTAAAAACATTTTATACTCGCTTATTACGACCTTTTTGGAGAGCGGAAATCTCCTGCATAGAAGTCAATACAGATTCTGTAAACAGATGTTGTGAAATCTAGTTCTGTTCGTCCTTGAGATTCAGTGAGCCGTAGGCAGTGACGCCCATGTTGATGCCACGTTCCTCGACTTCGGTACAGTGCGCTGCTGGAGCTTTGGGAACTTGCCAACTATCGTGCTAGCTTTGTTCTAGGATTCAGAAACTTGCCGCCATGATTGATTTATTGTTATTAATCAGAGTATCGTACATGCTGTAACAGGCAGCTGATACTATCAATCAAAATATCCTACGCACTGTAACAAGCAGCTGGCGTCCCTAACCAGTACTGACCGGTGTATGAGATCATAGAACGCAACCCGTGTCATTTGCACAGAACCACAGTTTGACGGGCATCTTGGTTTAGCTGAGGTGGCACTGATGGAGCGGTCGCACGCCCTGATTGGCTTATCAGCTGCTGCATACCCTCCAAAACTGATAATATCCTCATTTATTATTTGTTAAAAAAGGCGTCAAATGGGAATTTGTTTAAGTGCAAAGCCTCTCTCTTCGATTTAATCACTGGGAAGTACCAACGAAAATATTCTGACAGTTGCTTGTAGAACAAAAGAAAAATCATGAACAGCCTGAATCACTTCGTGCGCTGTCGCAGTTTTACGAACGATGCCACAAGGGAGTATCGTGCGCTGGCAGTTAAGGGCATTCAGGTCTTGTCCGCAGTATATACAGTTCGTTTTACACGGTCGACTTTCCAGTCTCAGATGACCAATCGACACAAGTGAGCGTACTGCAGCGCCCCGGCGTTTTATTCCTGTAATGAAACTCGTCTGCCTCGAGTAGTCATTTCCGTTTACACGTCAGCGCCGAAATTGCGTGTGCTGTGAGAGCTGTGCGCTTCGCAGTTTGGCAGCTGTTCGGTGGAAGTGAGGTTCTGAGGGAGTATCCTTTTTACGAAAAAATCGAAATATAGTAACAAAATGTAGGAACAACCAATGACAACAGAGTTTATTAATGACCAGAGCAAAATTCACAGTGGATGTTTTTGTCAATGGGCGTGTGTCCAAGTGCCGCATTAAATCGTCAAAACCTCGAGCTGTTAGAAGGGCCTTGTCCATAGTTCTACCAACGTTCTCAACTGGGGAGAGATCCGGCGACCTTGCTGGCCAAGGTAGGGTTTGGCAAGCACGAAGACAGGCAGTAGAAACGCTTGCCCTGTGCAGGTTTACATTATCTTGTTGAAATGTAAGCCCAGGGTGGATTGCCATGAAGAGCAACAAAAGGAGCTGTACAATATCGTCGACGTATCGCTGTGTTGTAAGGGTGCTGTCGGGGAATGAAGACTCCTACGCCATCTATTGGTGTTCTGTTATACCGATTCTCTCCAGGTCCCAAAATCGGCGCACTGACGGTCAATGACGACATCTGGTGCATGTGGAAGACAGAATACCTCCTGCTGCTAAGACAATACCATGAGGTGAAGGGATACTCTTCGCAAAGGAAACCGAGAATTGGAGAGGTTGTTCTGCTCCAAGAAGACAGCAAACCACGGCACTTGTGGAAGAGGGCTGTGGTAGAAAAGGTGCGGCATGGCAGAGACAGTAAAATACGGTGCATCATCCTCCGCCAGCCAGATGGTATGAAGATCTGTCGACCGGTCCAGGTGGCCATCCCCCTCGAGATGGACCAGGGTGGGGAGGATGTCGGGGAATGAAGACTCCTACGCCATCTGTTGGTGTTCTGTTAAGTCTGTACATTGTGCTGCCCTCTGCAGCGGATATATTTCAACTATAACTGTAAAATGGACGTGTGAGAATAAAGGTGTGTGTCATCAGAAGTTTTACTGTGTCCTTGATTTCACTAGTGTGTAGCAATATTTTGGTGCCGACTCCCTATGTGTGGGAGCATGCAGAAACAAGAGTTTTACCCCCTTGAATACGTCCTCCACGAAGAAGGGTGAAATTTTCGGTTTTGACAACAAATTAATCCAAGCACATCATAATAGCCTGGAATAGTTTAATAAATGGAACAACTCTGTTTTTAAAACAGCACTCTGAAGCAGCATACAGATTACTTATTATCCAAGTTGTGTTTGCAAGTAGCCTGTCAGTGGCAGTCTTATGCTAGCACTAATCACACTCAAGTTGGTATTGTGTATACTGCATAGAAATGTCAGCAAATTCTTTGTTTGGAGAAAAAATTGAAAATATATCCGCTGCAGAGGGCAGCACAATGTGCAGACTCAACAGAACACTAACAGATGGCGTAGGAGTCTTCGTTCCCCGACAGGTGCTGTGGGGTCCTGCCACTGTCATCGGGGCTCAGTCTGAAGACAATTCCACTCCACTCGATGAGATTATAGGCCGACGACGTGTGTGGAGACGCCAGACCGGTGTGATCCCAACTTGAGTATTCCAAGCCATAACGGCACGACAACCAGGAATGATGCTCTGGGGTGCCATTTCGTTTCATATCGGAACCCCATTGGTTGTTATCCGAGGCACCCTTATAACAAAGCGCTACGTTGACGATATTCTACGGCTCGTTTTGTTGCCTTTCACGGGAGGTCATCCTGGAAATATATTTCAGCAAGATAATGCCCGCCCGCGCGCAGTGAGAGTTTCTACTGCTTGTCTTCGCGCTTGCCAAACCCTGTCCTGGCCAGCAAGGTCGCCGGACTTCTTCCCAATTGAAAACGTTTGGAGCAATATTGGCACTACTCTCCAAACAGCTCTGGATTTCTAAATCTTAAGAACCAATTGGACATAGTGGCACGACATCCCTCAGGAGGACATCTAAAAACTCTGTCAGTCAATGCAAAGCCGAATAACTTGATTGCGTAAAGACTAGAGGTGGACCAATGCTTTACTGACCTGCTCAACTTGTGAATCTCACATGTAGATTACATCTACCTATTTCCGGCCCATTCGGATAATTTCTTCGTGGTACATTTTTTTTTTTCTCTTAGAGTGTACGAGGTGCGACAGTAAAGTAATGAGACTGATGTGACAAAAATGTTGCTTACCGTTTTAGTCAAGTTTAGTGTTGCCTCCTTCAAAGTAGTTCCCTTCTGATTGCACACACTTTTTCCAGCGCTTCTGCCATTGATGGTAACATTTCTGGAACTCATCTTCTGTAATATCCTCCAAGACCCTCGTCACAGCTTTTTGGACATCTTGTGTTGTTTGAAAATGATGTCCCTTGACCGCCGTGTTGACTCTTGGAAATAGAAAAAAGTTGCATGGAGCAATATCTGGTGAATAAGGTGGCTGTGGTAATACTGAAATTTGTTTTGAGGTTAAAAATTGCTGTACTGACAAAGCAGTATGGGGTGGCGCATTATCGTGATGCAGACTCCAATTATCAGCAATGTTGGCACGGACACGAAGAACTCTTTTACGAAGTCTTTCTAAAATTTCTTTGTAGTAATATTGGTTAACTGTTTGTCCAGGAGGCACCCACTTTTTATGAACAATTCCCTTGGAATCAAAGAAGCACACAAGCATGCATTTCACTTTTGACTTTGACATGCGAGCTTTTTTTGGTCTGGGTGATCCCTTTGAGCACCATTGCGAACTTTGACGTTTTGTCTCTGGATCGTACTGAAAAAATCAACTTTCATATCCAGTGATAACACGGCTCAACAATTCTGGATTGATTTCCGTTTGCTCTAACAGATCGGCTGCCACATTTTTCCGTGTTTCTTGCTGTTGTGGTGTGAGATTTTTGGGGTCCGTTTTTGACAAATCTTTCTCATACCAAGATCTTCAGTTATTATTAGACGAACCGTTTCTCGATTGATGTTCAGTTCTTTGGCAATCATTTTCACAGATACTCTTCCATCAGATCGTACGAGTCACGCTCCCTGGCCAAGTTGACATCCGCCCGTGAGGTTGATGGTCGCCCACTGCAGCCGGCCGAGGTGGCCGAGAGGTTCTAGGCGCTACAGTCCGGAACCGCGCGACCGCTACGATCGCAGGTTCGAATCCTACCTCGGGCATGGATGTGTGTCATGTCCTTAGGTTAGTTAGGATTAAGTAGTTGTAAGTTCCAGGGGACTGATGACCTTAGAAGTTAAGTCCCATAGTGCTCACAAAGGAACCTCCCCATCGCACCCCCCTCAGATTTAGTTATAATTTGGCACAGTGGATAGGCCTTGAAAAACTGAACACAGATCAATCGAGAAAACAGGAAGAAGTTGTGTGGAACTATGAAAAAATAAGCAAAATATACGAACTGAGTAGTCCACGTGCAACATATGCAACATGGGCACAGGAGCGCAGTGGTCCCGTGGTTAGCGTGAGCAGCTGCGGAACAAGAGGTCCTAGGTTCAAGTCTTCCCTCCAGTGAAAAGTTCAAATTTTTATTTTCGGACAATTATCAGAGTTCAGGCACTCACACATAATCAATTTCGCTCTCCAAAATTCCAGGACAGGTTCAGATTTGCTTGGACATATGGAGGATTTGACTGTCTACACACGGAAAAATTTGAAAACGTTAAAGGCCGGCCTGAGTGGCCGTGCGGTTCTAGGCGCTACAGTCTGGAACCGAGCGACCGCTACGGTCGCAGGTTCGAATCATGCCTCGGGCATGGATGTGTGTGATGTGCTTAGGTTAGTTATGTTTAATTAGTTCTAAGTTCTAGGCGACTGATGACCTCAGAGGTTAAGTCGCATAGTGCTCAGAGCCATTTGAACCATTTTTTGAAAACGTTAAAAACATATGTTTTGACAGAGCACAGAGAAAACTGTGCGTTTATGTTTTCATCACTTTTTTGCAGTGATTATCACATCCACAAGTAAACCTAAATCGTGCAAGGTAGAAGAATCTTTTTACCCATTCGCCAAGTGTGCAGTTTAGGTGGGTCGACAACATATTCCTGTCATGTGACGCACATGCCGTCACCAGTGTCGTATAGGATATATCAGACGTGTTTTCCTGTATCAAATGTTTTCGGTTCCCATTGGAGAGGCACGTCCTTTCGTCTACTAATCGCACGGTTTTGCGGTGCGGTCGCAAAACACAGACACTAAACTTATTACAGTGAACAGAGACATCAATGAACGAACGGACAGATCATAACTTTGCAAAAATAAAGTAAGTAAATTTTTCGCTCGAGGGTAGACTTGAACCAAGGACCTCTCGCTCCGCAGCTGCTCAAAATAACCACGGGACCACGGCGCTACTGTGCCCAGATTATCCTTGATGTTGCATATGTTGCCCATGGACTACTCAGTTTGTATATTTTGCTTATTTTTTCATAGTTCAACACAACTTCTTCCTGTTTTCTCGACTGATCTGTGTTCAGTTTTTCAAGGCCTATCCACTGTGCCAAATTATAACTAAATCTGAGGGGGGTGCGATGGGGAGGTTCCCTTGTCAGAGCCATTTTTTTTGCGCCCACTGCGGTCTTCATCTTCAACATTCGTTCTGCCTTCACCAAACATTTTATGCCAAAGAAAAACTTGAGCTCTTGGCATAACCTCCTCTCCAAAAGCCTTCTGAAGCTTATCGTAAGTTGTCGTCGCGTTTTCACCCACTTTAACGCAAAAAGAAATGGCATACGGTTGCGCAATATTATGCGGTTCCATTTCCGTGACGACAGACGAAAACACGTGTTAACTTATTACAGCACAACTCACGACTGAGCAGTTGCATCGACGTGCCGCTGGGACTAGAAGCAGCTTATAGACTAAGGTCAAAGATATTGTACCTATGCAAGCCTGCAGGGTTGCCACATCTTGCAAAGAAAATCGGTGTCATTACTTTATTGCTGCACCTCGTATATGCTTGCAAGCACATCAAACATCTTGAACGCAGTACACAGAGTCTTTCTATTTTAACGCACTTTTCTTTCTTTCTCTTCTAAGCAACAAATAACATCGAAAATTATTTTTCTCGTAAAATATTTCAGACTTTTCACGGCTGTGATCCGCGGCACCCTTACAACACAGCGGTACGATGACGACTTTCTATGCTACGTTGTTTTGTAACTCCAATAAGCTGCTTTACAAGTGGCTCTGAGCACTATGCGACTTAACTTCTGTGGTCATCAGTCGCCTAGAACTTAGAACTAATTAAACCTAACTAACCTAAGGACATCACACACACCCATGCCCGAGGCAGGATTCGAACCTGCGACCGTAGCGGTCACGCGGTTCCAGACTGAAGCGCCTTTAACCGCACGGCCACACCGGCCGGCGCTTTACAAGTAGAAACGTTACTGACTACTAGTTTAGGTCAAAAATACTGTTGTGAAATCGAGCAGACGTTTAACGTACCGCATTCTTATAATCAAAGTGCATTTTCCACAGAGGTCCAGTGTGTTCTTTAATTGTCGTATTGCAGCGAAACTTGATAGATATGCTGATGTGGTAATGCGGAACCGATTTACGCTGGAAAAAAATTAGTTCCAATTTCGGCCACCAGGTGGAAATCTGGCACTGTGAATGCAAGAAAGATGTATAGAACTGTTTCCGTGTGTAATGGATTAGGAACGGGACGTGAGCAGAAAAGGTCATAACAAGTGATAAAGGCATATCATTGATTTTATTATTAACTGCCGCTTACAAAATTTGTCCAGTATGAGCACCGGAGACATCGACGAGATGTTGCATCCGTAAAACTACGCGTTCAACAGTTTCTCGCAGCAGTTCCAGTGGAATTTGAGCAACCCGTTCCTGTATACCGGCCGTCAGATCAGGTAAAGACCGAAAGTCTGCCTGGCAAACGTGTTCTTTTAGATATCTCCAAAACCAAAAGTCACATGGATTCAGATCAGGTGATCTTGCAGGCCATGCATGTGGTTGTATTACGCATATTATTCACTAGGCGAGCGACATGAGGAGTTGCTCCACCTTGCACGAAAACAGTGGTTTCCACACAGTTGGGCTCTTCCAAAGCAGGAATCACATGCTGTACAATGAGATCTCGAAAACGTGCAGAGGCCATGGTACAACTGACAGACCATCTGGGTGTAAACTCTTCCAAGAAGAATGGACCGAGAATAAAGGGGCCTGTGGATTCACGGTTAGTGTAATGGCTCTTCACGCACAACACGCTGTTTAACAGTACCTCAAATTTGGCAGTTCTGCGTATTCACTGCACTTTTTAGTGTAAAATGCGTCTAGTCCGTCCATGGAAAATTTCCCAGTCACATATGTCAACTGCGATCCGTGCCAGAAACCGAATAGCAAATTCAGAAAGTTGCTGTGGATCATGAGGTTTCATCTGCTGCACCGTCTGGATGTTGTACGGTTACCAGCGTAAAGTAGACCGCAAAGCTTTTTGCACGGTTGACCATGGAATGGACAATTCTCGTGACACTGCCCGAGCACTAGGACTACCCGGAACACGTGCTTCATGGTCAGTTGCAGCTACAACAACACAGATAACAACTTCCACCGGGATAGGACGCCTTCCTCTTCCAGGTGCCACACCAACCTCACCCGCGTCTTCGAATTTCATCCTCATCATCTTCTTTAAACCATTTAATGCATCGAGCCTCTCCTCAGAACTTTCAGTTGGTGGCACTATCTCAATACACCACTGCAATTGCTGACGTTCACATAAAACGGTATTGTCCCTTCTCGACGGCCATACTACTCCTTCACGTTATGGCTTGTGAAATATCAGTGTGGATATCACACCATCACACAAACAGTGTACAGCGCTAGAGTTGCACCTGGTGGACACAACTGGAAATAATTTGTTTTCCAGCCTGAATCGGTTCCGTATTAACGCCTTAGCGTATCTACCAAGTTTCGCCGCTACACGATGATTACAGCCCACATTCGACCTTCACGAGCAGCTGCACTTTAAATATAACAACACGGCACTCATAAAACCTTACAAATATTTTCTTAACGTTGTACTTCGTATTCGCATTTGGGCTGACAGTCACAAGATAATCTTCCACAGCGTCGTCCGTGCAATTTGTGTGATAATCAGGGTTAATACATCGCTTTTCACCATTCTCCTGCTGATACGCACCGATAACAAGCGGAGTTAAAGAGAGACAGGCATGTATCACTGTGGTTACCATAACAAATTATGGATGTATATCAGCAGACTACGGGGGACAAGACGCTGAGATGGTGGTTTTGCTCTTATTCTGAAAGTCAGTGGGCTGGTGGGGTGGGATGGAGGGTAAAATCAAAATTTTCTGATGGTATATGAACAAAAACAGTTATATTATGGGTTATTCAAAGCTGTGAAATCCTCTCGCTTTACTAAACCGATATAAAACTTTCTCGGTTTAGCTGCGATTCCGTAGAACGTGGTAAATAAATGTCGTGTGACCAGGGCCTCCCGTCGGGTAAACCGTTCGCCGGGTACAACGCTTTCGATTTGACGCCACTTCGGCAACTTGCACGTCGATGGGGATGAAATGATGATGATTAGGACAACACAACACCAAGTCCCCGAGCGGAGAAAATCTCCGACCGAGCCGGGAATCGGACCCGGGCCCTTAGGATTGATATTCCGTCGCACTGACCACTCAGCTACCGGGGGCGGACTAGAACGTGGTACAGATGACGTACAGTGTAACTGGTAATGCCGTCCCACCGAAGACTCTGCTAATAAAGCTAATCATTTTGTTAATTATCTTAGTGAAGTAGCGTATTTCGTCCTACCCGTTTTCTGTGAATCTCTCGAAGCAATTCTCGTAGCGCATTAGATTCTTAACAAGATGCAAGCATGCTAACCTGATAATAAGTACCGTGTGGCAGTCCTACGGGTGGGTTTGTGTTTGGCGAATGCCTAGAGAAAGTTACCCGCCATCATGGCTCCTGCCACGCACACTATTGCCTGTGCTTAGTTGTATATGGACGGAGCTAATCTAAAAATCATTAATACAATGTCGATTGTATTTGGCAGAACTTGCAGGTGTGGAAGTAAATTTTGGCTGTGGTACCAAAGAAAAGAAGAGAAAAACGAGGCACTGTGTGAATTTGGGGCATGACTTGCTACAATGTACATTGGTCAACAGGAAACAGAATAAATGTTTTATTGTTGCAGTGTTTAGTCTTAAGACTGGTTTGATATAGCTTTCCACATTATCCTCTTCATCTCAGCACAATGACTGCAACCTACATCCATTTGAACCTGTTGACTGTACTCAGACCTCGGTCTTCCTCCAGATTACCTGACACACTTCCTTCCATTATTAAATTATCGATTCCTTGATGCCTCAGGATGGATCGTATAAACCGATTCCTTCTTCCAGTCAAGTTGTGCCATAAATTTCATTTTTCTCTCATTTCAATTCGGTACCTCATTATTAGTTGTCTGATCTACCTATCTAATATGCAGTATTCTTCTCCATCACTACGCTTTAAAATTTTCCATTCTCTTCCTGTCCAACTGTCAACATTTCATTCCTACACAAGGCTACAATCCAGACAAATGCCTTCAAAAATGTGGTATCACGTATCGATACCACTCCACGGGCGTGTCACAGTTGACAACGGAATAGCAAGTTTCCATCTGACACCCGTAGCCCCAATGGGAGCACAACAACGGGGTCTCCAAGACGGACGGACTGCTGCAGACACTCACTCCACTTGCACTTGGAGCTTCATCGCTACGACACCATCATTTGTGCTTAACACAGTCAGCTTCATCCTAGTTGCTATTGTATGAGCTGGACTCTGTCTCTTGCTGCATTATTCGTAATAAGTCTTCGTTCGCTTGGAGAAAGAAAAATTAAGTAAATCTTCTGTTTACCCTATTAATTTGTTCACTAAGCATTTCTGCTCCTGTCCAACTTTCCTACAATGACAGTTGCCACACCACTCTATAGCCCATCTCTCCTTACCATTCTGTACTACCGCTACGGTCGCAGGTTCGAATCCTGCCACGGGCATGGATGTGTGTGATGTCCTTAGTTTATATAGGTTTAAGTAGTTCTAAGTTATAGGGGACTGATGAGCTTAGAAGTTAAGTCCCATAGTGCTCAGAGCCATTTGAACCATTTTTGAAGCATTCTGTACTAAGTTCTACGCAACAAGAAAATACTTCCCAGCACTTAATTTTATATTCAGTACTAACGAATTTCTCTTTTTCAGAATCGCTTTTCTAGATATTGCCAGACTGCATTTTATAACCTCTCTACTCCGGCCACCACTTTATTTTGTTTTATTTTTATTTATTAGTCGGTGACTAATTTTAGTGTCTCTTTTCCTAAGCTAATTTTCTTAGTATTGACTGATCTGCTTCAGCTACATTCCATTACCCTTACTTTACTTTTGTTGACATTGCTCTTATAAACTCTTTTCAAGAGCTATCCATTTCGTTCAGCTGCTCTTCCGAGCCCTACAACGTCTCTGACAGAACTGCACTGTCCCGCTCTAGGTTTAATTCTTGGCCCTGAACTTCAACATACAAGTGTTAATTTATTTCCAATTTAAAATTAGCTGCTAAGTTTTGTTGAGGTATTGGCAGATTCGTAATCTCATTTAGAGGCAATTGCGATAGAAAGATGGGAAAACCAAGGCAGCAGAGTGAGATGTCGCTTAGCTAAGCACAATCAGCTTTCCGTCTTGTGACGAGGTACGGAGTGGCGTTCGCCTCTGCGGCAAAGCTGTTTTCGCGGAATGGCGCGCGCGAGAGAGTGGCTGAGGGGAAAGCTAGGGCGAGGGGGAGGAGGGTGAGAGAGCGGTGCCAACTCGCCACGCATCGACCGACACACATGTGTCTCTCCGTGCCGGCACAACAGCCGCTGCCGACGGCGATCGATGGCCAAACTGCGGCCGGCCGGCGCAAACAAACTGGCGCCATATGCGCCTCTCCCTGAGGACGTCATTCGCGACCCGAGGGGGGCGACGATCCGCTCAGGAGCCACGGAGGCGACGACGACAGCGAGGCGTCGGGAAAGCAGGCAGCAGCAGAGGGGAAGGCTCCAGACCGACTCGGTCGAGTCACAAGGGTACGCTGTGAGAGGGAGGAGAGGCCCAGTAAAGCGCCCCACACGCGAATGACGGATCGCAGCAATCACTCACCACGTTGTGCGATCCGTCCGCGGATCGCAAGTGTGGGGCAGATGCTGTCGCTCGATCGCTGATCGTTCTGAAATTTAAGACACCCTGATGATTCACTTGACTGCACAGCTGCGACTCGTGCGTTTAGATATAAAGCGTGCTATTTATTTTATTTCATTTCGCTATCTCCACGTAGACTAAGAACTTTCAATGGTTCAAATGGCTCTGAGCACTATGGGACTCAACATCTTAGGTCATAAGTCCCCTAGAACTTAGAACTAACTAACTAACTAACTAACCTAAGGACATCACACACACCCATGCCCGAGGCAGGATTCGAACCTGCGACCGTAGCAGTCCCGCGGTAGACTACGAACTTTACGTTACAGTTTTTCAATAAATCCTCGACTCTTTAAAGAATCGACCTTCCACATGTATAAAACAGCTGCCAACCTGAGACTTCTATAAAAAATGAGTTGACGTGTTAAATACACTCTAAAACAAAGTACAATAAAACACCATAAAGGAATTATCCGAATGGGGCATAAATTGGTAAATGTGATGTACATGTACAGCTAAACAAATGATTATAGTTTCAGAAAAACTGGAAGAATTATTCAACAGGAAGAGCGTCACAAATTACGGAAGTCAACAACGGACTGGTTCACCTATAGACCATATGCAAAAAATGCATAAGGACCAGACATGAACTAGTGTCTTAATGAATTTCTCTTGAATAAGTCATCCAACTTTTTTGACATGACACAGATTGATAGAGGGGCATCGTACGAAATTCTGCCCATCTGGCGCCTTAGATCTTCAAAATCCCGAGTTGGTTGGTGTGCCTGCCCGTAAAGCTCCAAGCTTTCTCAATTGATGAGAGACTCTCCGACCTTGCTGGCCAAGGAAGGGTTTGGTAAGCTCGAAGAGAAGCAGTAGAAACTGTCCCAGTCTGCAGGTGCGCATTATCTTGCTGAAATGTTCGTCCAGGATGGCTTGCCATGAATTAACCCGCCAGGTTAGCCGAGAGTGCTAATGCGTTGCTTCCTGGACTCGGGTAGGCGCGCCGGCCCCGGATAGAATCCGCCCGCCGGATTAACGACGAGGGCCGGTGTGCTGGCCAGCCTGGATGTGGTTTTTAGGCGGTTTTCCACATCACTCTAGGTGAATAGCGGGCTGGTCCCCACGTCACGCCTCAGTTACACGACTCACTGACATTTGGCACACATCCGCACTTTTCCATGATTTACACTAGATGCAGACAGTTGGGGTACTCTGATTCCATCCCGGGAGGGGGGGGGGCGGGGTGCGGGCGTATGGGGTGGCGACAGGAAGGGCTTCCGCCCACCCCTTCAAATTAACATGCCAAATCCGATTTAACCAAGCCAACCCCGCGCACAATGCGGTACAAAGGCGCAAGCGATAGAATAGATGGCTTGCCATGAATGGCAACAAAACGGGGTGTAGAATATCGTTGTCGTACCGTGGTGCAATAAAGGTGCCGCGGATGACAACCAAAGGGGTCCTGTTATAAAATGAAATGGCGCCCTAACCAACAGTCTTGATTGTAAGGCCGTATGCCTGACGACAGTCAGGTTCGCAGTGGGTTACCTACCTTACTGTCACCCACAATACGGCGCGACAGCCAGAGTGACAGTCTAGGGTGTCATTTCTTTTGACAGCATGGACCCTTTGGTCGTCATCTGCGGCACCCTTACAGCACACTGGAACATCTATGATGCTCTACGCCTCGTTCGTGACAAGCTATCCTGGGCTTCGTTTCAGCAAGATGATGTGCACCCACACACCGCGGGAGTTTCTATTGCTTTCCAAACCCTATCTTGGCCAGCAACGTCTCAGGCTGTCTCCCCATTGAGAAAGTTCGGAGCATAATAGGCAGGGTCCCCTATTCAGCTCGGGGTTCTGAGGATCTAACGCGCCAGTTGGACAGCAATTGGCATGATACCTCTTAGAAGGACATCCAGCAACTCTATCGTTCAATGTCAAGCCAAACAAGTGTTTACATTAGGGCAGAGGTGTACCAACGCGTCAGTGACTTGTTCTACTTGTGATGCTCTTGCTATTGAATAAATCATACAGTTTTCCTGAAACTGTTGTCATCTACATCTACATCCATACTCCGCAAGCCACCGACGGTGTGTGGTGAAGGGTACCTTGAGTACCTCTATAGGTTCTCCCTTCTATTCCAGCCTCGTATTGTTCGTGCAAAGAAGGACTGTCGGTGGGCTCTAATCTCTCTGATTTTATCAAAAATGGTTCAAATGGCTCTGAGCACTATGGGACTTAACAGCTGAGGTCATCAGTCCCCTAGAACGTAGAACTACTGAAACCTAACTAACCTAACGACATCACACACATCCATGCCCGAGGCAGGATGCGAACCTGCGACCATAGCGGTCGCGCGGTTCCAGACTGAAGCGCCTAGAACCGCTCGGCCACTCCGGCCGGCTCTGATTTTATTCTCATGGACTCTTCGCGAGATATACGTAGGACGGAGCAATATACTGCTTGACTCCTCGGTGAAGGTATGTTCTCGAAACTTCAACAAAAGTCTGTACCGCCGGCCGGAACCGCGCGACCGCTACGATCGCAGGTTCGAATCCTGCCTGGGGCATGGATGTGTGTGATGTCATTAGGTTAGTTAGGTTTAAGTAGTTCTAAGTCTAGGGGACTGATGACCTCCGATGTTAAGTCCCATAGTGCTCAGAGCCATTTGAGCCAAAAGCCTGTACCGAGCTACCGAGCCTCTCTCTTGCGGAGTCTTCCACTGGAGGTTATCTATCACCTCCGTACGCTTTCGCGATTACTAAATGATCATGTAACGAAGCGCGCTGCTCTCCGTTGGATCTTCTCTCTCTCTTCTATGAACCCTATCTGTACATGTATATCACATCTGCCGTTTTCCGTCCCGTTCGGATAATTTCTTCGTGGTATGTCTTATTTTTGTCGTAGAATGTACAAACGTACATCCATTTTTATAAACCGATCAGCTAGAACATTATGACTACCTATATAATAGCCGGTATGTCCAACTTTGTCACGAATGTCTGCGGCAACGCATCGTGGCTTAGAAGAGATGGGGCGTTGCTAGTTCGCTAGAGGGAGTTGCCATCATATTTGCACACACAAGTCACGAATTCCCATAAATTCCTGGGAGGGCAGTGATGGGCTCTGACGCCGCGTCCGACCACACCCCAGATGTGTTCGATGAGGCTCAGATCTGGCGAGTAGGGGGCTAGCACATCATTTGGAACTAGCCAATGTGTTCCATCAGGCTTCTGGCCTTGTGACATGGCGCATAACCTTGTTGAAAACTTCCACTACCGCCGGCAAATATTATCGTCATGAATGGGTGTACGTGATCTGCAGCCGGTGCACGACACTCCTTGGCCGCCATGGTGCCTTGTACGAACTCCACTGGACCCATGGACGCCCACGTGAATGTTCTCGGAAACGTAGTGGAGACGCCTCTTTGCCTTCGTTCCGTACAGGTCTCAAGGAGGTATTGCCCTGGAAGACGACGGATCCGCGCTCTCCCATCGGCATGATGAAGATTTATCAGACCATGCAACGCTCTGCCACTGCACCACCGTCCAGAGCCGGCGGTCACGAGCCCATTTCAGTAGTAGTTGCCGGTGTCGTGGTGTTAACACTGGCGCATGCATGCGTCGTCGACTGCGGAGGCCCATGGTTAAGAGTGTTCGGTGCACTGTGTGTTCAGACACATTTATACTCTGCCCAGCATTAAAGTCTGATCTGTTTTACCAGTTTGCCGAGCCTACCACGTCCGACATCTGTAATGAGGAGCGGCCGCCCAACCCCACGACGTCTGGACTTGGTTTCGCCACCTGTTGAAGACACTCAACACAGAACTCATCGAACACGCGACAAGTTGTGCAGTTCCTGCTGCTGAACCTCCGGGCCATCACAATCTGCCCTCGGTCAAACTCAGATAAATCGCGCGCCTTCCCCATTCTACACATGGACAGCATGCTCACTGATACTACATGCACTGTGCATGTGTCTGACTAGCAGTCATTCTTCACCATGGGAAACTGCTAACCCTTGGACGGCTTTATATCAATGTGAGTTGGTGGTCAGAATGTTCTAGTTGATCAGTGTAATGTGTATGGATGGTTCAAATGGCTCTGAGCACTATGGGACTTAACATCTGTGGTCATCAGTCCCCTAGAACAAAGAACTACTTAAACCTAACTAACCTAAGGACATCACACACATCCATTCCCAACGCAGGATTCGAACCTGCGATCGTAGCGGTCGCGCGGTTCCAGACTGAATCGCCTAGAAACACTCGGCCACAACGGCCGCCGTGTATGGATGTATGTAGAGTACATTAGTGGACAAACGGAAATCAACTGCCGCTGCTGCTAAACAAAGCAGTTCATGTTCCATAGCACATCTTCACTCGAGTGGCGTTCGAAATTGTGCACGAGTTGACTTGTCATATCGCTGGTGTGTGGGAGGACGATAACGCTCGTGTTGTGGACCCTTAAGAAGAGAGAGCCCTGGGCACATGCACGCTGCGAATTCTCTTGGCGCTGGAATAGGACAGGAGCTGCATGTTGTAAAGTTATCGCTAATTATCAATGGTACTCGTTTCTTTTTTTTTTTACATGACTGCAATACGGGAACATTATACATTCCTCAGCCGGTTCATGCATTTGTACTACAGTAACATGCATAGCTGTGCCCCACTTTAGTATCTTATCGTAGATATTTATTATTAATATGTTTATTTTTGGGTGTGCAGTATTTTAGCTTCATGTATTTCCCTTCTATAATCAAACAGAATGTAAAAATTATAATGAACTGTTATACGACAGGGAGACAGCGAGTGAGAAATCGATGGGAGTCAAATAGAGTGTGTCCGTGTGAGAGTTAACGTGAATACGGAGATATCATTGGGCCAGTAAGGTATCAGAACGCTAATTAGTGCTGAATACTTAAATACTTATTACTGCGTGGACTCATTACTGTTATGAACATTGTGCCAAGAAAATCAGATTGGATCCAATAATGCGAGGCTCGTGTAATGATACAGGCTATACTGACAACGTCTACACAGATATGCCTTGGTTATAGTTTGGCTGGATTGCATTTGCTGACGCGAGGTGAGTCGCAAAAACTAATGCGGTTTTTTTATTTTTCATTTGCATTTTAATAGAGTTTCGTATGCATTAAGAGAGTGGAAACGATTATAAAAACAGTTTAACAGATTTCCATAGAAACAGAGACGTGAATGTTAACTGATAGACTGCTAACCTGCGGGCGTGACACGTGTGTCAAAAATGGACGAGCAGGATTTTCATACTCCACGAGTTGATATGATTCAGGATACTTTAAAATGTGAACGTGACACTAGTAATTTATCACTTCCCAGAAATGTTATTGTGGTGAAAATAAACGTTAATAGATGGCAACAAATGTTGCTTCCGACCAGACCCTTTTCCAATGAGAGTCGAAAGAGCAAATACACTGCCCGGAGAATCAAAAGAATAAAAAAAAAGTGAAGCATCCAGAAAGGGACGACGACGTGAAATGAAACTTCACGGGTTGAAAGGGTATGTTATGTTGTTTCAGAGATTACAGAGCGAGTCACAGTTACAAAGAATTCGGAAATGTGAGCCCACTTTCTCTGTGATGCTTCTCTCCCTTTGGCCTGGATGCAGTCACTGATTCGGTTGGAATTTATTCACAACCGATACAAAAGAGTTACATGTTTGCACCTGTTACTGTCCTTCAAAGCACTCACCAGCGTTGTGTAGAACCCACTGCCAGCTATGTGGAAGGCGTAGTATACCGTTAGCAGAGCCTGTTCTGTTGATGGTGCGAATGGAGTGGTCTAAAGTTATGGTGATTCGCGTGAACGACTGTGATGGTGTTATCCTAACGCATTACGTTCCTCCACGGCAGACCGTCAATGCACAGTATTACTGTTTGTTTTTGGAGCATCACCTGCGACCGGCTTTCCGAAAGAAGCGGCGACACTTTCTGCGCAACCCACCCATCATTTTGCACGACAATGTGCGGGCGCATACAGCGCACGCTGCGGCCCGCTCTGTTCGGTCGATGGGACTGGGAAGTACTGTACCATCCACGATACTCCCCGGACTTAAGTCCTTGTGACTTTGATTTGATTCCGAAGATTTTGCTTCAGAACTGTTCCAGAGATTCTACAGGCAGTAGACCGATTCATTCGCACGATCAACAGAACAGGCTCTGCTAACGGTATACTACGCCTTCCACATCGCTGGCAACGGGTTCTACACAACGCTGGTGACTACTTTGAAGGACAATAACAGATGCAAACATGCAACTCTTTTGTATCGTTTGTGAATACATAATTGCCACTATTTAAGTTCCAACAATCGTGTAACCGATTCGCCTCGATGGGCAACGAATCCACCACTTAGTGCGGCTGAACAATCACATCTGACATCCTGCGGGGATCTCACAGTAGCGAGCATGGAGGACGTGGAAAGAGACTGTGGGTATATGGCGCTAGGTGGGATTGAGGGTCGACCGAGAGGCGTGCTGAGACACTCCACACAGTTGCGATAAATACTGTGTCCGGGTAGCACAGTGGTTAACGGAAAAGTCTAGGAAGCAGGAGATTCCAGGTTCGAATCACGGTCTGGCACACATTTTCCCTCGTCGCCGCTGATTCCGCGTAATGTTCCGATGCAGCTGACATCGATGGTCCCTTTCCTTTCCTTTCTATTCTATTCTCACCCCGCCCCCCTCCCACCCCCGCCTTCAATTTATGAATGCTCTCTGTTCTTCACAAAGAAGCTAGCGCCGTTGTGGAGCGGTTGCGTACTTCCTTTAATGATTCGCTGGAAGACCGAAACACAGCGGAAAACGAGCCACACCTGCAACTGCGAACCGGATGCCGTTCCCTTGCTCTTGCTAAACGTTTACACTAGAGGCATGCTGTCGCCGGTGTTCTTTCGCCTCTGTGAACACCAGACTTTACTGCAGCAAGAGGGCACGTGCCGAAAATACGAGACTCCTATTCAGCTTTCTCTTAAACCCAACGAATCAGACAGTGGCACCTCGACCTCCAGAACAGTCTGCCTCACCTTAGTGTTTAACAAGGTATCGGAATCCATACTCGTACAATGGATCCATAACCAATCATCTATCACTTGTTAACCAAAATACATTCTAGAATGAGATTTTCACTCTGCAGCGGAGTGTGCGCTGATATGAAACTTCCTGGCAGATTAAAATTGTGTGCCCGACCGAGACTCGAACTCGGGACCTTTGCCTTTCGCGGGCAAGTGCTCTACCATCTGAGCTACCGAAGCACGACTCACGGCCGGTACTCACAGCTTTACTTCCGCCAGTACCTCGTCTCCTACCTTCCAAACTTTACAGAAGCTCTCCTGCGAACCTTGCAGAACTAGCACTCCTGAAAGAAAGGATATTGCGGAGACATGGCTTAGCCACAGCCTGGGGGAGGTTTCCAGAATGAGATTTTCACTCTGCAGCAGAGTGTGCGCTGATATGAAACTTCCTGGCAGATTAAAACTGTGTGCCCGACCGATACTCGAACTCGGGACCTTTGCCTTTCGCGGGCAAGGAGAGCTCCTGTAAAGTTTGGAAGGTAGGAGACGAGATACTGGCAGAAGTACAGCTGTGAGTACCGGGCGTGAGTCGTGCTTCGGTAGCTCAGATGGTAGAGCACTTGTCCGCGAAAGGCAAAGGTCCCGAGTTCGAGTCTCGGTCGGGCACACAGTTTTAATCTGCCAGGAAGTTTCAAAATACATTCTGTTCCGAATTTCTCTCCCGCGACCAATTCCTGTATCTTACCTACCTCCTGCACCCACGCATTCAATAAACCACTCGTTGGGAGCGCCTACAATTTTGCTGAGACGTTATCTTCGTGTTTCCCTGCGAGTGATTTTTTTGCACAGTTCGACATCCGAGGTCCCAATTAGAGACTTCCCTCGTTAATGAAAACAGTAACTCCTCAATGCTACGGAAATGACATGACATTAATCAAAGAGAATATATGGGCGTTATCTGACGGAAAGAAGATTTTGCCTTCATATCGGTTTCTGTTATCACAGAACGACAAATATTGACCGGCTGTCACTCCAAACAACTTACCCCTTCCGTTAGCGGAAGTAACGTGGAAAAAGTTACTGCTCGTCTACATCTAAAAGAGGAACTTCAAAATGTAAGCTACGAGTTGTTATGGCAGACCAGTAAACTGTTATTGAAAGCTGCGTTGCACTTCAAAGAGACGCAAATACAATGAGGTGCTATGAGATATCGATATGCATATATACAGATGGCAGTAGTATCGCGTACACAAAGCATAAAAAGGTAGTGCATTGGCACAATTGCCATTTGTACTCGGGTGATTCATTTGAAGTGGTCTCCGACATGGTTGCGGCCGCACGACGGAGACTGACTGACTTTGAACTCGGAATGGTAGCTGGAGCTAGACGCTTTAGACATTCCATTTCTGAAATCGCTAAAGAATTCAATGTTCCGAGATCCACAGTATCAAGAGTGTGCCGAGAATACTAAATTCCAGACATTAACTCTCACCGAGGACAACGAAGTGGCCGATGGCCTTCATTTAACGATCGAGAGGAGCATCATTTGCGTGGAGATGTCAGTCCTAACAAACAAACATCACTGCGTGAAATAACCGAAGAAATCAATGTGGGACGTATGACGAACGTATCCGTTAGGACAGTGCGGCGAAATGTGGCGTTAATGGGCTGTGCCAGAAAACGACCCGAGCACTAATCGCCAATAGCGCCTTTCCTCGGCTACCGGTTGCCGCCTAGACGACTGGGAAACCGTGGCCTGGTCAGATAAGTCCCAATTTCTGTTAATAAGAGCTGATGGTGGGGTTCAAGTGTAGTGCAGATCCCACGAAGCCATGGACCCAAGTTGTCAACAAGGAACTGTGCATGCCGGTGGTCTCTCTTTAATGGTGTGGGCTGTGTTTACATGGAATGGACTGGATCTCCTGATCCAACTGATGCGATCACTGACTGGAAAAGTTTATATTGGGTTACTTGGAGACCATTTGTAGCACTGATGGAATTTTAGTGGATGACAATGGGCCATGTCACCAGGCCATAGTTGTTCGCAATTGGCTTGAGGAACATTCTGGACAATTCGAGGGATGTATACGGCCACCCATATCGGCCCACATGGGGGCCAGAGGCCAGGTCGTGCACAAAATTCTGTACCGGCAACACTGTCGCAATTATGGACGGCTAGAGGGACAGCGTGGCTCAGTATTTCTGCAGAGCACTTCCAAGGAGTTGTTGAGTCCATGTCACGCCGACAAGAGGAGGTCTGACACATTTTTCAACATTTGTCACCAAGTCTAAACGATGGTCGGAATGTCCCACCAATCGTTCAGTTACTGTACCACAGAATTCCGCTCCTTGGTCACGGAAGCCAGAGCCATTCGAGAACCGGGTTGTGAACGTCCTCATCGATGGAAAATCTCTTCACCCCCAGATGTCCTTTCAGCTTACCGAAAAGATGAGAATCGCGGGGTACAAGACCAGGACTTCCCGACCAGTATCACCCACATCTGTTCGGCCTTGGTCAAATTGTTGGCACCGTTTCACTACTGCTGGACGCGACGTTGCATTCGGTCCATATACCTCCAGGATCCCAAGGTGAATATGCTTTGCCCACAAGCTTTGGAGTACATTTCCAGTTGCCCCACCATTTCACTCTCACATTGCGATGCACATATGTACCGCAACAGAACTATATCTTCATGAAACCCAGAACACGTACGCTCTTCTGACACTACTTGTTACTCAATTGTCTTAGCGTGGGGGGACATGTGAAACTTCGGAGGGGCGTTCAGTAAGTAAAGCAACACATTTTTTTCTGTAAGCAAATTGGTTTTATTCAGGGTTCAAATATACCATATTATTCCCCTCTTTTGATCTACAAACCCACATTTTTCAACATAATCTCTGTTCAATGCGGCGGCTTTACCCCACCGTACTGGGAGTGGCTGTATGCCCGCATGGTACCAGTCTACTGGTCAACTTTGAAGCCAACGTCTTGTTGCATCAATAACCTGCCCGTCATCCACGTACTGCTTCCCGTGGACTGGATTCTTCATTAGGCCAGAGAGAGCTGGGTTGTAGGATGGATGAGGGAGAACAGTCCAGAGAAGTTTTGTGAGCTGCTCTCGGGTACGCAGATCTGTGTGAGGCCTTGCATTGTCATAAAGAAGAAGAAATTCGTTTTTTATTTTTGGTGGCGTCGAATACGCTAGGTCGTTTCTTCATTTTTCTGAGGGTAGCAGTATACCCTTGTGAGTTGATCGTGCAAAACAGAATAACACCTTCAGAGTCCCAAAAGACCGTCGCCATGACTTTACTGGCTGAAATTGCGGCTTTGAACTCTTTCTGCAAAGAAGAAGTGGTGAGGCGCCACACCATGGATTGCCGTTTTATTTCCGGTACGGATTAATGAACCCATGTTTCAGCGCTTGTCACGATGTGACGATCATTCTTGTAACGCGCAAGCAGTTCCGCATAGACGGTCCTTCGTTGCCCGTTATTGCCTTCTGTTAGATGGCACGGAAGCCAGAAGGCATACACATTGTACGAGTCTGTCAGCACTACCAACAGAGACGTCCAGCTGGGCAGCGAGGTGCTTGATTGTGATCCTTCGACCAACTTCAATGGCAATTTCCGCACGTTGCAACATTGCAGGAGTCGCAGCTGTAAGTGGCCGGCCGACACTAGGGATATCGGACATGTTTACGCGACCTTGTTGCATGACAAATGCCTCGCACAACGATTCACCGTGGTTTTGTTCACTGTCAGGTCTCCGTAGACATTCCACAATCGCCTATGAATATGTGCGATGCTCTGGTTTTCCACCAAAAGAAACTCAATAACAGCTCTCTGCTTGGAACGGACCTCCGTTACAGACGGCATTTTAAAGACTATGTATAGCGCTGCCACCTATCGGAACTTCATGAAACCATAGGCACTAAAACGGAAATATTCCACGATGTCCCACAACAGATTCCGCATTTTTCAACCCGCATTTTTTCAACCGGAGTGACCGAGAAAAAAAGTGCTGCATTACTTATTCAACGCCCCTCGTACATCAACACTAAGTGCTGATCTTTGACGAGAGTATGCGAATATTAAAAACGTCATGGGTCACAGTTCTCTCTTTTTTTCGATTATTCTTTTGCAAGATGTTATTGTTTTACTGAACGAAGCACTGAAAAATAAAAAAGGCTATTTTTGGCCCCAAATGACGAAACAGATTTCATTCACAAACCGATGCTTATTCGAAAATACGGAGAATGTGAAACAAAATCAAACACAAATTTGTAGTTGGATTTATAGAAGACTTAATCTTTTTAATGAAACAATAACAATTCCTACTATACGAATCCTGTAAATGTCACAAATAAAAAGTGAAAGGTAATTTCGTTAGTTAAGAATCACATTACTTTCAGTCTTTCACTCTTTCGTAAAAGGCAACTTAATTTACAATCCAAGATTTTTTTAAACATCTTTGCAGAAAATAAGGTGATTGTATTCGGGTTTCTTTGTGCCAGGTACTACATATCACAGGAAATCTAGTTACTTCAGTCTTCTCTACGACTGTATGTCTCATATTTGCGGATGCGTCTAGCACAAGACTCATTACCAAACTGGAAACAGTTCACGGCGTGCTGTGTACAAACGATTACGGCGCGTAACTATCATGACAGAGTAAACAAATGACAGAAAGAAAATTTTCATAAATGGCTCTGAGCACTATGCGACTTAACTTCTGAGGTCATCAGTCGCCTAGAACTTAGAACTAATTAAACCTAACTAACCTAAGGACATCACACACATCCATGCCCGAGGCAGGATTCGAACCTGCGACCGTAGAGGTCGCTCGGTTCCAGACTGTAGCGCTTAGAACCGCACGGCCACTCCGGCCGGCCAGAAAATTTTCCCCGGCAGTTTTGCCTTAACAGTCACATCCACTTGCTAGCACGGAAATAAATGTGTGACAGTGTAACTTTCGGTAAAAACAGAAATGAAGAAAAGGTACCCTAAAAAATAAAAACAAACAACGAAATACGTCATATTCTGTAAAGCAAGTATGACCAATAATCAAATTATTGGACAATGAAAAGTTTTGAAAAGAAATATAAGCAAACAAATGGTAAATGAAATGCAAATAAGTAGTAGCTGAATACATAATAAAAAAGGGGACAAAACTAGAAAAGTAAAAGGAATTAAAAACCTAGAAAACAGAAAGAGAAAAGTGACACAAAATTAATGAACAAATAATTAAGGAATAAATTGAAGATTTAGAGACCAGAATAGAGAAAATGAAAGGATGTAGAACTTCTAAGTAAACATCAAATCCAGATGCTTGAAACGGTAAAAGTAGGAAATAAATAAATATTGAAACTGGCCAAGAGGAGAGCTTGATAAGTTGTCAGTATTGTAAAGTGCCATATTGTTAACAATAGAAGTCCGTATACATAATCTTGAGTCAGAAAGAATTACCAGCTCCAAGTCAGAAGTGTGGAAGCTGCACAAAGTAGGCAAAGAGAAACTCCTGACCTTATAAATGGATTCCTCGAGCAGAAGCAGTGGTGTTGCAAGGTTTCGATATGTAAAGGACTCTATGATCTGAGAAATAATGGATTCAGTTTTCAAAGAGAAACAAAAGTCTACTGTGACAACGCGCTATCGGAATCGAAAAGAATGCTCGAAAACAAGTTGCCGTAAGGAAAGAAAATTAAATGAATTCTCGAAGACAGCAAAAAGAGCGGAAAAATTGTGTTTATGATGCAACTCGCTTGAGAATGCTTCACGAAGTTGACTGCAAGCATGAAGTAAGTGGACATCAGGGAGAAAGAAACTGCAGAAGGAAATAAAGATAAGGAGCAAGTGAATATATAATGGTGTCTAAAACATAAAAAAACGAAGAACACTGTAAATTCTTAATTTTATCCACAGTGCCTATTGTTGGAGCGGAGAGAGATTTATATTACAATCTTAAAACGGAAAGGAAACCTAAATGCCTTTCGAGTCATAAGGGACCATTTCAGCTACATAACATCATTTCGTAATTTTTGTACATGGCTCGGTTCCAGACTGGTCTATTTCTGTCATCAGTTGTAAAGCCTTGAAATACAACATGAATTATTTATGTTCCTTGCCTGTACAAATAAAAACAGGGGCAAGTCCTTGGAAACATCTGCGTACAAAAATGAGTAAATAAAGTGTTTCTTAAAAATTAGGAAAAAAATGAAAAATGTAGTTAAAAAATCAAAGAAATGGCACAGTGGAAGAAGAATAACCAGTATGTGGACGTTGCGATTGTTTTCTTTGTGTTCTACGACTTTGGAAAGCCTCCAACTTTATCAGTAACGATTTACGTAACAAAGTTACTGCACCAATAAATTTTTTTAACTTTATTCTCATTTTTGAGCCTTCGTCATTTTTGAATATGAAATCTGTACGTGCGCTGTCTGTCTCTCTTACCCCACAGACGTCTATTTACAATCTCAACGCACTGTGCCTGTTACATCTCGGAGAAATGAACGCACATGTGCAACGTATAAATATCCTTTAACGTAAAGAAACACTGCAAATGATGTGCTGTGTGTGGAATTTCCACGAGACAAGGAGAGCACAGTATCTAGTGGATATAAAATGACAACTGAAGGGAAAGAGAGGCAGAGTAAGACAAATGCTGACATACTATTTAAAAATAATGTAAACTTCCGCTGCACTCAAAAAAGAGAATACATTATCGAAACGATTTGCGTTACGCATGAAAAAAGAATAGCTTTCGATAGGACAATTCAGTCTCATTTTCATGTTCTCTGGGAGGTTAGGTAATTTTTGCATACGAAATCCGCGTGTGTGTTCTTCTGTCCTTCTGCGTTTGACGCAGTCGTCTTCTTATGATCTTGTCGTATTGTGCCTCCATCATTCGTCATAAATTAGCACACACGCAAAACATCATTCGCTGTGTGCATCATAAAGTTTTCGCGTCTTTTTAGAAATAATGTTTATGCGGCTACATTTCCGAAGTTTTATAGGATGAGTCATTCGCGTTGTATGGTTAAGTGAAATCGTCTTTGTACCATGCTATCGTTCAGCGTAAACAAACACCGTGTTGTATGTGTGTAAAATTCCACGGGGTAAAGAGGGCACAGTAAGTTTACAACAACAAAGGACACGGCGGGGAGAGTGCGGTAGAATGACGCACACGCACATATCGTACTAAAAATTTATGAATCAACCACAAAAATCGAAAAGGAGTGAATTCTCGAAACGCGTTGCGCTACGCTCGCTGATGAAGTAAGCTTATTGTTTAAAGCAAAATGATGCAACAGCATACAAGCAGCTGGATACCGATAAGTAATGAAAAATGTAAAAGTTGTCGTGAACACCACCGTGGTTTGCTAGTCGTTTGGACCACACGTTCGTAGTACTAACAGTCATTCCCAGCAAAGAAAGAAAGAAGAAAGAATAGAGATCAAAGGACTGAGCGGAGTTCGAACACGAGACCTTAGCATCGGTACTCTGACACTGTAACCACTGAGCCGGCGAGTAATGAAAGTGGAGAGGCTGCTGCGCGGGTTGCCTACGGGCGCGGCGGGCGCGCTGACGCACCGAGCAGCAGCAGCTTGACGTCCCTGGCGGCGCGCTCGCGCTCCTCGCGCAGCGCCTTCTCGATCTGGCGGCTGCGGTCGGCGGCGGCGCGCTCCTCGGCCGAGGCGCGGCAGCCCATGGCGAGGCTGAGCAGCCCGCCGGCCGCGCGCCGCCCCCCACCGCCTCCGCCCCCGGCGGCGCCGCCCCCGCTGGGGCCGGCCGCGGACGCCTTGCCTCCGCCCGTCGCCAGCGTGCCGTCTGTAGGGCGCCGAGCCGCGCAGCACCGACCCGCGACGAATCGATGTGGACTCCGGCGGTCGACTGCGCCGCCGCTCGCCGCCGCCGCCGCCCCGGGCGAAGCGGCCGCTGCGCGCGCACCGCCGCGCCTGGGGTAGGTCCGTGTCCGGAGGCGGACGCGCACGGGGCTCATCGATCCGGACAGCCCGTGGGCGGCGGCGGCGGCGACGCTCGCTTTCGCCTCTACTGCGTGCTCGCCACAGTCACAGTACTGTAGCGTGCACACACTCACTCACTCACGCACACACAAATGTTATAACGACGTCTTCAGAAAACGTGCGCCTACAGGATTAATTTCGATGCTCTCCTAGCCCACAAAGATTTCTATTTCTATTGGAAGAGGAATTTACATTTTCACTACGTTTTCCCTGCATTTAACTTAGGTTTAGAGCGTTTATAAGGATGTGCAGAGTCAGCTGAGGGATTCACGGTGGTGGAACGACATACGCGCACAAACATTATCAGAAACGAGCTCTGTATACTCCTGCTGAACTCGCCGGCGGGTCGTATTGCGTCATCTCCGAACTCTCCCTCTCCGTACACCCGGTGATTCGACTTGTGAGACTCCGCCAGTGACCGGTTAACTGAAAACACGTCGCTTGAATCTGTTGTCAGATACGAAGGAAAGCGAGCACTGACACTACATACGTAGCCGTTGGTAATTACGACCATTATATACGAAGAGAATGAGTGATCGATTAGCAGTGAATATGATTCTGTATTGAAACTTCCTGGCGGATTAAAACTGTGTGCCGGACTGACACTCGAACTCGGGACCTTTGAAGCTGAGGAAGGGTCGTGAGTCGTGCTTGGATGCCGGCACGGTAGCTCAGCGTGTTCGGTCAGAGAGCTGGTTGGCCTCAGTAATAAAAAAAATTGAGTGGAAAGATCAACAAAACGAACTTGAACTGATGTCTTGTGACGTCCACAACGACCAAACACAACAATTAAAAAAAATTTAAAAAAATATCGGTAGAGCACTTGCCCGCGAAAGGCGAAGGTCCCGAGTTCGAGTCTCGGTCTGACGCACAGTTTTAATCTGCCAGGAAGTTTCATATCAGCGCTTCCTCCGCTGCAGAGTGAAAATCTCATTCTGGTTCTGTATTGTTTACATCTGTCATATGTATATAGTATATACGAAAGTATAACCGAGCGAGGTGGCGCAGTGGTTAGACACTGGACTCGCATTCGAGAGGACGACGGTTCAATCCCGCGTCCGGCCATCCTGATTTAGGTTTTCCGTGATTTCCCTAAATCACTCCAGGCAAATGCCGGGATGGTTCCTCTGAAAGGGCACGGCCGACTTCCCTCCCCATCCTTCCCTAATCCGATGAGACCGATGACCACGCTGTCTGGTCTCCTTCCCCAAAACCAACCAACCAACAAAAGTATATATCTACTATGTATTTGTATACACACACAAGAACACGTGGGTGAAGTGCATTCTCTAAAATGCGATTAAGTGTTATTTATTTACTGCAAATCTGAGGACCTGTACGTGACATTTTAAAACAGGTCATGCACATTACAGTTTTTGTTTGTCATCTTTTGCAGTTTCTGTCTTGTTTTTATGTGCAACATTTAAAACGGAGTAAATTCCTTTTTAAAATAAAAATAATTTGGGTTGAAATATAAATAAAATTTCGACGAATGTAAAAATATGATGATGTAGACGAGAGAATCGTTAGTGTTGTCACCGATTGCGACTAGCGGTGAATACCTCGAAGTGTTTATTCGAGCTGTTGACTACCAGTCACAAATTCAAATGGCTCTGAGCATTATGGGATTTAACATCTGAGTTCATCAGTCCCCTAGAACTTAGAACTACTTAAACCTAACTAACCTTAGTACAGCACACACATCCATGCCCTAGGCAGGATTCGAACCTGCCAGTCACAACAAAATACTTTATAGTTAGCAGTAGGGAAATAGTATCGCTAATCCTGTGCATTAGTATTAGGTGTTCATCCATGTACAACACTGTACTTTCTTGGTAGAATGCCAGCACCCTACACTACATTTACTCTAGTGTTCGCTGTCCGTAAGTATTATTTGACAGTGCATTTTGGCACGTTATGTCTGATTAATAATTCTGTGTGTCTTCATTTCTATTATATCTCATCTCATCTCATGTTCCTCCTCCTCCTCTTCAGTGTCACTGTTGTCGCTATTACAATAAATTTACGGCAATCTGCGAAAACGTTACAGAAATTAATGATAAGGTACACAACTCGCTATTAGACTTGATCGCAAGTTACCATAATCAAAAGAATACAGAAATGGCGCGTTTCTGGTCACAGGGGCATAACAGGGACGTTGCTCTGTGTCCAGTTTTCGTTTGACGGAGCCCATATGTTTTCTCACGATTGAGATGGAATAAACAAGACTACAACCACTTTGTAGACATTGGCCGAAATTTGGATATTTATCGTCTGAAGCATGGACTATAGCATCGAAATTATTCCAGAAATCACTCTTCTTCTGACGGAGCACATATTCACACGTGTAACTGTATCACTTAGTTTTCGTCTTACACCTTCCACAGTCTCACAAAATACTACTTCGTTAGAGGCCATCCGATACCCACATCGTCATTTCTACTTAATGCTACTTGACAACAGCATGTACGAAGTCACGACTAGCTTTACACACTTTCGCGTTTCAGTATGAGGGAATGAGTCGACTAATAGGAAGAGACGGTAGCGACACTGTTGTCCGACTAGGAATACTCGCTGAACAGCAGCGGGAAGAGACCCAGTATAATAGTGACGTAACAGCGGTGCCTTGACTCCTAATGTATGCAACTCTCATCATTAGGCTCGTACTCATCTGTGTGTGAACTCTTAGTGTAGAGTCCGCTCAGGATACGGTGGCAGTTGCGCAGTGACAAGTTCTAGTCCAAAGCCCTGGGAGAGTTCATTCGTTCGTTCAAAAGGGGAGGCCAACACTGGCCGCTTTTAGCCGGTCAGCGACGCGCTGCGATGATAGAATCGAGGTGCATGCCCCGAAATACAAGCGATTTTACCCGAACTCTTCGGTAAAAAAAAAATCATTTTTGCCTCAGTTATAGCTTCATGATGACGATCCCATCATTTCTTTAATGGTCATAGTTATTGTTATATTTGTATTTAAGTAAGACAACGCGAGAAATTTGAAAAAGTTTGCAATGAAAGATAGGCATCGCTATGATTTGCGTTTGTTGCATATTACATATTAAGTTGCTGCTTTTGTAATATAGGTAACATATTGTAGTTTTCTTTAGACTTGGGTGAAGGCCTGTCTGTTACCAATTTCGAAAGAATTGATCTGATGTAGCACACTCATTTGCGGTTGTGTGTGCCAGCAATAAAGCCAGAATGAAATATCCACAACATCCCTCATATTTCATTGACAGTTTGAGACATCTAAATGAGATTTTGTACATGATAACACGCAATGAGGAGAGTATTTTGTCGTATTATTATTATTATTATGCAAAACTCATTATCTACTGTGTAATTCCATTAACTACGGACTTATTGGATGAGAGAACGTAATTTTTGAGGGCCATCGAAAGATGGTGAAACGAGAAATGCTTTGGGTTTTGAAACAGCATAAGTGACATTACACCTTTATTTTTGTACCGAAGATGTTCAAAATGGCTCTGAGCAGTATGGGACTTAACTTCTGAGGTCATCAATCCCCTAGAACTTAGAACTACTTAAACCTAACTAACCTAAGGACACCACACACATCCACGCCCGAGGCAGGATTCGAACCTGCGACCGTAGCGGTCGCGCGGTTCCAGACGGTAGCGCCTAGAACCGCTCGGCCACTCCGGCCGGCACCGAGTATATGCTTTTTCGTAAACTACTGACCTTACTTTTCCTCAGTTCCTCACTTAATAAACCATTGTTCCATAATTCTCTCGCAATTGCGTCTGCACATTTTATTGAGGTATACTGCGCTGTGCTTTGAAAAAACAAACTAAGTTCGTTTCAAATGACTCTGAGCACTACGGGACTTAACATCTGAGGTCATCTGTCCCCTAGAACTTAGAACTACTTAAACCTAACCAACCTAAGGACATCATACACATCCATGCCCGAGGCAGGATTCGAACCTGCGACCGTAGTGGTCGCGCGGTTCCAGAATGGAGCGCCTAGAACCGCTCGGCCACACCGGCCGGCAAACGAAGTTTAATATGGCAACAAGAGAACTGTACGTTTGACTCAAAATAAGGCACTCATCACCCTTTTCTGAAGGTTACAAAAGGACAAGAAGCCAGGAGAAAATAGATCGCAGCTTTAGTTGCATTTTCAGCGGAATTCTGTTTATGTACTGACCAAAGCAGATGATATAGCAGACCTTTTTGAAAGGTCACGATGCAAGCGTGCGCATGGAGGGGCTTCACTTAATATTTCTGAAAAATATGAGCGTAGGTTTCAGTTCAGAACAGCACTTCCCCTTCAGCGCTCACCATCGCCCCTACAGCGCCCGCCTGCAACGACCCCCTCTACCGCTCTCCCCACGCTCATCCACCGGTCACGTTATTCTGCGTGCACTCTACGCTGGTGCACTTAGCAGTCACGGGACAATCAGCTACGCATTGAATATGCTCATCCTCATTTTCAGTGCAAATCTGTAATTGTGGCTATTCCCAATTGTAGGGTATAGATTATCAGTGGCACATGCATAGATATTGCGACTATTGAGCACTCCGTCTTTGGTGAAAGAGTCTTTGTGGTGTGCGTACTGTAAGATCCTCGGTACACACACCATCAGATTATTTGACTTGTCGCTCTAACGAAGTAGGCGAGTGTCAGCAATGTGTCTCGTGGTCTTATCGTGGCGTGTTTATCTTCTGCCGTTAGGTCAGACGATAGAAATGCCACTTGCACGCTTAGAGTAGCAGATTGACGGTGACCAACTTTAAATAGAACTTGATTAATTTTCACACACATTAATTAAAATAATAAAAAGCATAGACATTGCGTAACTTTATTCTGGATGCTGTTTACAATTGACAATCTGAAGTTCCTTTGGTCTTGGTACGTTAATCTTATTCTCACATATCTCTGATACTTGACAGAAGTGTCTATACATTTATCTTCATGGCTATGTACAGGAATATGGTAATCTTATTAGGCGCCGACTGAAACTTGACTATAGACTGGTACAGACTAATGCAGACTGGTACAGACTGGTGCAGACAAATGCAGACTGACTAATCGGAGGTCTGTACACTCGTTATAATACCTCGCGCGTTCAGGTATCACTGCGCGAGTGTGATCCGCGAGGAGAAAAGGTTCTACGTTCGCAGCAATCTCATTGGCTGCGTTACATATTAATACGCGAATCGCCGGAAGCAGAATTTGGTCCGTCTCTAAGGCAGTGGCATCTCGTAGTGCGGAGACGGACGAGCGCTGCGCCTGCGCTGTTGTGCTTAGCGGGGCGCGCTCTAGTGGGAAAGTTGTGTACGCGCTTACTACGCGGAACTATGTACACAACAGTCTTCATCCGAGAAACGTACGAAACGTGGAACTGAAAATCGATCATACAGCGCTGAGATCCGAAGTCAGCTCAGTGCAGCAGCTATTTCCGTATTATTTTTCACAGATTACTGTGAGCGACAAACACTTCTCGCGAAACTTAGGGTGCTGATTGAAGGTTCCTCCATCACTGCAAGCAGATAGGAGGTTTGTAAGTTCGTACTTCCCCTCTGTCTTTTTACTGTATTCCACTTGCCTTGTCTCCCTTGACGTTGGAAAAGTCGTGGAAATACTGTGTGCATCAGAAGCCTCGTATGAGGTATTTTGTCCGCTAGCGCCAGTCAGCTCCTCAGCATTTTCGGTTTGCTTTCCGTGCACTAAAATCGTGCCTGCTAATTCTATAACCAGATACAACTCCATTTCACTCGGCATGATAGACTGTATTATCCGACAAAGTGAACTGCTGTCCTAACAAGTGTGCCAGCACCATCGTGTTTACTCCTGAGAAATAGGGAGTAGAGGGGAAGGGTGGTAGTGCAGTAACAGTGTACACTCCCGTACCCTCGAAAGTATAGTGCTGTCTCACCCTACAAGACTGTACGCCAATGTCCTAAATAGCGCAACCGAATACTAGCCTGCATTTTTGTTTGATAATATTCTTCGAGAACCACTACTCTAACAGAATTTATAAACGTAAACACCACTCACAGATTAGTTCTTACGCCTGTTCCGAGAAGCCGACTGGTGTCTAATAGGCAGGACAAGGAGCGATCAATGATCGTGACCCGTATGTCGCCAATCTCTCCAGCCGTTGTTGCCAGAAGATGAATCCTGATGATGCCGCTGCTTCTTTATTCGAATAGATCCTTATTTGGCCTCAGGATGTTGAGTGGGACCCATTCCATACCTCCTTTGCTCAGAAAAAACTGAAGAGGTACCGAGGATCGAAAACGAGTTCCTTCTGGACCGAAGACAGGGATGATAGCCACTCTCCTACGGAGCCGGTCGTGTAGGATACATGAACCCAAGTTTTCTGTAAATAACTGGTCATTATAATCCTGATGCTTAATTTTTTCGCAAAAATTTGTTGTAGAATTCATTTTTCGGAAATGTGATACCTCGTTTATTCTGACACCTTTTAAAACGAAACCCCATAGACAGAATAGTTTTTATCACAGTACCTTTGCCTAGAAACTCAATTCATGTGCGAAAAATCTGTGAAAGTTTTTAATAAGTTGGTATTTCTTTGTATTGTTGATAATAACGCAGAAGGTATTGCCGAAAAATACATCCATAATAGTAAAGGTAGCAATGGTAAAACACAGGGAGTGAAAGGTTATTTACGTCTTTTACAGACACCAGACGGCAGTTATAAGAGTCGAGCGACATGAAAGGTAAGCAGTGGTTGAAAACAGAGTGAGACAGGGTTGTAGCCTATCCCGATGTTATTCAATCTGTATATTGAACAAGCAGTAAAGGAAAGCAAATAAAAATTTGGAGTAGGAATTAAATCTCAGACAGAAGAAATATAAAGTTTAAGGTTTGCCGTTGACATTGTAATTTTATCACAGACAGCAAAGCACTTGGAAGAGCAGCCGAACGGAATAGACAGTGTCTTGAAAGGAGCATATAAGGTTAACATCAAAAAATCTAAACAAGGATAATGAAATGTAGTCCAACTAAATCAGGTGGTGGCAAGGAAATTGGATTAGGAAACTAGACAATTAAATTAGTAGATGAGTTTTGCTAAATAACTGATGATGGCCGAAGTAGAGAGGATATAAAATGTAGCCTGGCAACGGCAAGCTATGCATTTCGCAAGAAGAGAAATTTATTAACATCGAATATAGATTTAAGTGTTTGGACGTCTTTCCTGAAGGTATTTGTCTGGAGTGTAGCCATGCATGGAAGTGAAACATGGGCGATGAACAGTATAGGCAAAAAGAGAAAGAAGCTTTCGAAATGTGGCGCTACAGAAGAACGTTTAAGATCAGTTGGGTCGATCACGTAACTAATGAGGAGGAATGAATAGAATTGGAGAGACAGGAAATTGGTGGCACAACTTGACCGAAAGGAGGCTCAAATGGCTCAAATGTATCTAAGCACTATGGGACTTAACGTTTGAGGTCATCAGTGCCCTAGACTTAGAACTGCTTAAACCTAACCAACCTAAGGACATCATACACACCCATGCCCGAGGCAGGATTCGAACCTGCGACCGTAGCAGCAGCGCAGTCCAGAACCGCGCTGCTGCTACTTCGCAGTTTCGAATCCTGTGACGTCCTTAGGTTAGTTAGGTTTAAGTAGTTCTAAGTCTAGGGGACTGATGACCGAAAGAAGAGATCGGTAGATAGGACACATTCTGAGACATCAGGGATAACCAATTTAGGGAAGTGTGTGTGTGTGTGTGTGTGTGTGTGTGTGTGTGTGTGTGTGTGTGTGTGTGTGTGTGTGTGTGTGTGTGTGTGTGTGTGTGTGTGTGTGTGGAGGGGAGGGGGGTAAAAATCGTAGAGGGACACCAAGAGGTATAGTAAGCAGATTCAGAAAGATGTAGGCTGCAGCACTTATTCAGAGATTAAGAGGCTCGTGCAGTATACAGTAGCACTGAGAGCTGTAGCAAACCAGTCTTCGGGCTGAAGACAACAACAACAATATTGTTGGAACCCCGAGATACGAGACACAGCAAGTACAGCATCCAGAGAGACGTAACCTACTCGTGATCAGTCACCACAGAGAGCACACACAACACAGACTGTGTTATACTTCCGTCACACGTCATTCAAATAATTCCCAAGTGGACGTCAGTCCGCCAGACGCCGATGCAAGCGGACACACGAGTCCTCTCAGTCAGTATCATCGCCCTGCATCAGCCTCAACATTAGCAACAATTTACAATAATTTACTGCTACAAGTTTCGAGACACTCAACTAAAATATGAGGATGTTACGTGGAAATGTTGTACAGATCGATCTTCGAACACAGATTCTGTCCTAAATCCAGTAAACTATGACTCATGTAAATGAGTCTCCGGTTTCTCTCTTCTGGGCGACTATGGTAGATACGTCCTGTTGTTCTCTACTTCGGTCTCAGTCAGTTATTTTGATGTCCAAATAACAAAACTCTTCTATTAGTTTTAGCGTCTCAATTCCTAATTCAATTTCCTCAGCATCGCCTGATTCGATGCGACTGCCTGTGCCTCAAGAGAACAGGACTTATCTATCATAGTCGCCCAGAAGAGAGAAACCGGAGACTCAGTTACATGAGTCATATGGTTCAAATGGCTCTGAGCACTATGGGACTCAACATATTAGGTCATAAGTCCCCTAGAACTTAGAACTACTTTAACCTAACTAACCTAAGGACATCACACACACCCATGCCCGAGGCAGGATTCGAACCTGCGACCGTAGCAGTCCCGCGGTTCCGGACTGCAGCGCCAGAACCGCTAGACCACACATGAGTCATAGTTTACTGGATTTAGGACTGAATCTGTGTTCGAAGATCGATCTGTAAAACATTTTCACGCATCGTCCTCATATTTTAGTTGAGTATCTTGAAACTTCTACTAACAAATTATTGTAAATTGTTGTTAACGATGTTGCCATAATTTCTGCTGTAGTTTGCCTAACTCTCTTTGGCCCTGTGGCGAGACTGTATAGTTATTGCGTGCAAACAAGCAACCTCAGTAACAGCAACTACTTGCGGTGGGAAGGCGATGGGTTCTCTTCCTGCCACAAATAGATTGGACGCCAAGAGTATTTGGTGAACACAACACACATCATCAGTGAGATATTTACTGTGTGCATATTACTTCTTGCTTTTTATGGTAAGTGCTTCAGTTTCACTAATCTGTGAATCGTGCCCTTCATGCCGTAATTTTCCGTCCACCAACTTACTCAGCTTTAGTACTGTGCTTTTTCCTCTTCAAATCATCAACAAATTTAATGACGTTAACGTCATGTCGCCAGGCCTTTTCCCTTGTCTCTTCGTGTGCTTGCATTGTGAGGCTTACAACGCGAACTGTCCGCAGCTCGTGGTCGTGCGGTAGCGTTTTCGCTTCCCACGGCCGGGTTCCCGGGTTCGATTCCCGGCGGGGACAGGGATTTTCTCTGCCTCGTGATGACTGGGTGTTGTGTGACGTCCTTAGGTTAGTTAGGTTTAAGTAGTTCTAAGTTCTAGGGGACTGATGACCATAGATGTTAAGTCCCATAGTGCTCAGAGCCATTTGAACCTTACAACGCGAACTACTTCGAGCGGGAACGTGGCTGTACCTAGTCACGCGACCTAGTTACTTACCGCTATGGCCAAATGTATGACTCTATTTATCGAGTAGTAACATCTTTCAGTTCTCCTGAAACGGCCCTTCCTTCCGTGCTTCGGACGCTTCCGTGCCGACGCGCAAAATCCCACTTGCTGCCGGGGCCGGAAGTCACGCGCACTTCTCTTTTTCCGAAATGTTTTTCTTGAAATTGCCAGTCTATACTTTAAATCCTCTCTACTTCGGCCTCCGTCAGTTATTTTTATGTCCAAATAACAAAACTCTTCTATTAGTTTTAGCGTCTCATTTCCTAATTTCATTTCCTCAGCATCGCCTGATTCGATTCGACTGCATTCCATTGCCTTCGTTTTATTTGTGCTGATGTGCATCTCATAATCTCTATTTCAAGACACTAACCATTCTGTTCAACTAATCATCTAAGTCCTTTCCCGTGTACGACAGAATTACAATATCATCGTCAAACCTCAAAATTTTTGTTTCTTCTTGTTGAACGTTTATTGCTTGCCCAAATTCGCTGTACATAAATTTAATTGAATATAGATTAAATTAAACTGTAAAGTTAAAATGCAAATACTCAGTTTTATTTTTCAGTCCAATTTTCTTCTGTCAGCCATAATCTTTTCTACCTGAAAAGACCTACTATGTAATACCAAGCTATTTCTGTAGGTTTTCAGTGCCGTCATTCGTGTGGATGCTGATAAATTTTTCGTACCCCAATCCGTTCGCTCCGCAATCGCTTTAAATCGGATATCTCGTATATTGATGATCTCGATCAGTATTCACTGTGTTGTTAGGAAAGTGTAGTTTGTAAGACAAGTCTGGGTTGATTCGTCTGATTTAGAGGACGTCGCACGGGGCGTTTGACCACAGAACAGAGACAAGATCAAGGGTACCGGTATGTGCATTTCATAATTTCTTCGTGTGTCTGGTGAATACATGAATTTTCCGCTATAAAAGTAAAAAAAATGGGAAGACTCTCAATCTAAAGGTACTGTGCGTAGAATTAACAATGTGGGAAGACTCTCCCACATCGAGTTACATAGGGAGCCGACTGAGCATTCCTTGGAAAAACTGCATCCCTACCAGGTAAAAGACTAATAGAGGGGATGTTCAAAGTACGCCCAGCAAAAGAAAAAAGCAAAAGGAAGAGGCTGCCAGAAAATACACAGCGTACTAGTGCAGCGAGTGCAAAGTCGCCATGTCCAAAGAACTATGTTTCAGAATGTATAGTATAAACAAAGCTATACAACGTGAAGATAGTGTTTAATAATTTATAATTATAGTTTTTGGATTATATTGTTACTGAATGTAGAACAGTAGATTACTATGACTATATTGATTTGCAACCTGTAGGTTCGAAGAACACGCAAGTATTACGGAGATGCTTCGGAAACTCAGATGGTAATCACTGGAGGGAAAGCGACTTTCTTTTCGAGGAGCACTACTAAGAAAATTTGGAGAACCTCCATTTGAGGCTGACTGCAGAAAGACTCTACAGTAGACAACGTACATTTCACGTCAGGACCATGAAGATAAAATTAGAGAGAGATTAGGGCTCCTACGGAGGCATTTAAAAAGTCGTTTTTCCTTCGCTCTGTTTGCGAGTGGAACAGGAAGGGGAATGATTGGTAGTGGTATAGGGTGGGCTCCACCACCTATCATATGGTGAGTATGGATGTAGATGTAGAGTAAAAATTTCTCTTTATGTGGTAAATTGTTATAAAGGGCTTTTAAAAAGTATCGGATATTGTTATAAGAGGACAAACTAGAAAAAATGTTCCTATAATTATGTGTCCAGAAGCAAATGCTTGTTGAGGTATCGGTTGTTTTCTTGTCTCGAATACTGTGGAGTATTAGGTGATGTAGACATGATTCACAAGTTCTGGCATACTAAATTACCACAATACGGACGTGTGGGCAGATGCAAATCCTCTAGCAGTCATAGAGCAAAGGCACCAGCGTACAGGAAAGAATTGTCGGTGAAAGACTCATAGGGCGATACAATTTATCGAACAGATTGACAACTGCTGTATGTCACCTATTTCTGCGCGATGAGCTACCAGCGCTATTGGAGAACGTTGTCCTTGCAGAAAGATAACGACTGTGGCTTGTGCACGAGGGGGCACCATCCTATTTTCTACGGATTGTGCGTTTCCGGGCCATAGATTGGTCGTTTGGATTTCTGGCTAAGGGAGAATTTAAAGGCATAGGTATATGCCCAACCCATTGACAACGCGAAGACGGAACAGAAGCGTGTGACTAATGCAAGTGACACGATCGGAATAAATTCAGATGTATACCAAAACGGTGATTTACTGCGAAGAAGGGCTGAATGTCGTGACACGATGCGTTTTAACAACATGCAGCATTGTCTATAGTGTCTATTTTTACGTAACAGACAGATTGCAATCGGTCGCAGGTTCGAATCCTGCCTCCGGCATGGATGTGTGTGATGTTCTTAGGTTTAAGTAGTTCTAAGGGACTTATGACCTCAGAAGTTAAGTTCCATAGGGCTCAGAGCCATTTTTGAACAGACTGCAATGAGAGGACAGACTGCAATGAGAGGACAGACTGCAATGAGAGGACAGACTGCAATGAGAGGACAGATTAGTCTGTATGCAAAGTAGTATTGGTTTCAGAATATTTCATTACAGAAACTTTTCTTCTAGTTTTGACCAATGCCGGCCGAAGTGGCCGTGCGGTTAAAGGCGCTGCAGTCTGGAACCGCAAGACCGCTACGGTCGCAGGTTCGAATCCTGCCTCGGGCATGGATGTTTGTGATGTCCTTAGGTTAGTTAGGTTTAACTAGTTCTAAGTTCTAGGGGACTAATGACCTCAGTAGTTGAGTCCCATAGTGCTCAGAGCCATTTTGACCAATATTAGATCCCGTAGAAATAGGTGACACTTTTTTTAACACCGTATTTTCCGCAAATCCTAAGATTCCGCGAAAATACAAGGGAAGAAAAACAAAACAGTCCTAGAAGCTGGAAATATGTATTACAGATGAAGAAATTTCAGGATGTCGTGGGAGGTTAGCATCACAGTTACATGTTGCCGAGTTTTCTTAATCAAAAATAATGAAAAATCCATAAAAGAGGCAGGAATTACAAGAAATGGCCAGGTTAACGTGGCCGACAGTCAAAGTGATAAAAGCGGGAGAAATTGGTACCTGCTGAATGACGGTATCGGCAGTCAGCTGAAATTTTCGCTTCCTGCCAATTCATGGGATTGGCAACTAAACCACTAAACAGATCGCAGCTGCACTTCTACCAGTTGGCTAGTGGTGCTTTTATCCATCCCCATCGCATTAGCATGATGTAGAGGGCCTATATACAGGGAGACAGAAAGAGAAAGAGAGAGAGAGAGAGAGAGAGAGAGAGAGAGAGAGAGGCCAAGGTTGCTATGGCAGCCATGTTTAGTCCAAACTACGGCGGAACGTACGAACGGACGATATTAGCGTGCAAAGTCCACCGAAGTACCTCCGTCCTTGAAATGAAACCACAAGATGAAATTGTTAAAAGTTGCAAGAATATGTTTTTTGGACTATTGGGACGTTTCTAGACGAATGATACATCTCCCTCGTGCTGTTTTCGTTTAGTGACATGGAGTTTACGTGATGAATGTAAAAACTATATAGGCATCTAGAAACGAGTATTTCTGCTTTGAAGCTTGTTCAGGAGGCAGTTCAGTGTTATAACACGACAATTGTTTTCCAAGTAAATTGGAAAAAAATTAAAACATAGACACATTAGCCAGATAAGATAAAATCGTTAACAACCGTCCGTTTCTGACATTCAAAACCCTGTTTGAAGGCAGAATTATTCCCGCATTCAGGTTGAATGCCTTTCGTGGGTCGCTTTATGAATAAATACCACTTCAGAGATCCCATAATGTCACACTGTTACTGTAATAACGAAATAAATAACAAATATAGCAAGAAAACTGCCTTTACCCACAATAAATATTAATGTTTTATGTCTTCATTCTGTCAATAGATTTATCTGCTGGTGTGATACTTTATGAGACCCGTAGACGAAACATGAGGTCGCAGCTAATCAGCCAATCACGTGCGACATCACCTATGGCCATTTTCTCTGTGCATAAAGGGCTCCCTAGTAGGAAGTTCGCATCCCCTCCTTTTCCATCCTCTCAGGCCTCTCCCTCGGCAGGTCCCTCCTGGCAGTCTAATTCTTCATCGTGTGTGCTTTATCACTCCAAGTGAGTTTAAAGTGTCTTGTTCTGGAGTGTTTTTAATACTGTGGCCAACTTTTAACCTGTGTGTGTGACTTCAGAACCTTTTTTGTGCTTTACGAATCGCCAGCTGTGTTTTTTTCAGTTTATGTCGACATTTTTTAATTTTCCCCCCGTGAACGTCTCCATGTCAGTGTATTTTTACCTTCATTATCTCCCCTTACTGTATTTTTATGTCCCCATTTTTATCGCCTTTCTATGTATCATTTTCTTCTTGTATTATCTGCAATGTCACTCGGCTGAAGAGCGGCGAATTGTGCCGCTGACAGCCCTCCCCACGAAACATGGCGTCGCAGCTGATCAGCCAATCATGTGCGACTTCACCTATGGCCATTCTCTCTGTGTATAAAGGCTCCCTAGTAGGAAGTTCGCATCCCCTCCTTTTCCATCCTCTCAGGCCTCTCCCTCAGCAGGTCCCTCCTGGCAGTCTAATTCTTCATCGTGTGTGCTTTATCTCTCCAAGTGAGTTTAAAGTGTCTTGTTCTGGAGTGTTTTTAATACTGTGGCCAACTTTTAACCTGTGTGTGTGACTTCAGAACCTTTTTTGTTCTTTACGAATCGCCAGCTGTGTTTTTTTCAGTTTATGTCGACATTTTTTAATTTTCCCCCCATGAACGTCTCCATGTCAGTGTATTTTTACCTTCATTATCTTCCCTTACTGTATTTTTATGTCCCCATTTTTATCGCCTTTCTATGTATCATTTTCTTCTTGTATTAGCTGTCATGTCACTCGGCTGAAGAGCGGCGGATTGTGCCACTGACAGCCCTCCCCTGCCCATATGGGGTAGGGGAATGTAATCACAATAAAGAAAAAAAAAAGAAGAAGTTCGCAGCAGTAGCGCGTGCTCTGTGTGACGCTGCCAGGTGTCAGACTTTCTAATACTGGGGTCCGCCTGCACTACTACCTGGGGTTTTCCTAGGAGCAGGAATACTGCGCCGCATACTACGTAATGTGCCCTGCGTAGTGTGACATCTCGGGGGAGACAAAATAGTAAAGGTGTCTTCTGACAAAGCGCAATGCGTAGTGCGCGAGTGGTTTACATCACGCATACAGGCCAACTGGTTCTGGACGAGTCTAAAGCGTTGTGCGCTGCGTTATGATGAAGCAATCCCTACAAGTCAGGCAACATTCTTGTCTAAAATGGCTGCGAGATGTGCTTTTTCAAGAGTATTTCAGAGCCGAGGAAACTGAACTGTTTATGGACGAACAAACTGAAGACGAATAAATCTGTACTACGCTTTCAACGTGTCTTCGTCGTCGGTTAAGAGATTGCTAATCAATATGTTCAACATATCCTCATTCTCTCGGTTCAGAAGCATATCAGTGACAGGTTTTCTGCGCTTCGCGTAGATCTGGAGCAAATAATCCTCTTCTTCATCGTCAATTGTATGCTTAGCTATCAGCAAACATAAGTTTCTTTTTCGTTTCTCCCTTGCGATCCATCAGTACTGTAAAGTAAATAAAATTAAAACTTTGCTTCAGGTAATAACACTCTTTGGGACTCTTCCCAGGCAGCACATGTGGACTGGATAGCTAATGCATTTGCCGTTTCCTTTTCTGGGAAAACACAGTGCGCGATGTATATAAGTTCTGCTTGCCTGCCGAAGTAAAACCCATTGTCCTGTTCACTCGGCGCAAAACCCAACTATAAAGGACGGTCAGAAACAGTCCAAAAAGCTTGTGATGGTATTACAGGGTAGGCTGTGCTGAGAAATAATTGTTAAGAAAACAATTCGATACGTTGCGCCGTTTCCAAGTTAATTACGATTTAAGTTAGCCGATCAGACTGTGGCGCGCGCAAATTCAAGCGGCCCACATGATACAATTGGTGACAGTTGTTCTCACAGCGTAGTGATGGCGTACGACGATGCTCCACCTTTGGCTCGCGTTCGACACTTACTGCTGCCCCATACACAATTTTTTTATCGCTCTCTTGTTCAGATTTTGAAACCAAGCGGAGAACACGTTTGGTGACACCGTCTCTGGCGGGCCGCTTGAATTTGCGCGTGTAACGGCCTCATGGGCTAACTTAAATCGTAATTAACTTGGAAATGGCGCAACGTATCTAATTTTTTCTTAACAATTATTTCTCAGCACAATCTGCCCTGCAACACTGTTAAAAGCTTTTCAAACTGTTTCTGATCATCCTGTATAATCTCTAGACTGACAATAGCCGAGAAGCTATACTGAGAAAAGAAAGAACTATATTAATAATGAATATCTGATGAATGAAGTTTATCAGTGTCAGAACGTATTTTATGAATGTGCCAGGAAACCCCCGATTCTTTAAAGAATCCTACACTTCAAACTTCCGATTACTTTACGAATGTGTTAAGGCTTTAAACATTTGACGTTGAGTGTGTAAGTGAGCAAAAGTTTCATAAAGCTTTGAAAATACGTTTAAAGTTTGTTGGGAGCTGCTAAGTGCTCTCGTTATCAAACACTAGATGAGTACATTCTTGGTAAACTACGCACCGCTTTAAGCCAAAGCAGTTTTCCACGCATCATAATGTTTGTGACCTCACATCGTGTCAACCATCTGTCGCAAAGTGATATACTTTTGCAAATGCTATATGTGGACAGTCTGCAAAATGTGTTGCGGATACACCAGCAGTAAAGGACAAATAAATTAAAGCGCCATGCCTCATGCGGCAGTTATGCTGCATGAACTGCGAAAATTCAGGGTGTAACAAAAAGAATTATCTGATTTTTACAAAATCTTAACTATTATGTCGTTTGACGTATGCAGTGTAGTTATGGAAGTGAAACATGGACGATAAATAGTTTGGACAAGAAGAGAATAGAAGCTTTCGAAATGTGGTGTCACAGAAGAATGCTAACGATTAGATGGGTAGATCACATAACTAATGAGGAGGTACTGAATAGAATTGTGGAGAAGACGAGTTTGTGGCACAACTTGACAAGAAGAAGGGACCGGTTGGTAGGACATGTTCTGAGGCATCAAGGGATCACAAATTTAGCACTGGAGGGCAGCGTGGAGGGTAAAAATCGTAGAGAGAGACCAAGAGATGAATACACTAAGCAGATTCAGAAGGATGTAGGCTGCAGTAGGTACTGGGAGATGAAGAAGCTTGCACAGGATAGAGTAGCATGGAGACTGCATCAAACCAGTCTCAGGACTGAAGACCACCACAACAACAACAACAACATGTCGTTTGACGTATGCGCGTGAACAACGTACTGTTGGAAAGAACAAACTCTCGAGTTTTACATGGTTCCCGCTAGGTAGCAGCAGTGTGCGCCCACTTCAGTTCTAGTAAGTGGTGTCCGGACAACAGAAAGCGTTTTGTGTTCTACGTTTTGCGCACTGCAGGTCAGTAATAACCGTTCAACGTGACTTTCGTAGTAGGTATGGTGTGAATCCTCCTACAGCATAGAGCATTAGACGATGGCATGAAAATTTCGAGAAACGGGTTGTTTGTGTAAAGGCAAATCGGCACGCTTAGTGTTTAGTGACGAGGCAACATTCCAATTAAATGGAAAGGTGAACTGTCATAATGTGCGAATATGTGGTACGGTACAACCACATGAAGTTTTACAACGTGAGAGGGGCTCTCCAAACTTTAATGTGTTTTGTGCAGTTTCATGGGAAAATGTGTAAGGTCCCTTTTTCTTCGCCGAGAACACCGTTACGGGAAGCACATATCTCAATATGCTTGAGAACTTTCTTTTCTCGCAGTTGGAGACTGATTCGAACGACTTCATTTACCAACAGGATGGCGGACTGCCACACTGACATCTGGAAGTGCGGGAATTTTTAATCAAAAAGGATTACTGAACGATGGATCTGTAGCGCTGGACCAAATGATTACTGGCTTTCAAGGTCACTGGACCTGACTGTACGTGATTAGTTCTTGTGGGGTTTTATATAATGGTTCAAATGGCTCTAAGTACTATGCGACTTAACATCTGAGGTCATCAATCCCTAGACTTAGAACTACTTAAAGCAAACTAACCTAAGGAAATCACACACATCCATGCCCGAGGCAGGATTCGAACCTGCGGCCGTAGCAGCAGCGCGGTTCCTGAGTGAAGCGCCTAGAACCGCTAGGCCACCGCGGCCGGTGCTTTATAAAATACTCTGTTTATGTGCCTCCGTTACCGACGACAATGAACGAACTGCACAGTGCATACCAGCAGCTGTGGAAGCTGTAACTCAAAACATGCTCGCTGCAGAGTGGAAACGATTTGAATACCGGATTGATGTATTCCGTAGATCTCAAGGGGATCGTATTAGACACCTATGAAAAGGTATGAAAAAAGAACTTTTTGAGTTTCCCATTCATCAAAAAAGAAAATTCATTGTGTATGTTTATTAGTTTCAGAAATATAGACACCCCAAATCGGATGATTCTTTTTGATACACCATGTATAGTATTTAGTAAACATTTTTGGTTTCTTTTTGCTGTGGGGCGGTGTCAGTGAGAAGCAGTTTCACAAAGGTTTGAAATTATGTGTAAAATTTGTTACAAGTCACTCTCGTTTTTCGAATACTGGATGAATATAGTCCGGATATTTGCGCGCCGTCAGTTATACTGCTTCAAGACGTTTACACAGGTTACAACTGTAATATTTAATTACTGTGATGAAACTTTCGCATAAGTTTATGAAACTTTCGCATAAGTTTATGTCTCTTAAATGGTAGACTATGTCATCATTTTAAATTTCTAAATACCGTCTGTAACTTATAGTCGGTGTTGGGCGGTGTCTGAGTGCCGAAGCGTAAACGCTGCGCGACGCGACTCCAGCACACCATAGGCCGTTGATACGGAGGGCGCAGCTGCTCTGCGGAAGTCCTTCATGGAGGCCATTCTCAAGAGAGCAGCGAGCAAAGCCTCCTATAAAGTCACTATTCTAGTTACGTGCCGCACGCCAAGGCGTGGTTACACAACGGTACTGGACCCGCGTCACAACTCGCGTGTTATTGTGTGCCGGGGTCTGTTATTTCCCAGAGGTAAAGTCCACAGCGCCGGAATGCTTTTCGAAAGATGCATAAAAATATAATGCATGAAACCTGACGGCAGTTGCGAATATGGACAACATTCAGCTGTATAATGTACTGACGACACTGAAAATTTGTGCCGGACCGGGACTCGAAACCGGATTTCCCACTTGGCGCGAGCCGTCGTTTAATTCGGCTATTCGAATTCGCTTCACAGCCAGACCCAAACTTCCAAATGCTCATTTTCGCAGGTGTGACTAGATTTCTTGTGTTTCATAACACTGTAGGGTGCAGTGCCCGTTCCTTTTTTTTTTTCTTTCTTTCCTTATTAACCCTCCTACGCCTAGGTATTCTGATACGAAAAACTACAACTTAAGGGGGGTAGGACGTCAAACGGGCCGACTTGGAGTAGGAGAGGCACCACAGGACATTTTAATTCCCACTGTTTATACTTTTACAAGTAAATTAATAAAACTTTGTCAGCATGACCAGGAAGGATTCAGGATTCACACTCGTAACAGCGGAAGTTCAAAAACATAACAAAATAATTTTTTTACATGTGAAAGTTCATCATTTTTTCACTTACTATTGACTGTATTTGTTGCTATAGGTACACTTTTCTTCATAAGTAAGAGAGACTGTTCGATGAATTTTGTGCCGGCCGCGGTGGTCTAGCGGTTCTGGCGCTGCAGTCCGGAACCGCGGGACTGCTACGGTCGCAGGTTCGAATCCTGCCTCGGGCATGGGTGTGTGTGATGTCCTTAGGTTAGTTAGGTTTAAGTAGTTCTAAGTTCTAGGGGACTTATGACCTAAGATGTTGAGTCCCATAGTGCTCAGAGCCATTTGAACCATTTTTGATTAATTTTGCACAGCATACAAACCATACTTACAGGTGTCTGAAACTCTTAGAATCTATTTAATTTACGAAAAAAATGAATGATCTGTTACGTTTTAAACTTTATGTTTACAAAAAAATCAAATGTTTTGGTTAATTATCTCAATTGATTTGGAAAATTATAGAGTTTCATACATCTGTAAGTATGGTTTGTATGCTGTGCAAAATTTACCAAAGAATCTCTCTTACTTGTGAAGAAAAATGTACTTATAGCAACAAATGCAGCCAACAGTAAGTGAAAAAATGATGAAATTTCATATCTAAAAAAAATTTATTTCGTTGTGTTTTTGAACTTCCACTACTATGAATGTGAATCCTGAATCCTTCCTGGTCATGCTGACCAAGTTTTATGAAATTATTTGTAAAAGTATACACAGTAGAAAATAAAATGTCCTGTGGTGCCTCTCCTGGTCCAAGTCGGCCCGTTTGACGTCCTACAGCCCTTAAAAAAATGAAAACCGTACAGTTTCCTCGAGACTGGACCCCAAATTCTCCGCTTCCCAGGCAGTTACCTTGGCCGCTGCGCTGGTTTTTGTGTCCGACCGGCATTTTTATTTATTTTTTAGGTAATGACAAAGCAAATAAAAATCTCAGTGTTCTAAAAAAAGTGACGGTCTTCTTCATAAAATAAAAACACATTTCTTGAAAACGTAAGTAAGTACACTTTTTCAACATCCAGTTTTTTTTCAGTTCATGTATCATACCAATTTATTTTTATTAATTTTTCATATTTGTTGGGATCACATAGAACGCCCTCCAGGCGAAAATAATGGTGTGTAATTACCATCAATATCAAACAAAACACAACAGGAATTAAAGAAATGAAAGAAAACACCCTCCTGGCACAAAAAAAAAAAAAATTGCATTCGCGTCCTGCCAACTAATGGGTAGACGCACTCTGAATCCCAAGGCAGTCAGGCATGTTCCAAGGACGTCTTCACGAAGAATATTGCATTTTGTCGGTACATTGGACCGAGTCCTGGTATTATACAATCACATTGAAATCATTCCTTCGGACATGCACGCACTGCGATATCGTCATAAGAACATAACTTGTTTCAAATGGCTCTGAGCACTATGGGACTTAACATCTGAAGTCATCAGTCCCCTAGAACTTAGAACTACTTAAACCTAACTAACCTAAGGACATCGCACACATCCATGCCTGAGGCAGGATTCGAACCTGCGGTCGTAGCGGTCGCGCGGTTCCAGACTGAAGCGCCTAGAACCGCTCGCCCACACCGGCCGGCCATGATTTGGTCACATACTCACTACTGAGGAGTGGTTTTCACAATGGATATAAGTTACTGACCGTATTTAGAAATTTAAAATGCTGACATAATCTACCCTTTTAAGAGACACAATCCCTGCAACACAGTTATTACTGGAAACCCAGATGTGCGACTAGCCGAAAAACAGGCAACCGCAGGGAAACCGTACTGTACACAGCACGCAAACCAGCCACACACACCCCCTACACCGTCTGTGAGCCGATCTATGACCGATCGCCCACTAATCCACAACGACCTTGAACTGTTGCAGGGACGCAGCAACTGCAGCAAGCGCCGCAACAAGCTCCAACAACGACAAAGGTAACGATGCACGATACCTCGAACTAACACAACCACACCTTGCATGCACTGTCGCAGATAGCAAGCCGCTACTGCCCTTACTACCCGTCCTACTGTCGCAGAGGTTTTTTCCCTTGGCTCTTGCCTTGGCACTTTTTTTCCTCTGCCCTTACAACCGCTACCCTTCAACCGCTTTCGACCACTTCTATCTCCTGATGGACCATGTTAATGAGTAATCTTACCCAGACGCATGGACAACATCACAGCCCGCATCCTGTGACGCCTGATTCAAAAACTAACATGTTTACGGAGGTGACAGTAGAACTTTTGGTTTGGTCACCACGCTGGTGTGGGCGTGGAGGGGCCCCACCCTTTGTAAAAAAAAATGCAAAAGGTTCATCACAGTAATTAAATATTACAGTTGTAAGCTGTTGCAATGCGGATAAAGGGTTGTCGGATGCCGATATCGGTGGGTATATCTGTTGATATCCGCAATACCAGTAATTTTCTAGTAAAAGTTAACGGGCAGCATCAATATCGTTAAACGGTTCTTGTCTAATTGTGATACTTGGCATCACTGATTGCGATCGCACATTTGTTACACTATACCCGAGAGGCTGCAGTCTGCAGGTATTCTTGAAATGTTTGCAAAGCCTGTGTTCAGCGGAAGTCTGTTTCCGTCCTTATCTTGTGGCTACTCACGCTTTACTTGCATATATTGACTACGTGTTGCCGCGACCTTATCTTTCGTGCAATCTGCGAAACGTGTTCTTGGTGACATCCTTGACCTCTGGGTACCTACGAGATGCGAATTCTGAACTCTCTGTTACCCTTACTTACCAATTTCTAGTACTTGAGTGACAAGCCGAGGAGTTCATCGGAGTAGACATTACTGACAATTCTTTAATATAGGTAATAAGATGGACATGATCTCGTGCAAGGTGAAGCAAGCTTTCTAACATTAATGCGAGAACCAAATTTAAATCTCATATTTGGCAGAAATTTACTTACTTTTTATGTCAAGAGAAACTCAATGAGAATATTAAACAGGAAACATTTTCCTAATGTTCTGCAAAATTATTTCTGGTTGGTCGCGGGACCGGCATTCGACCTGTTAGCCCGTCATCAAATGACAACCGGATGTCGCAAACACAGATAAAATGACTTACACAGATACTACTTACACAGACGCCTTCAGCGGAACGAATACCACGATAAACTGCTGTTGCTAGCCAAACGTTTTCTTTCTTTGTAAGCATATTACAGGAAATAAAAGGTAGGTCTGAGCTGCAGAGAACTTTCAGACAGGTGCAGCAGTCCTCAATCCATCGAGAGTTGGCACTTCCGCGATTCACGCTTATTTCAAATAGATCTTAAGCCATAAAAAGGGCAATCTACAGCTGCATCGCACGCGTTTTCTCTCTAAGAGAAAATGAATTTACACTTTCAGATTGTGCTAGAATGAAACAACGTCTTGGTCGTAATTTTGTACTACTTGGCCACGTGTTAGACCTCTTCAAATTTTCCGTTGCGCACGGAAGTTTTGCTTATTATCGTTCATTATATTAGGAACAGTCAGATCGCGTTATTGTTCATTCGTGGGTTAAAATTTTGTATGACAAGAAGAATATTTTTAGGGCATTAGTACTGCGGTCGTACTAGTTATGTACCCAGGTTTAAGTCAGATAGGTAGCAGGCGGCTTTAAGCTGTATTTACTAATCTTGTACAGTCCCATTCTGAAAATTTGAGCGCATGTTTTAAGAAACCCATGTTTTCTACGCGTGCGCTGGTGTGTGTGTGTGTGTTCCAGTATTCAGTTCACTCTCATTTTTTCTTTTTTTTCCTTTTTTTTAATTGTAGATGTGTGTTCTTTTAATAAGAACGGACATGGTAGCGGTGATGGTGGTTGTGATAGTGGAGTAAATTGGATGAGTTATGTTTAGTATACCTCTGTTCTGAACTTCAGTTTGTTGGTTCAAATGGTTCAAATGGCTCTGAGCACTATGGGACTCAACTGCTGAGGTCATTAGTCCCCTAGAACTTAGAACTAGTTAAACCTAACTAACCTAAGGACAGCACACACATCCATGCCCGAGGCAGGTTTCGAACCTGCGACCGTAGCGGTCTCGCGGTTCCAGACTGCAGCGCCAGAACCGCGCGGCCACTTCGGCCGGCCCTCAGTTTGTTGGTGTTTCAGTACTTAATACGATCAATGAATTTTTACATATTATAATACTGATCATTACTTTCTCATTCGTTTGCAAATTACTTTTTGTGTATGGTCATTTTCCTGTAATTATAGCAGTTTTTTGTTATGGTTCTTAATAGATCTCATATATTGTGCCATGTTTGACGGTTTGTGCTCAAGATTTAATTAATGCTCTGAGAAGCTTTTCATGCGTTCCTTGTATCATGTTTCGAAATGACTACATGTCATTCCCAAATGCACTGATTTGGCGCCTTGACAATCTAAGTGGTACCTGCTGCTTGGTGCTTCTCTGGTTTCCCTCCTGAAGTGTGTAAACGTGACTGGAGCGTGTTTCTTGTTCGTATGCCTTCTTTCTACAATATATTTGATATTCCGTGTGTTAAGTTGTTTCTGCCATTTATGATGAGGGGTGACATTGTCACTATGAAACAAACAGAGATCTAATGTTATGAAATGTTGTAAATGCCATCAGAGTCTCTGATTACAAATATTTGTTTGGTCAATATTTGTTTTTTCCGTTACCCTATGTGACGATGCCATTTATGGCTATATGTTTTACACTGAAGAGCCAAAAAAACTGTAACATATGCCTAACATCGTATAGGGCTCCAGCGAGCACGCTAAAGTACCGCGACACGACGTGGCATGGACTCAGCTAATGTCTGAAGCAGCGCTGGAGGGAACTGAAACCATGAATCCTCCAGGGCTGTCCATGCATCCCGAAGAGTACAAGGAGGTGGAGATCTCTTCTGAACAGCACGTTGCAAGGCATATGCTCAATAATGTTCATGTCTGGGGAGTTTGGTGGCCAGTGGAAGTTTTTAAACTAAGAAGAGTGTTTCTGGAGCTACTCTATAGCAATTCTGGACGTATGTGGTGTCCCACTGTCCTGCTAGAATTGTTCAAGTCCACTGAAATGCATAATGGACATTAATGGATGCAGGTGAGCTGACAGGATGCTTACGTACGTGTCACTTCTCAAAGCGGCCGGAGTGGCCGAGCGGTTCTAGGCGCTACAGTCTGGAACCGCACAGCCGCTGCGGTCGCAGGTTCGAATGCTGCCTTGGGCATGTATGTGTGTGATGTCCGTAGGTTAGTTAGGTTTAAGTAGTTCTAAGTTATAGGGGACTGATGACCTCAGAAGTTAAGTCCCATAGTGCTCAGAGCCATTTGAACCATTTCACTTCTCAAAGTCAGAGGTATCAGAGGTCCCGTATCACTCCAACTACACACGGCCCACACCATTACAGAGGCTCCACCAGCTTGAACATTCCCCTGCTGACAAGCAGAGTCCACGGATTCATGAGGTTCTCTGCATACCCGTATACGTCCATGTGTTCGATACAATTTGAAACGAGGCCCTTGCGACCAGACAACTTGTTTCCGGTCATCAACAGTCCAATGTCGATGTTGAGGCGTACAGCTTTGTCTCCTGCAGTCATCAGGGCTACACGAGTGGGCCTTCGGCTCCGAAAGCCCATATCGATGATGTTTCGCTGAATGGTTCCACACTGACAATTGTTGATGGCCCAGCACTGAAATATGCAGAAAATTGCCGAAAGTTGCACTTCTGTCACGTTTAACCACTCTCTTCAGTCGTCGATGGTCCCGTTCATGCATCGTACGGAAAAGTCCCCACTCGATCGCCACCTCGGATGTGCTGTGTCCCATCGCCCGTGCGCCGACTGTAACACCACGTTAAAACTCATTTAAAGCTTGATAACCTGCTATTGTAGGAGCAGTAACCGATGTAACAAGACCGCCAGACACTTGTTGTCTTATATAGGCTTTGCCGACCGTAGCACCGTATTCTGCCTGTTTACATATATCTGTATTTGAATACGCATAAACATGCCAGTTTCTTTGCCCTTCAGTGTAGTTGTATACTGTGTTAACTTCATGGAGGCACATCAATTTGAAGACGGTGATAATGTTTGTGACCAGTAAGTGAATAAGCAAACATTTGCGATCAGAGACTGTTGTGATGTTTAGAATATTCCTACCATTTACATTTAATTTGCTAAGAAGAAGTAATAATAACATTCTAAGGAACGACAGAAGACTTAAAAGCAGCTCCTTCATTCCATTCAGGACTTATTGGGTACAGCCTGGATAAGCTTTGATAAGTGCTGGCGATACAACTACCATCCCATCTGGAAGCCATCAGAAGATCACTGTGTTAGGAACTGGGCAGGGTGCTGATATGAATACAGCCACATGATTTAAAGAACGTTAACGGCTGCTGCCAACAGCACGCAGCTCCGAAAAGCGAACTTAAAGAGACGAGTTTTGGCTATAATATATCCAGAAAATTAACAGCAAAAATACTCTGTAGAGAGAAATGTCTATAATCATAATCAGACATTTGATGTGCACTGCTTCTTATTCATTAACGGTTTATCAGACAGTATCAGTCGCAGTTTGTTTTCGCAGTTGATGTAGTTGCCTGTGAGGAAATTCTAACCGTTCGCAATAACAATAATATCCAATTAGATCGAGTCATTATTTCAACTTGGTTCAAAGACTGGCAACAAACTCTTACTGTGAAGAAATACGCAGTTGTGCGCTTGGGGAAATGTAAAAAGATGGTCTATTCTGACAACCCTCTCCCGAGTCCTTTGCCGTTTCCTACAGAATTAAAATGTCACTGCGTAAACTCAAAGTTTCTGTTACTTCTCTCTGGAATTTATTCCTCTGCCAAATTTCTCCTTGGTTTCCTTCTCTGCTACATTGTCTCATGTCCTTCTCAACTACGGCTTCTCTTTCATGCCCTTAGACTCTTATAACTGCAGTGTGGGTTCAGTATGAATTGTAGATGATTTTCCGCTCCCTGTATTTTACTCTTGCTGCCTTCAGAATTTCAAACAGTGTTCCAGTGAACATTATCAAAAGCTTTCTCTAAATCTACAAATGCTATAAAAGTAAGTTTCCCTTTCTTCAGTTTGCCTCCTAAGATAATTCGTGGGATCAGTATTGTCTCGCGCGTTGCTACATTTTTCCGGAACGCAGACTTAACTTCCTAGAGTCGGGTTCTGGAAACTTCTGAGGTCGGTATTTCGCAGCCATGATTTATTAAACAAATAGTTCGGGCAATATTCACGCCTGTCAGCACCCAACTTCTTTGAGATATGAATTATTGCATTCTTCTTGAAGTCTAAGGGTATTTCGCCTGTCTGATATATCTCGCTTATAAGGTGTAATAGTTTTGCCATGAGTTGCTTTCCCAAGGATATTAATAGTTCTGAGGAAATGACGTCTACTCCAGGGAACGTATTTCAACTTTGATCTTACAGAGTACTGTCAAATCTCTCTGACAGTATCATATTTCGTAACTTATCTTCATTTGATTCCTCTGTTCTTTCTATAGTAAGTAATAAGACAAACAACTAAAGATAGTTCAAATGGTTCAAATGGCTCTGAGCACTATGCGACTTAACTTCAGAGGTCATCAGTCGCCTAGAACTTAGAACTAATTAAACCTAACTAACCTAAGGACATCACACACATCCATGCCCGAGGCAGGATTCGAACCTGCGACCGTAGCGGTCACGCGGTTCCAGACTGAAGCGCCTTTAACCGCACGGCCACACCGGCCGGCTTAAAGATAGTTATCTCGAACTAACTATCGATACCAAATTATCATAGACGTCTCACACAAACAACATCGCAGCAAACGCAAGGCGACGACTTAAAATACATAAAGGATGCACAAATGGCGCTTCAGACGAACGTTAGTACATAAATATAAGACCTTCAAATGTTCAAATGTGTGTGAATTCCTAAGGGACCAAACGGCTTGGTCATCGGCCGCTAGACCGACACACTACTTAAACTAACTTGCACTAACTTATGCTAAGAACAACATACACATCCATGCCAGAGAGAGGACTCGAACCTCCGGCGGGAGGTGCCGCGCAGTCCATGACAGGACGCCTCAAACCGCGCGGCCACTCCGCGCGGCGTAAGACCTTCATTAGACCAGTTTTAAAATACGCTGCGCCTGTCTGTATGGCTAATGAAAGCCAAACAGAAAGATCATTGAGCACAAAAAGAAGAATCTTAAGAACGGCGGAAAGATCTAAGACCCATGTGCGAAACAAGGCCATACAGGAAATAGCAAATGTAAAATCTTTAAAATACCGACGCATCGAACTTGCTGGTAAAATCGGAGTGAATAGACAACGCACAAATGCACTGATCACCGAACTACACTCCTGGAAATTGAAATAAGAACACCGTGAATTCATTGTCCCAGGAAGGGGAAACTTTATTGACACATTCCTGGGGTCAGATACATCACATGATCACACTGACAGAACCACAGGCACATAGACACAGGCAACAGAGCATGCACAATGTCGGCACTAGTACAGTGTATATCCACCTTTCGCAGCACTGCAGGCTGCTATTCTCCCATGGAGACGATCGTAGAGATGCTGGATGTAGTCCTGTGGAACGGCTTGCCATGCCATTTCCACCTGGCGCCTCAGTTGGACCAGCGTTCGTGCTGGACGTGCAGACCGCGTGAGACGACGCTTCATCCAGTCCCAAACATGCTCAATGGGGGACAGATCCGGAGATCTTGCTGGCCAGGGTAGTTGACTTACACCTTCTAGAGCACGTTGGGTGGCACGGGATACATGCGGACGTGCATTGTCCTGTTGGAACAGCAAGTTCCCTTGCCGGTCTAGGAATGGTAGAACGATGGGTTCGATGACGGTTTGGATGTACCGTGCACTATTCAGTGTCCCCTCGACGATCACCAGTGGTGTACGGCCAGTGTAGGAGATCGCTCCCCACACCATGATGCCGGGTGTTGGCCCTGTGTGCCTCGGTCGTATGCAGTCCTGATTGTGGCGCTCACCTGCACGGTGCCAAACACGCATACGACCATCATTGGCACCAAGGCAGAAGCGACTCTCATCGCTGAAGACGACACGTCTCCATTCGTCCCTCCATTCACGCCTGTCGCGACACCACTGGAGGCGGGCTGCACGATGTTGGGGCGTGAGCGGAAGACGGCCTAACGGTGTGCGGGACCGTAGCCCAGCTTCATGGAGACGGTTGCGAATGGTCCTCGCCGATACCCCAGGAGCAACAGTGTCCCTAATTTGCTGGGAAGTGGCGGTGCGGTCCCCTACGGCACTGCGTAGGATCCTACGGTCTTGGCGTGCATCCGTGCGTCGCTGCGGTCCGGTCCCAGGTCGACGGGCACGTGCACCTTCCGCCGACCACTGGCGACAACATCGATGTACTGTGGAGACCTCACGCCCCACGTGTTGAGCAATTCGGCGGTACGTCCACCCGGCCTCCCGCATGCCCACTATACGCCCTCGCTCAAAGTCCGTCAACTGCACATACGGTTCACGTTCACGCTGTCGCGGCATGCTACCAGTGTTAAAGACTGCGATGGAGCTCCGTATGCCACGGCAAACTGGCTGACACTGACGGCGGCGGTGCACAAATGCTGCGCAGCTAGCGCCATTCGACGGCCAACACCGCGGTTCCTGGTGTGTCCGCTGTGCCGTGCGTGTGATCATTGCTTGTACAGCCCTCTCGCAGTGTCCGGAGCAAGTATGGTGGGTCTGACACACCGGTGTCAATGTGTTCTTTTTTCCATTTCCAGGAGTGTATTTAAGGCTAAAATGAACTTTCCAAGGCTTCAGTACAACTACCCGCCACATATAATAGCTAAGTGTATTACGAAAACAGACCAAGAACGCAACGAAACAGAACTACAAGCAAGACTATCCAGCAACGCCAGCCATCTGTTATTAAAAAAAAAAAAAAAAACAAGCAAGACGAATTAAGAAATAACTATAACATCTGGCTACGAAATAATTCCAGGAGAGGTTTTAGAGGGATTTCCCTCACTTGTAAGATGAATGCCGGAATTATAACTTACACCCTGCAACCAAAATCAGAATTAAAACCAAAACAAAATACGGACAAGAAAGAAGACAATGCATTCAAAATACTCCTTCCTCCTTACCAAAAAGTAAAAGGTGCCAAAACAGAGAAAACACAAGCGGTCTCACCATTGTGTAGACTCTTTATGTATTCCTACCAGCTTTCAGCCTGTCTTCTTTGATAGGTACGCGTTTTGTAGGCAAAGTAAAAGACTAAGATGCTTTAGTAGCAGCAGGATACTGAGAAACTTCAGCCTGTCTGCAAAATATACACTATGGACAACACTTGTGTGGCTAATATTTGAAGACTGCCCAAGTGTATTGGACTCACATGAGACGTCAGAGAAGATCGATGCGAGTGCTTACAGGATTGTTTGGATGCCAACAGAATGTAACAGAAAAGTTGGCGTATTATTACTGGGAGACACCCGAAGTACCGAGCGACGTGGCGCAGTGGTTACCACTCTGGACTCTAATTCGGGAGGACGACGGTTCAATCCCGCGTCCGGCCATCCTGATTTAGGTTTTCCGTGATTTCCCTAAATCGCTTCAGGCAAATTCCGGGATGGTACCCTTGAAAGGCGACATCCTTCCCCATCCTTCTCTAATCCAATGAGACCGATGACCTCGCTGTTTGGTCTCTTCCCCAAACAATCCAATCGAACACCCGAAGAAACATGCTGCAGCCCACATACGGCAACAGCCTGTTGATAACATTTCAAGAATCTCCTTTCACAGCAGGAACAGCGGATATCATGCAGCACTCTCCGTGCTTATCCCCTATAGATATCGGAGATAAAATTAGGCAAATAACAGTCCGTTCAAAGGTGTACAAGCAGTCATTATTGCCATGCTTCATCTGAAAATGGAATGGGAAGAAGTAAGAGTGGGTTTAACGTCCCGTCGACATCGAGGTCATCAGAGACGGAGCACAAGCTCGCATTGTGTCAAGGATGGAAAGGAAATTGGCCTTGCCCTTTCAAAGGAACCATCCCATTTGCATGGAGCAAGTAAGGGAAATCACGGAAAACCTAATCTGGAATGCTGCAAGCGTCGTCCTCCCAAGTGCGAGTCCTGTGTGCTAACTGCTGCCGGCCGCTGGTGGCCGAGCGGTTCTGGCGCTACAGTCTGGAACCGCGCGACCGCTACGGTCGCAGGTTCGAATCCTGCCTCGGGCATGGATGTGTGTGTTGTCCTTAGGTTGGTTAGGTTTAAGTAGTTCTAAGTTCTAGGGGACTTATGACCTCAGCAGTTGAGTCCCATAGTGCTCAGAGCCATTTGAACCATTTTTTTGCTAACTACTGCGCCACCTCGCTCAGTGGGGGTGAGAGGAAATCCTAATATAAGGTACAAAAGAAAGTACCCCCTGCTGTGCACTTCACATTATTTCATTGAATATAGGTATAAAAAAATGAGGATTGCAATTTGTCCCGTATGCAGTGCAGTCATTACATACGGTAGTGCCACACCGCCGCCTGGAACCTAGCCCTCTTGCGAGTATACCTTCCCGTGACCACCGCGACAGGCAGTCATGTACAGTGTCTACCATCCTCCCGTATGTTTCTGCAGTATCGCAGAAGGAACATGCAGCTCCTCGTAACCCTATGACGAGACCTCATTCAAACTCAGTGGAGTTGTTGACGATGCCGTCTTCGTCGTCTTAAGGGAAGGTTTACTATCTTTCGGTTCAATAAAACGATTTTTTAAAAATCGCATTTTTGGATCCATGAAAGTGTTCCTTCCCTGAAACGGTTTTTCCGAATACGGTACGGAACTGTTTGTTATTCGCGGTTGAACAAAAAAATGCACCTGCCTGAAATCGGCCTTTTTCACGCACCAGTTTTTTTTTTCTTTCGGAGGACGAGTTATTGTATCGGTGCTTGGCAGGAAACACACGAAATACAAATGAAAGTTTGGACGCGTGTGTTTGGAAGTCAGCCCCCGAGCATTTGCATTCTGGTGCGATGACTGCGGAGATTGCGACTTTCCTGGCAGTGAGCAGCTTCAACGAAGGCTATTGAGCAATTCTGAAGACCATGACAACGATTGACGTCACCCTGGGACTCTATTCGACGGAGTTCGCCAAGCATTCAGACGACCACCTGATTCAAGCGGCCGAAAACCGCTTGTCACCGGCCGTACGAGCGGCTCTGGAGCAGCGCAGGATGACCCGGATCGAGCAGAACGCCCTCTGTGAGGAAGAGGAAGGACTAGTTCATGTTGTAGAATGTTAGAACATGTTTTTTGCTTGAGTATCATGTCGTTTTTGGAAACCCAGAAACTACTATGTAGGAATCAACATGGATTCCGGAAACAGCGATCGTGTGAGACCCAACTCGCTTTATTTGTTCATGAGACCCAGAAAATATTAGATACAGGCTCCCAGGTAGATGCTATTTTTCTTGACTTCCGGAAGGCGTTCGATACAGTTCCGCACTGTCGCCTGATAAACAAAGTAAGAGTCTACGGAATATCAGACCAGCTGTGTGGCTGGACTGAAGAGTTTTTAGCAAACAGGACACAGCATGTTGTTATCAATGGAGAGACGTCTACAGACGTTAAAGTAACCTCTGGCGTGCCACAGGGGAGTGTTATGGGACCATTGCTTTTCACAATATATATAAATGACCTAGTAGATAGTGTCGGAAGTTCCATGCCGCTTTTCGCGGATGATGCTATAGTATACAGAGAAGTTGCAGCATTAGAAAATTGCAGCGAAATGCAGGAAGATCTGCAGCGGATAGGCACTTGATGCAGGGAGTGGCAACTGTCCCTTAACATAGACAAATGTAATGTATTGCGAATACATAGAAAGAAGGATCCTTTATTGTATGATTATATGATAGCGGAACAAACACTGGTAGCAGTTACTTCTGTAAAATATCTGGGAGTATGCGTGCGGAACGATTTGAAGTGGAATGATCATATAAAATTAATTGTTGGTAAGGCGGGTATCAGGTTGAGATTCATTGGGAGAGTGCTTAGAAAATGTAGTCCATCAACAAAGGAGGTGGCTTACAAAACACTCGTTCGACCTATACTTGAGTATTGCTCATCAGTGTGGGATCCGTACTAGATCGGGTTGACGGTGGAGATAGAGAAGATCCAAAGAAGAGCGGCGCGTTTCGTCACAGGGTTATTTGGTAACCGTGATAGGGTTACGGAGATGTTTAATAAACTCAAGTGGTAGACTCTGCAAGAGAGGCGCTCTGCATCGCGGTGTAGCTTGCTCGCCAGGTTTCGAGAGGGTGCGTTTCTGGATGAGGTATCGAATATACTGCTTCCCCCTACTTATACCTCCCGAGGAGATCACGAATGTAAAATTAGAGAGATTAGAGCGCGCACGGAGGCTTTCAGACAGTCGTTCTTCCCGCGAACCATACGCGACTGGAACAGGAAAGGGAGGTAATGACAGTGGCACGTAAAGTGCCCTCCGCCACACACCGTTGGGTGGCTTGCGGAGTATAAATGTAGATGTAGATGTAGATGTAGACCCGGTATAGCAGATTGAACGTAAGTTGTATAATATTGCATTTACATGTAGTCAAAACTTCAAACGCGATTTTCTCGGAATGCCGTTTTTCTTTTTTTATCACGCGGTATGATAACTTCAAATCTACTAAACCGATTGGCATCATTCTTTGTTTCCGACGAAGCCAACTAAATTGTCTAGGAGTTTTACCACTTTTATTCCGATCCATCAACTATAAATATTTTTACTTGGCAGACGAAGTCGAAAAATCGACGAAAAAACCCTATTTTCTTAAATGGCCGCCATTTTGTTTCCTATGGTGCAAATAACTTAAGCGAGGTACAACTCCTAAAGAATCTTATATACTTCCCTAACGTCAACTCAATTTTGATTTCAGACGAGTCTGCTGACCTGTGACATACAGCGCGTAGAGGTCTACATCGAAATTTTGATTCGTTCCGACGGCACTTCCGCCTTTGCTCTTCGCCATTTCCGGTCGAAAAAAATCCAGTTTGTAGAGGAAATATCAATAAACATTTTGACCAAATTTGAAATTGATATCTATAACACATCCAGAAAAAAAAATTCTCAAAGAACATGCTTTTTTCAGGCCAAAAAAAAGTAAACCTCCCCTTAAAGGTATTCTTGACTAACGTCAACTCACCAAGCCCAATCTCAAAAGTAACTGACGCTCACGACCGTTACAGCGCGTATGTAAAGCAAAGCTGATTTGCATTCGCATAGTGGCGTTACTAGCGGCACTCTCGTGTGACTGGAGCGAAATTTGAATAGACGTCATCTTTAAGATGTAGAAACACATCTACCAATTCACGTTTATCCCGCACAATTCCTTCTTGGTACAGGCACTTTTTTTGCATTATACTTGAGTGTATACTGGAAGCGCACCACAAAAATTAAAACAAGGATAGCAATGGCAAAAGAGGCGTTTTATAAGAAAAGGAGAATTTTCTGCATCGGTCTGGACAGTGAACTCAGGAAGAGACTCATAAAATGTCTTGTATGGAGTGTTCTTCTATATGGCGCTGAAACATGGACTATGAGGAAGAAAGGCAGAGAAAGGCTGGAGGCTTTTCAAATCTGGACATGGCGGAGGATGGGAAGAATAAGTTGGATGGACAGAATAAAAAATGAAGAGGTACTGAGAAGTGTGGGAGAGAAAAGACAGTTACTAGATGTAATAAAGAGAAGAAAAAGGAAAAAAATTGGATTGGACATATATTAAGAAAGAATGAATATGCACAGAAAGAAAAATTCTGTTGTGTGGTACGGTTCGTGGTGTTGCATGTCCGGCAGTGTACGTCAGAGTCCCCACCTCGCAGTGCGTGTTGAGAGTGGAGCGCTCGAGATCCAGAGGGCGGCTGTCACCTGGCGTCGCCCCCGCGCCGTACGGCGGGTAGACTCGCCTTCAGGGGGCGGGAGGGGCACGCGACGGACCAAAATGGCGGCGGAGGGGGGCGGCGTGGGTGGGCGCCACGGCGTCTGCGGCGGCCGCCGGCGATCGAATTGTGGCGCCGCGGAGCGCACGGCCCGCCACACACCACAGCGCCCGGGGCCGTGCGTTCACTGCCGCCCGCCGCCGAGGCGGGGGCGGGGGCGGGGGCGGATCCAATCACGCCGCCAATCCAATCTCTGTACCTACGGCCCACCTCATGACAAGTGGAGGCTCCGGGAGACCAAAGGTCGTGTTATACTGGTGTGCGACCAAGGAGGTTGTGCGTCACTCGTTCTGTGCAAAGAGTGGCGGATAATATTACGTGGCGTCCCCAGTGTACTTCCTGTCTCCGTCCAGTACCACACGCACCAGCTGGTTCCCAGCTGTTGGGAGAGCGCTACATTGGACCACTGTATCCCCCTCTGACTCCTCCTACAGAAATTGATATGCTTGAGAATATACAGGGTGTTACAAAAAGGTACGGGCAAACTTTCAGGAAACATTCCTCACACACAAAGAAAGAAAATATGTTATGTGGACATGTGTCCGGAAACGCTTACTTTCCATGTTAGAGCTCATTTTATTACTTCTCTTCAAATCACATTAATCATGGAATGGAAACACACAGCAACAGAACGTACCAGCGTGACTTCAAACACTTTGTTACAGCAAATGTTCAAAATGTCCTCCGTTAGCGAGGATACATGCATCCACCCTCCGTCGCATGAAATCCCTGATGCGCTGATACAGCCCTGGAGAATGGCGTATTGTATCACACCCGTCCACAATATGAGCACGAAGAGTCTCTACATTTGGTATCGGGTTTGCGTAGACAAGAGCTTACAAATGCCCCCATAAATGAAATTCAAGAGGGTTGAGGTCACGAGAGCGTTGAGGCCATGGAATTGGTCCGCCTTTACCAATCCATCGGTCACCGAATCTGTTGTTGAGAAGCGTACGAACACTTCGACTGAAATGTGCAGGAGCTCCATCGTGCATGAACCACATGTTGTGTCGTACTTGTAAAGGCACATGTTCTAGCAGCACAGGTAGAGTATCCCGTATGAAATCATGATAACGTGCTCCATTGAGCGTAGGTGGAAGAACATGGGGCCCACTCAAGAAATCACCAACAATGCCTGCCCAAACGTTCACAGAAAATCTGTGTTGATAACGTGATTGCACAATTGCGTGCGGATTCTCGTCAGCCCACACATGTTGATTGTGAAAATTTACAATTTGATCACTTTGGAATGAAGCCTCACCCGTAAAGAGAACTTTTGCACTGAAATCAGGATTGACACATTGTTGGATGAACCATTCGCAGAAGTGTACCCGTGGAGGCCAATCAGCTGCTGATAGTGCCTGCACATGCTGTACATGGTACGGAAACAACTGGTTCTCCCGTAGCACTCTCCATACAGTGACGTGGTCAACGTTACCTTGTACAGCAGCAACTTCTCTGACGCTGACATTAGGGTTATCATCAACTGCACGAAGAATTGCCTCGTCCATTGCAGGTGTCCTCGACGTTCTAGGTCTTCCCCAGTCGCGAGTCATAGGCTGGAATGTTCCGTGCTCCCTAAGACGCCGATCAATTGCTTCTAACGTCTTCCTGTCGGCACACCTTCGTTCTGGAAATCTGTCTCGATACAAACGTACCGCGCGACGGCTATTGCCCCGTGCTAATCCATACATCAAATGGGCATCTGCCAACTCCGCATTTGTAAACATTGCACTAACTGCAAAACCACGTTCGTGATGAACACTAGCCTGTTGATGCTAGGTACTGATGTGCTTGATGCTAGTACTGTAGAGCAATGAGTCGCATGTCAACACAAGCACCGAAGTCAACATTACCTTCCTTCAATTGGGCCAACTGGCGGTGAATCGAGGAAGTACAGTACATACTGACGAAACTAAAATGAGCTCTAACATGGAAATTAAGCGTTTCCGGATACATGTCCACATAACATCTTGTCTTTATTCGTGTGTGAGGAATGTTTCCTGAAAGTTTGGCCGTACCTTTTTGTAACACCCTGTATATATACTAACGAAGGCGAGAAGACAGGGTGAATAGAAAATCCACTCTCATCAGAATTTCAGAACACCAGTGGACAAAGTAGGACGAATTGCTTGTCCACTTGTGAACTGTAATTCTGATGAGTCGGTTTCCTATTCACCGAGTCTTGCAAGGTATTACACATAACCTTCTCTCCGTCGTTACTCAACACAATAAAAATTCACAGTTAATAGCTTCACGTAGTACTCGTCTTTGTTTTATGCCACCAACAATGAACATGCAGCAAATCGGGAGGTGAGCGAATGGTGACGGTTCGAGAGAAGGGCGATTGGGGGGGGGGGGGGGGAGCCAGAGTAATAGTATTCTGGAAAATGTTGCTGTACATGTGAATATGATAGCTTGGGAGAGCCAGCCCAGACAAAACTCTACCATCTGGCGAGCAAGATGTATGAGACAGGCGAAATACCGTCAGACTTCAAGAAGAATATAATAATTTCAATCCCAAAGAAAGCAGGTGTTGACAGATGTGAAAATTACCGAACTATCAGTTTAATGAGCCACGGCTGCACAATACTAACACGAATTCTTTACAGACGAATGGAAAAACTGCTAGAATCCGACCTTGGGGAAGATCAATTTGGATTCCGTAGAAATGTTGGAACACGTGAGGCAATACTGACCCTACGACGTATGTTAGAAAATAGATTAAGGAAAGGCAAACCTACGTTTCTAGCATTTGTAGACTTAGAGAAAGCTTTTGACAATGTTGCCTGGAATACTCTCTTTCAAATTATGAAGGTGGCAGGGGTAAATTACAGAGAGCAAAACGCTGTTTACAACTTGTAAAGAAACCAGATGGCAGTTATAAGAGTCGATGGACATGAAAGGGAAGCAGTGGTTGGGATGGGAGTGAGACAGGGTTGTAGCCTATCCCCGATGTTATTAAGTCTGTATGTTGCGCATGCAATAAAGGAAACAAAAGAAAAATTCGGAGTAGGTATTAAAATACATGGAGAAGAAATAAAAACTCTGAGGTTCGCCGATGACATTGTAATTCTGTCAGAGACAGCAAAAGACCTGGAAGAGCAGCTGAAAGGAATGGACAGTGTCTTGAAAGGAGGATATAAGATGAACATCAACAAGAGCAAAACAAGGATAATGGAAGGTGATGCTGAGGGTATTAGATTAGGAAATGAGACGCTTAAAGTAGTAAATCAGTTTAGCTACTTGGGGAGCAAAATAACTGATGATGGTCGAAGTAGATAGGATATATAATGTAGAGTGGCAATAGCAAGGAAAGCGTTTCTGAAGAAGAGAAATTTGTTAACATCGAGTATAGATTTAAGTGTCAGGAACTCGTTTCTGAAAATATTTGTATGGAGTGGGGCCATGTATGGAAGTGAAACGTGGACGATAAAGAGTTTGGACAAGGGAGAATAGAAGCTTTCGAAATATGGTGCTACAGAAGAATGCTGAAGATTAGATGGGTAGATCACATAACTAATGAGGAGGTATTTAATAGAGTTAGGGAGAAGAGAAATTTGTGGCACTCCTTGACTAGAAGAAGGGATCGGTTGGTAGGATATGTTCTGAGGCATCAAGGGATCACCAATTTAGTATTGAAGGGCAGCGTGGAGGGTAAAAATCGTAGAGGGAGACCAAGAGATGAATACACTAAGCAGATTCAGAAGCATGTAGGTTGCAATAGGTACTGGGAGATGAAGAAGCTTGCACTAGATAGAGTAGCAGCGAGAACTGGAATATATATATATATATATATATATATATATATATATAGAGAGAGAGAGAGAGAGAGAGAGAATTGGGTTGTTTTGGGGGAGGAGACCAAACAGCGAGGTCATCGGTCTCATCGGATTAGGGAACGATGGGGAAGGAAGTCGGCCGTGCCCTTTTCAAAGGAACCATCCCGGCATTTGCCTGAAGATATTTAGGGCAATCACGAAAAACCTAAATCAGGATGGCCGGACGCGGGATTGAACCTACATCCTCCCGAATGCGAGTCAAGTGTGCTAACCACTGCGCCACTTCCCTCCTCGGTATGTATATACTAACGAAGGCGAGAAGACACGGTGAATAGCAAATCCACTCATCAGAATTACAGAACACAAGTGGACAAAGTAGGACGAATTGCTTGTCCACTTGTATTCTGTAATTCTGATGAGTCGGTTTCCCTATTCACTGTGTCTTGGAAGGTATTAGACATAACCTTCTCTTCATCGTTACTCATTACAATAAAAGTTCACGTTTATAACAAAGAAAAGGAGTTTATTGATGCCTTTAGCAATGAGAACAGGCGCTGCTTGGTTCAAATGGTTCAAATGGTTCTGAGCACTATGGGACTTAACATCTGAGGTCATCAGTCCCCTAGATCTAGAACTACTTAAACCTAACTAACCTAAGGACATCACACACGTCCAAGGTCGAGGCAGGATTCGAACCTGCGAACATAGCAGCCGCGTGGTTCCCGACTGAAGCGCCTAGATCAGGCCGCGGTGGTCTAGCGGTTCTAGGCGCGCAGTCTGGACCCGCGCGACTGCTACGGTCGCAGGTTCGAATCCTGCCTCGGGCATGGATGTGTGTGATGTCCTTAGGTTAGTTAGGTTTAAGTAGTTCTACGTTCTAGGGGACTGATGACCACAGATGTTAAGTCCCATAGTGCTCAGAACCATTTGAACCATTTGAACCATTTTTGAAGCGCCTAGAACCGCTCGACCACAGCTGGTGGCCTGCGCTGCTTGAAATTCTCCTACTACACTATCCAGTCACATTAATGTGATCCCCTGTCAGAAGCCTGAATAGCCACCTTTTGCCATCGCGGACCGCTGCCTGAAGTGGAGGAAGAGTGTCAGTGAGGTTCGGGGATGTACCGACAGGGATGTGGAGTCACGCAGACTCCAGTGCTGTGGGCAGCTGCGCTATGTTTCTCGGTTGAGAATGCATGGCGCCCACAGCCCGATCGCGGTGGTCCCACAGACTCTCAGCTGGGTTTACATCCGGTGAGTTTCATCGCCAGGGGAGCACAGTGAACTCATCCTGGTGCTCTACGAACTACGCACATACCTGCGAGCTGTGTGGCACGTTGCATTGTCCTGCTGGCAGTTTCCGTCGTGCCGAGGAAATGCAATTTGAATACAGAGGTCGACGTGGGCCCCAAGGATAGATGCATATTTGTGTTGACCCACTGGGCCTTCCAGAATGACGCGAAAACATTCCCCAGAGCATGACGCTCCCTTCTCCGGCCTGGAACTTCCTGACGATTGTTGCAGGGAGTTTGTTTTCAGACGTTTCGTGCCCTACATGCCAACGGCCATATTTCCAATGGAGCATAAAACATGATTCAACGCGAAAGTCCACTTCTCGCCACTCAGTGGACGTCCAGTTGTGCTATTGCGTGGAAATTGCAGCCTTCGTCGCCAACGAACAGCAGTTGGGTTGGGTTGTTTGGAGGAAGAGACCAAACTGCGAGGTCATCGATCTCATTGGATTAGGGAAGGACGGGGAAGGAAGTCGGCCGTGCCCTTTCGAAGGAACCATCCCGGCATTTGCCTGGAGCGATTTAGGGAAATCACGGAGAACCTAAATCAGGATGGCCGGACGCGCAACGAACAGCAGTCAGCTTGGGTGCATGAAACACGTCAAGGGCGATACGCAGCAACGTTCGCTGAACTCTCACTGAGGTGATACTGTTGGTAGCCCCTTGGTTCAATTGGGCGGTCAGTTGCTGAACAGTTGTTCATCTGTTCGCCCATACACATCCGCAGCCGTCATTCACTTATGTCATCTTCGCTCCGTTTACGCATTTTGTCAAAGACTGCATTGTTTTGCGCATCCCCCGACACGCTTTATATACTGTCCACTGCTATGGGTGCCACATGCCGTCTTTGAATGGTTACTGCACGTTGACTTCGAACATCAGCGGAGGTCACCTTAATGTGGCTGGACCGTGTAGGTGTTATTATGTTAAAATTAGCACCTAGCTGTGGGGAAAGCGTGTCCTGAAATTAAGTAGACCTATACACTGGGAAGCGCGCGCGCTCATACACACACACACACACACACACACACACACACACACACACACACACACACACCACATTAGTAATAGACGCCAAATCATCGAGTAAAACTGAAGTGATATCAGGTGTTCCCCAGGGAAGCGTCCTGGGACCTCTGCTGTTCCTGATGACCTGGGTGACAATCTGAACAGTTCTCTTAGGTTGTTCGCAGATGATGCTGTAATTTACCGTCTAGTAAGGTCATCCGAAGACCAGTATCAGTTGCAAAGCGATTTAGAAAAGATTGCTGTATGGTGTGGCAGGTGGCAGTTGACGCTAAATAACGAAAAGTGTGAGGTGATCCACATGAGTCCCAAAAGAAATCCGTTGGAATTCGAATACTCGATAAATAGTACAATTCTCAAGGCTGTCAATTCAACTAAGTACCTGGGTGTGAAAAAATTACGAACAACTTCAGTTGGAAAGACCACGTAGATAACATTGTGGGGAAGGCGAGCCAAAGGTTGCGTTTCATTGGCAGGACACTTAGAAGATGCAACAAGTCTACTAAAGACACAGCTTACACTACACTCGTTCGTCCTCTGTTAGAATATTGCTGCGCGGTATGGGACCCTTACCAGGTGGGATTGACAGAGGACATCGAAAGGGTGCAAAAAAGGGCAGCTCGTTTTGTATTATCACGTAATAGGGGAGAGAGTGTGGCAGATATGATACGCGAGTTGGGATGGAAGTCATTAAAGCAAAGACGTTTTTCGTCGCGGCGAGATCTATTTATGAAATTTCACCAACTTTCTCTTCCGAATGCGAAAATATTTTGTTGAGCCCACCCTACATAGGTAAGAATGATCATCAAATTAAAATAAGAGAAATCAGAGCTCGAACAGAATGGTTTAGGTGTTCATTTTTCCCTCGCGCTGTTCAGGAGTGGAATGGTAGAGAGATAGTATGATTGTGGCTCGATGAACCCTCTTCCAAGCACTTAAATGTGAATTGCAGAGTGATCAGGTAGGTAGATGTAGATTTTACAGAAAACCTAGAAAGAACACACTGCTTTTCATCACAAGAGGTATTGTATCAGGGACTCAGCCAGAGCTGAAAGGATGTGTATGTAGCACGGGACAGTAATGAATCACTTGACAGCTAACCTCACGGAAAAGCTGCTCACTCGTTGGCACGCTGGCGTCGATAGAGACGGACGAGAGCGATTGCGTAACTGTTCTGCTGCGTCAGATGCTTAGTGGGCACTGGGCAGGATCGGGAAGGTGGTTGTACGGGACAATGACGACAACACCTGCTAAAGTTTGAATGGAGCAGCGCTGCACCTCTTCGTCTTTGTAATACGTATGAATACACGGTCGCAGGTTCGAATCCTGCCTCGGGCATGGATGTGTGTGATGTCCTTAGGTTAGTTAGGCTTAAGTAGTTCTAAGTTCTAGGGAACTGATGACCACAGATGTTAAGTCCCATAGTGCTCAGATCCATTTGAACCATATTTTTAAATACACGTTTGTTGAAGTCTGAGACTACTTCGCCTGTCTAATTCATCTTGCAAACAAGCCGGTATAGTTTTCTCGTGGTTAGCTCCCCGAAGAATCTCGATAACTATGAGGCAATGTCGTCCGTTCCAGGCGTCTTATTTCGACATCGGTCTTTCAGAGCTCTGTCAGACTCTTCTCGTGGTATCATACTCCCATCTCACATGCATTTACTTCCTCTTTTCTTTCTGTAACATTGTCTTCATGTTTGTTCCCCTTATACAGACTCTTTAAGTATTCCCTCCACTTACCAGCCGTCCCTTTTATGCTTAGTACGGGCTTGTCATCTGAGCTCTTAACATTCGTACAGCTGCTTGTCTTATCTCCAGCAGTCTCTTTAATTTCCGTTTACGCTGCATCTATCTTTACTATAATCTTACATCTCTCTACAGCCTTGCATTTTTTCGTTTAGCCACAAAAGATAGTAAACCTGATGAAGGGTAATAAAAAGGAGGACAGCGACTTTCTTAACTTAAAAGTGGAAACTACACGGAACAAGTGAAGCAGCTCTACCACCTATAAAGCAACATTATGCAGCATGGCAGTAAGAAGGAAGATGTCAGAAACAGACCGACAGAAGGAAAGTAAGGCTTCTTGTCCAAGAGAGCTCTGTTGGGACTTTGTCTTGAAACAGAACTAGAGTAGAAGTTCCTGTAAGTGTACGTTTGGAGCACAGCCTTGTATAGAAGTTCAATGTGGTCAGTAACAAATACGGAGAAGGAGAAAGAAGTGAAAGCATGTGCAGTGTGGTGCTATCAACGAATATAGAAAAATAAAAGGACTGAAAAAGTTCGGAGTGAAGAAATACAGAACGAAGCCTGAAGGAGAACATGTCAGTGTGACTTTTGCTGTAGCAACCCGTACCAGCTTATTTAGCATTGAAGGGCAGTAGAGGAGCAAAATAGTGGGGTTTAACAAGATCTACAACATGGTAATGGATTAAAAAAGAAAGTTGGAGAACAGTATCAAAGTAGGCGGGAGGCTGGTGACTTTAAAGAATGTCTTCCTTTCGAAGTAAGTAGCCTAGGAAGAGATTGATAGCTGGTGTTTTTCCTACGCGTCCTGCAGAATAGACGCTTCTGAGTCGGTCTACAAAATTGGCAAGGTGCGAACAGGACTCGTGCATTGAGGGTTCCGTAGAAACTTAATTATGATGGTGGTAGTTCCTATTGGACCAAACTGCTGAAGTCCCTAGACTTACACACTACTTAATCTAACTTAAAGTAACTTACGCTAAGGACAGCACACACACCCATGCCCGCCCATGGGAGGACTCCAACCTCCGACGGAGGGAGCCGCGCGAACGGTGGCAAGGCGTCTAAGACCGCTCGGCTACTCCGCGCGGCCTTAATTATGTGTATAGGCAGTTCATCCATTTCGGAAATCGACGATCTCGATGATTTTTGACTGTTATCGACATTCATACTGGTTAGATATCGATCCGAGAGATTATAAGGCCTTCCAGACTGATTTAATTTCAGTTCTAAAGTTGGATAACAAATGGCAAAAGAAACATTTGTTTCGTGTGATGTAACTACAAATCAACACTTCTCGGATGTTGTTATTTGGTCGTTGATTGAAACCTTCCTCCCAGACAAATTTCATGATTCTAGGTCAAAGGGAAGTGCCCTGTAGATTTTGATAACTGAGTCTGGTTCAAATGGTTCAAATGGCTGTGAGCACAATGGGACTTAACTTCTGAAATCATCAGTGCCCTAGAACTTAGAACTACTTAAACCTAACTAACCTAACGGCATCACACACATCCATGCCCGAGGCAGGATTCGAACCAGCGACCGTAGCGATCGCGCGGTTCCAGACTGTAGCGCCTAGAACCGCTCGGCCACCCCGGCCGGCATAACAACAGAGTTTGCTAGTATCGAAATATGTGACGTAAATGGGTGCATCTTTCGACTGCGTTGACATAGAAGATACACTTCTTTTTACATCTATAAGGGACCATAGACTTTAATATGCGACATAAATACGAACTTAGTACGTCTGCTCTTTGAGAGATAGGGTTTTCAACGGTCGGCGGGACAGACAGATGGATGGACAACAAAGTAATCCAATAAGGGTTCGGTTTTTAGGGTTTAGTTTTTACCGATTAGGTACAGAACCTTAAAAACAGAAAAAAGGACCAATTCAGGAAAGCATACTTGTCCCACTGCTTTACAGCATACACTGAGTGACTTAAAAAAGTAAGCACATGGAATCAATGGTCCGAAGCAAAAGCCTGTTCTCAGTGGGTATACGGACGATTACAGTTGCAGTGAGCTGAAACTCTGGAACTCCCACCAGAGAGTATTAGCGTTGTCACGACTTGAGTATGTTATCAGGCCTGACAGGACATATAATGAGCGATAGGTGCTTAGTGGACACTTGGAAGGATCAGGAGGATTGTCGTATTAGACAGTGTAACCGGCACCTGGTAAAGTTTGAATGGGCACTCGCTGTACCTCTGCCTGTGCCCGTTTGGTAGAACCGAGCAATATCCCAGGTAGGTGGAGAGTTATGATGTGGCAGGGGCACAACGTTTGACAGCTTGAGATCGTGAAGGACGCCATGAGCTTTGTCAAAGTCCTGGAAGACCGATTCTGTACACAACACGGGAGGATCACTCTACTGAACGCTAAACGCATCATAAGCCCTTCACATCTGAGCACAATAGCGGACTCAACTAAACACACGGTGTCTTCCCGCACCATCGGTCGGAGACCTGCATCCATGTCCCATGCTGCTGTTAACACCGTAACACGCGCGGCTGTGTTGGCAGTGGTGCCGCACCCAGTAACTATAGATTGGGAAACTGTGGCGTTGCATCATTTTCAGCGATGAATCTCAGAAGGTATCCCACGAGTGCGAGGTCGCAAGTTCAGTCTTTAGTAAGGCTCGTTTAAAAGTGTTGTGTTATCAACTACGACAGGAAAAATATTAGCTGCTAATGACACCATGTGCATCACAAGGGCGACAGAAAATGTGTGTCCTGGAGGTGCAGAGATCAACCTTCTATCGGATGTATGTGTTACACTTCACAAAATGGACATCGTCGACACTGAAGAAATGTTCAAAACAAACCATTAACTTGCAGCATGAACAATAAATGAAAAATGGCGCGCTACAGTGATAGCAAACTTTCACACCATGACGATCGAATGCGAGCTCCTTGGGAGTTACAAACTGTGGAGGACGTTCAGATAGGTACCTGCTCTTAAAGAATTAATATAGAACCCTATTGGTGTAACGGGTTTATGAGACCTGTTGGAATGTGTTGGCATTCAGCCGAATGCGAAAACAGTCTGTCGTGGAAGTTATCGTGCAACTGGTTATCCTCTACGGCAGAGCTTAACAACCGGTCGGTTTTGAGCGCGAGTACTCGCGTCTGCTCAGGCACGTGCTCGCGAGCAGGTGCAAGGTCGCGGAGTAGGGAGGGAGGGGAGGGAGGGGAAATGCGCGCACAGGTTTGAATGTGATCTCGCGTTCTTAGCAGATTTAACTAGCCATCTGAATGCTTTGAACATTTTACTACAAGGTAAAGATCTGCTAATTACTCATTTCATAGATCGAATACGAGCTTTTAAAATGAAATTGACACTTTGGGTGAGTCAGCTGGAAACAGGAAACCTAGCTCATTTTCCTAAATTATCATCCATGCAAGATGTTCACAAAGACTGTGAACGTTATTCACATAGTTTAGTTGATCAGCGCTTTCAAGATCTGACAGCACTAGACAGTGATTTTGATCTGTTCTCTCCATATTCAGCGAATATTTAAGAGAATCGTCCTGAGCTGCAGCAAGAAATTATTGACCTGCAGTGTGACAGAGAATACAGAGACAAATTTCAGAACAAGAAAAACATTTTGGATTTCTACAGACACTTCCCTCAGGATAGATTTCCTCGTTTGCACAAACTGGCGGCTACAGTAATATCAATGTTCGGTTCCACATATGTTTGTGAAAACTGTTCTCTGCAATGAAACGTAACAAGACGCGCCTGAGAAACGCATTGTCTGATCGAAATTTAAACTGCACGCTGCGCCTAAAATGCACAAGAACAATTACTCCGAACATAGACGCAATTGTAAAGGGCAAAAAGTACGAGATAACCGAGAATCCCACACTTCAGTGACACCTTTTATTGTGTAACAGTTCACAAATTAATGCGAATGTAGATGCATACACTAAGCTAATAAAATTATGTGGCACGTGTACATTCTCCTTTATTTGTTTCATTTGTCGCAGTAATAATTCGTGAGTGATATCCCTGCAGGTGGCCGCGGATTTACATTGACTGGCGGCAGCTGTTGTGCGCCCCACGTGACTTTCCCCACTCTCCGCTCTGGTCCGGTAGTGGGGGTAGCGTGCTCGCGCTGCTCCGTGCTCGCGCCTTGCTGCTCACAGCTTGCTCCGCGAGCACGTATGTTGTGAAGCCCTGCTCTACGGCGTAGCTGCAGATAGTGCGATAATACGTTTCACAGGTACGGAAAAACAAACGTCCAGAGGCTAAATTTGTTCTTTGGTTCCAGGTGGTATGAATTGCAATGTCACACACTTTTCAGGAAGGATAGTTTGCTGTAAAGAAATGTGATTTTTTGTTCGCCGACCAGAAATCAAACAAAAGCAAGTTATTTTGACCAGCTATTGGACAAAAGCAGTGCTCGTACCTTAGATGTAGTTCTCTTACGCCCATTTTCCCACTTTTGCTTGATGTGACTTCTTGCAAGATCACGCAAACGGGAAAGAATCGTAGGGGGGCAGAGCACTTCCGACTTCTCGCAGCACAATAAATAAATTTACAGCTAGTTAACTATCTAGATTAACAGTCGGCATAATTATATACGAATGCGTTAAGCCATTGATGTTAGTTGATCTTCATACACCTCTCCCGTTACGTCTAATTTCCATGGTTCCCTTCATACGCATTTCCTCTTCAAATCCCGATTGGGATTATCCCGAAGGAATAAGATTATTCATCTCATCTACAAATTTTCAGGCCGATTCCGCAGTTTTCTGTTCGTCATCAAGTTGACGATTTGTTTCAAATTTTGTTACCTTACATCTTCCAGTTTTGTAGCACTGTTTGAAGTTATGAAATCATCCACTGCTTCCTTTAAAATCACTGTAATCTATGTCGGGCCAAATGTGATGTGCATGACGTAGTAGGCCACTATCATGCACATCCTGTAAATTGTGTCGAGCATCCTTGAAATTCGTAAACACCAGTTTTTTTGTAACAAGTGCGCCTTGTCCTTCGTTGGATATCCGCAGTTTTTTTGTGCAATATACGGTCATACTGCTGCGGACTTATTCGAAATCTTTTCATAATCGTTTTTTATTGTGTTGCGCGTGAACTTCAATGTTCGTATTCATGTTTAGTACCCACTCCCTGGGCAACGATTGTCCTTTACTACGTTTCACTGGAGACGGGATTTGTGGCTCCCTGTCCGACAAGGATGGTGAACCACATGGCTCGGCACCTGTTTCAATGTCACTTTCACTTGCTAAGCACGTATCGTCATCATTTTACTCCTCACGCATATTGTGCAGAAACTCTAACATTTTACCTGCCACTTTTTCCTCACCTGCGAAATTCCTCAGGGTTCCTTTCCGGTGAAATGTCAACTTGGCGACTCTTACTGTAGATATAACGCAATGTTTTCTTTGTTTATCGTTGCCATTGCTCTGCCTCGTATCAACACCACTAACACTGTAGCACCGTCGTGAGTCACTCTCGACTAACAAGGGAACCTCCCCACCGCACCCCCCTCAGATTTAGTTATAAGTTGGCACAGTGGATAGGCCTTGAAAAACTGAACACAGATCAATTGAGAAAACAGGAAGAAGTTGTGTGGAACTGTGAAAAAATAAGCTAAATATACAAACTGAGTAGTTCATGGGAACATAGGCAACATCATGAACACTGGGACCGCAGGAGCGCCGTGGTCTCGTGGCAACGTGAGCAGCTGCGGAACGAAAGGTCCTTGGTTCAAATATTCCATCGAGTGAAAATTTTAATTTTTTATTTTCAGTTTATGTGACAAACTCTTATGTTTTCATCACTTTTTTGGGAGTGATTATCACATCCACAAGAAAACCTAAATCGGGCAAGGTAGAAGAATCTTTTTACCCATTCGCAAAGTGTACAAGTTAGGTGGGTCGACAACATATTCCTGTCATGTGACGCACATGCCGTCACCAGTGTTGTATAGAATATATCAGATGTGTTTTCCTGTGGAGGAATCGGTTGAGCTATGACCTTGCGATCAAATGTTTTCGGTTCCCATTGGAGAGGCACGTCCTTTCGTCTACTAATCGCACGGTTTTGCGATGCGGTCGCAAAACACAGACACTAAACTTATTACAGTGAACAGAGACGTCAATGAACGAACGGACAGATAATAACTATGCAAAAATAAAGAAAGTAAAATTTTCACTCGTGGGAAGACTTGAACCAAGGACCTCTCCTTCAGCAGCTGCTCACGCTACCACGGGACCACGGCGCTCCTGAGCTCACGTTCTCCTTGATGTTGCCTATGTGGGACATGCACTACTCAGTTTGTATATTTTGCTTATTTTTTCACAGTTTCACACAACTTCTTCCTGTTTTCTCAATTGATCTGTGTTCAGTTTTTCAAGGCCTATCCACTGTGCCAACTTATAACTAAATCTGAGGGGGGTGCGATGGGGAGGTTCCCTTGTAAGCAGTACAACTACGCTCCGTAGCCTCATGCTGTGCTCACTCTCCATTCCCGCCCCTTGTTGCCGTTAGCAGTCAATGCTGTGTTTGCATGGTGGACAGCATGTGGGGCGTCGAATGCCTAAACATCATTGGCCTTTTGCGACCTCGCACTGAAGGTCTTCCTTGTCGTTCTGCACTACACTATATGATCATAGTCTGCGAGTGTGTCAACACCAAGGGAGAGCCCACAATATGCCATTGTTTTCGAGGTGTGTACCTGTGTCACCTCTAGCTTCATGGTCTGAACTATTAAAAGACCACAGCCTGTGCCATCCTTGTCGAACTAGACTTGTGACTTTCTTAATGTTCTTGTACATGATCTGTGATTTTTTTTTCTTAAACTGTGCATGTCCAATTTCCTTGTAAAAATGGTTCGTTGATGAATAAAAATATTACTACTGCTGCACGGTATATAAATACTTCGACACCTTAACATCAGACTTACTCAGCTTTAAACAGCAAACTTAGCAATTTTCTCAGGAATAATACACAACTGTCGGATCCATACTGAAATATTTGTAAGAATGAGCACCTGAAAGCCAGAACACATTTTCGAATCACGCCGTACTTCTTGAAATAAAACAACATCAATATAGTGATTTGTAGCAGAAACTAATTTTCTTTATGAGAAGTTACATTTTTTCATAAGTCTGCAATACTTCTGGCATTAGCAGCCGTCATATCTGGCTCCAAGATTCTTTCCTTACAGCAGTGGATGTTGCAGCATTATGGATATAACGCAATCAGCTGCGTGAGCCACCAGTAGCAGATGGTACCTTTCTCGAGGGAAAGACCGCTAGAATTGTAGTTTATCAATGTGACTGGCTGTTACTTTCGAAGGCTGCGCGCCAAAATGCTTACTTTCTTTCATTAATATTTTAATAACCATGCATTAAACATACTTAACATTCTGTAATACGTGTCTCTAAATAGCAATCTGTCACCTACTTGCTTCCAAGATTTGAATTACGTTCATAGCTAAAAACAAAAGCTAAACGAAAAAGCACAAGAAGCTTTTCGTTTATCTTCGGAGCTCTGCCTAGAGCAAGCTTCCGAGCGAAATAGCGGCGCTGCACTGATCAGATCGAAAGGGGCAGTCACGACGGACAGACGTGTTAGCGCGCGAGAATACAAGTTATGTTTCAGTTTTATGTAAATTCATTAAAATATCAGATAGGAAGGGGTTGCCATGGGATACAGACGTGTTGTGTTGTGCGGTCGGCAAAATCTTAATTTTGTGTAGCACTATAAGAATCCGTAACGTGTAATCCATCACTGGCGTCGCAAAATAAAGTTTGTAGATGTATTAATAACGTGTGAGTTATCAAAAGCAGTGAATAATGTTTGCAACTAGCTGTTTCTCGTGTTCTGCTAAAATAAATACGAGTGGCTTCCCTATGAAAGAAGTGAACGAACTTCTTACAAGGGAATCTCCCCATCGCACCCCCCTCAGATTTAGTTATAAGTTGGCACGGTGGATAGGCCTAGAAAAACTGAACACAGATCAATCGAGAAAACAGGAAGAAGTTGTGTTGAACTATGAAAAAAATAAGAAAAATATACAAACTGAGTAGTCCATGTGCAAGATAGGCAACATCAAGGATAGTGTGAGCTCAGGAGCGCCGTGATCCCGTGGTTAGCGTGAGCAGCTGCGGAACGAGAGGTACTTTGTTCAAGTCGTCCCTCGAGTGAAAAGTTTAATTTTTAATTTTCAGACAATTATTATCTGTCCGTCCGATGCGAGGTAACTGTGCCGTACTATGGGGACGCTACACCTAAACAAACATCGAAACATCAACAAGAAAACCTAAATCGGCCAAGGTAGAAGAATCTTTTTACCCATTCGCCAAGTGTACAAGTTAGGTGGGTCGACAACATATTCCTGTCATGTGACGCACATGCCGTCACCAGTGTCGTAGAGAACATATCAGACGTGTTTTCGCGTGGAGGAATCGGTTGACCTATGACCTAGCGATCAAATGTTTTCGGTTCCCGTTGGAGAAGCACGTCCTTTCGTCTACTAATCAAATGGCTCTGAGCACTATGGGACTCAACGTCTGAGGTCATTAGTCCCCTAGAACTTAGAACTAGTTAAACCTAACTAACCTAAGGACATCACACACATCCATGCCCGAGGCAGGATTCGAACCTGCGACCGTAGCGGTCTCGCGGTTCCAGACTGCAGCGCCTAGAACCGCACGGCCACTTCGGCCGGCCGTCTACTAATCGCACGGTTTTGCGGTGCGGTCGCAAAACACAGACACTAAACTTATTACAGTGAACAGAGACGTCAATGAACGAAAATAAAGTTAACTTTTCACTCGAGGGAAGACTTGAACCAAGGACCTCTCGTTCAGCAGCTGCTCACGCTAACCACGGGACCACTGCGCTCCTGACCTCACACTATCCTTGATGTTGCCTATCTTGCGCATGGACTGCTCAGTTTGTATATTTTGCTTATTTTTTTCATAGTTCCACACAACTTTTTCCTGTTTTCTCGATTGATCTGTGTTCAGTTTTTCAAGGCCAACTGTGCCAGCTTACAACTAAATCTGAGAGGGGTGCCATGGGGAGGTCCCTTGAAAGTTACATAACGTCATTTCCTTTCTACCGATTTATTACAACCCAAGACAACGGATTTACGACCTGTGTGCTGCTGTCTCCGCAAGGATAATCTTTAGAAGACTGCGGGTTGGTCAGATCATTACAGCTTAATGCGTTTCACTCTGGGCTGTGAAAGCAACTCGGCAGCAAGTGTGTAATGCATTCCCACAACAAATGGGATCTTTAACACGATAGAAGATAGAAGAAGGGGATCAGAAACAGTATTTCTCCCTTATATCGCCGTAAGTAACAAGCTTACCTAACAGCAAATTTGTAATGGATAAAGCGAAAGTAAGAAAAGGTGTGTGAATAGAAAGACGCTTGACTGACGAAAAGGAAGACGCACAGCAGGTCCTCGAGGAGTCAGCAAGTACCAGTCTATCGACAGGAAACGAGGTGTCTCAGCTTGTATCAGCGTAACTGTAGGAGCCGGCCTGAGGTGTAATCAGCACTGGCAGTATGCGGAACGCGGCGTCAGCTGACATAAGCAGCGGTCGGTAATGGAGTTATAGCGCAGGAAATTTGGTTAAAGCCCCGGCGGGCCGACGGGGGAGTTGATTAGGCCGGCGGTTCCGGGCGTGCGTGCCCACTGCTTCCAATCCTCCCCTCTCTGTGCTTCCACAGTCTGCACTATCGAAGGCTCCTGTAATACCAAGGGTCGTCATTGCAGACTGTGCACGAAAGAAGTACGAGGGCAGTTCAATAAGTAATGCAACACATTTTTTTTCTCGGCCAATTTTGGTTGAAAAAACCGGAAATTTCTTGTGGAATATTTTCAAACATTCCCGCTTCGTCTCGTATAGTTTCATTGACTTCCGAGAGGTGGTAGCGCTGTACGGAGCTGTTAAAATGGCGTCTGTAACGGATGTGCGTTGCAAACAGCGGGCAGTGATCGAGTTTCTTTTGGCGGAAAACCAGGGCATCTCAGATATTCATAGGCGCTTGCAGAATGTCTACGGGGATCTGGCAGTGGACAAAAGCACGGTGAGCCGTTGGGCAAAGCGTGTGTCATCATCGCCGCAAGGTCAAGCAAGACTGTCTGATCTCCCGCGTGCGGGCCGGCCGTGCACAGCTGTGACTCCTGCAATGGCGGAGCGTGCGAACACACTCGTTCGAGATGATCGACAGATCACCATCAAACAACTCAGTGCTCAACTTGACATCTCTGTTGGTAGTGATGTCACAATTGTTCACCAGTTGGGATATTCAAAGGTTTGTTCCCGCTGGGTCCCTCGTTGTCTAACCGAACACCATAAAGAGCAAAGGAGAACCATCTGTGCGGAATTGCTTGCTCGTCATGAGCCTGAGGGTGACAATTTCTTGTCAAAGATTGTTACAGGCGATGAAACATGGGTTCATCACTTCGAACCTGAAACAAAACGGCAATCAATGGAGTGGCGCCACACCCACTCCCCTACCAAGAAAAAGTTTAAAGCCATACCCTCGGCCAGTAAAGTCATGGTTACAGTCTTCTGGGACGCTGAAGGGGTTATTCTGTTCGATGTCCTTCCCCATGGTCAAACGATCAACTCTGAAGTGTATTGTGCTACTCTTCAGAAATTGAAGAAACAACTTCAGCGTGTTCGTAGGCACAAAAATCTGAACGAACTTCTCCTTCTTCATGACAACGCAAGACCTCACACAAGTCTTCGCACCCGAGAGGAGCTCACAAAACTTCAGTGGACTGTTCTTTCTCATGCACCCTACAGCCCCGATCTCGCACCGTCGGATTTCCATATGTTTGGCCCAATGAAGGACGCAATCCGTGGGAGGCACTACGCGGATGATGAAGAAGTTATTGATGCAGTACGACGTTGGCTCCGACATCGACCAGTGGAATGGTACCGTGCAGGCATACAGGCCCTCATTTCAAGGTGGCGTAAGGCCGTAGCATTGAATGGAGATTACGTTGAAAAATAGTGTTGTGTAGCTAAAAGATTGGGGAATAACCTGGTGTATTTCAATGCTGAATAAAACAACCCCTGTTTCAGAAAAAAAATGTGTTGCATTACTTATTGAACTGCCCTCGTACACTGCTACTCCTTAAAATTGGAGCACCATGAAGAATGCACGCAACAAACAAATTGGCATAAGGCGAACTACAAGCTTGCGTGTGTAAGTTTCAGTATAACCGTAGAAAGTAATTTGGATTAACGTCATTTACGTTCTGTATAAAAAGAAATATTGTACAGTTAGTTTCCTGTTCAGAAATCGTATTTGAATGTTAGCTGTTTGTGAGAATATTGTGTGAGAAGGCGAAACGCCTAGCAGCCGAATCAGAAATCGACAGTGGTCGTTCGAGACAGTGGTTTATCGTTGTGCAACATAGGTCGGAACACACAAGACTACGACGAGAATATGGAGTCGATGGGGACAGTAAAGAGAACGATCAGTGCCACGCATAGTCAACAGCGTCACGCGAGTAACGCCGCCGAGGACTGACATACCGTTCTCTCAGCAGTACAGGATCAAACAGCTACACTATGTGATCAGAAGTATCCGGACACCTGGCTGAAAATGACTTACAAGTTCGTGGCGCCCTCCATCGGTAATGCTGGAATTCAATATGGCGTTGGCCCACCTTTAGCCTTGATGACAGCTTCCACTCTAGCAGGCATACGTCCAATCGGGTGCTGGAAGGTTTCTTGGAGAGTGGCAGCCCATTCTTCACGGAGTGCTGCACTGAGAAGAGGTATCGATGTCGGCCGGTGAGGCCTGGCACGACATCGGCGTTCCAAAACATCGAAAAGGTGTTCTTTAGGATTCAGGTTAGGACTCTGTGCAGACCAGTCCATTACAGGGGTTACTGTCGTGTAACCACTCCGCCACAGCCCGTGCAATTATGAACAGGTGCTCGATCGTCTTGAAATATTCAATCGCCATCCCCGAATTGCTCTTCAACAGTGGGAAGCATGAAGGTGCTTAAAACATCAATGTAGGCCTGTGCTGTGATAGTGCCACGCAAAACAACAAGGGGTCCATGAAAAGCACGACCACACCATAATACCACAGCCTCCGAATTTTATTGTTGGCATTACACACACTGGTAGATGCCGTTCACCGGACATTCGTCATACCTACACCCTGCCATCGGATCGCCACATTGTGTACCATGATTCGTCACTCCACACAACGTTTTCCCGCGACTGCTACGGTCGCAGGTTCGAATCCTGCCTCGGGCATGGATGTGTGTGATGTCCTTAGGTTAGTTAGGTTTAAGTAGTTCTAAGTTCTAGGGGACTGATGACCATAGAAGTTAAGTCCCATAGCGCTCAAAGCCATTTGAACCATTTTGAATTCCTGCGTGATGGTCTGGATAGATGTCTGCTTATAAAACGTTACGACCCTCACAGCTGTCGGCGGTTACTGTCAGTCAACAGATGAGGTCGGCCTGTACGGTTTTGTGCTGTACGTTTCCCTTCACGTTTCCACTTTACTATCACATCGGAAACATTGGACCTTGGGATGTTTAGGAGTGTAGAAATCTCGCCTACAGATGTATGACACAATTGACACTCAATCACCTGCCCACGTTCGAAGTCCGTGAGTTCCGCGGAGCGCCCCATTCTGCTCTCTCGCGATGTCTAATGACTACTGACGTCGCTGATATGGAGTACTTGGCACTAGGCGGCATCTCAATGCACCCAATATGAAAAACGTATGTTTCTGGGGGTGTCCGGATAGTTTTGATCATATGGTGTACACAACGTACCTTGAGCTGAGAAACGGGCTATTCTGCAGCAAGGCAAGTTTCCGCACGAACATTTTTTCTTCATTTATTTCTACGGTGATAATTCGTTACCTGATATATCAAAATGGGCCACGACAACACACTTCAAAATGCATTACCCCTAATTTTCTACTTTTACAGCAATGGTTTTACATCTGTTTCTTTTTGTTACAGGCGTCAGAAGTAAAAAACACCGTTGTAAGTATAGAAAGTTAGTAGTAGTACATATTGTTGTGTATAAGTGATGAATTGCTGTCACATCAGTGGTTTACAACGTCATTACAGGCTTTAACAGATATTAAGTTCGTGATGTTATTCAGTATGGAGAATTCGCTTTCATATCTTAGTAAGTCTCTCACATCCATGTATGGCGTGGCTTCTTGTAGTTCCTCTGCTGCTTTAAAGGTACCTGGTGGTTTTAATTAAAGTACACCTACTCACGGAGGACCAGAGTGTGGTGTGACTATCGTTTGGCAGCGAAACTTGGTACATAAACTAATGCATTAATGCCGATCGGATTTACACTGAAAAACAAATTAGTTCCAATTGTGGCCACCATATACAAATCTAGCGCTGGCCACTGTTTGTAAGACGGTACGTCATCCACGCCGTCAGTTGACAAACCATAACGTGAGTGAACAGTACGTCTGTCGACAAGAGAGAAGACTGTGCGCTCTTAGTGCAACTGTTTTATGTGAACGGCAGCCATTACAGTGTTGCATTGAGAGAGTATCGCAGACTGGAAGGTCTGAGGAGAGCTTTGATGTCATTAAATGGTTTGATGAAGCTGGTAATGAAATTCGAAAATACAGATGAGAGTGGTGTGTCAGCTGGAAGAGGGAGGCGCCCTATCCCGGTGGACGTTATTAACGAGGTCGCTGTTGCTGTAACTGACCATGCAGCACACACCCTGGACAGTGTTAGTGCTCGCGAAATGTCACAAGAATTGCCCATCCCATAGCCAACAGTTGTTGTTGTTGTTGTGGTCTTCAGTCCTGAGACTGGTTTGATGCAGCTCTCCATGCTACTCTATCCTGTGCGAGCTTCTTCATCTCCCAGTACCTACTGCAACCTACATCCTTCTGAATCTGCTTAGTGTATTCATCTCTTGGTCTCCCTCTACGATTTTTACCCTCCACGCTGCCCTCCAATGCTAAATTTGTGATCCCTTGATGCCTCAAAACATGTCCTACCAACCGATCCCTTCTTCTAGTCAAGTTGTGCCACAAACTTCTCTTCTCCCCAATCCTATTCAATACTTCCTCATTAGTTACGTGATCTACCCACCTTATCTTCAGCATTCTTCTGTAGCACCATATTTCGAAAGCTTCTATTCTCTTCTTGTCCAAACTATTTATCGTCCATGTTTCACTTCCATACATGGCTACACTCCATACAAATACTTTCAGAAACGACTTCCTGACACTTAAATCTATACTCGATGTTAACAAATTTCTCTTCTTCAGAAACGATTTCCTTGCCATTGCCAGTCTACATTTTATATCCTCTCTACTTCGACCATCATCAGTTATTTTGCTCCCTAAATAGCAAAACTCCTTTACTACTTTAAGTGTCTCATTTCCTAATCTAATCCCCTCAGCATCACCCGATTTAATTTGACTACATTCCATTATCCTCGTTTTGCTTTTGTTGATGTTCATCTTATATCCTCCTTTCAAGACACTGTCCATTCCGTTCAACTGCTCTTCCAAGTCCTTTGTTGTCTCTGACAGAATTACAATGTCATCGGCGAACCTCAAAGTTTTTATTTCTTCTCCATGGATTTTAATACCTACTCCGAATTTTTCTTTTGTTTCCTTTACTGCTTGCTCAATATACAGATTGAATAACATCGGGGAGAGGCTACAACCCTGTCTCACTCCTTTCCCAACCACTGCTTCCCTTTCATGCCCCTCGACTCTTATAACTGCCATCTGGTTTCTGTACAAATTGTAAATAGCCTTTCGCTCCCTGTATTTTACCCCTGCCACCTTCAGAATTTGAAAGAGAGTATTCCAGCTAACGTTGTCAAAAGCTTTCTCTAAGTCTACAAATGCTAGAAACGTAGGTTTGCCTTTTCTTAATCTTTCTTCTAAGATAAGTCGTAAGGTTAGTATTGCCTCACGTGTTCCAACATTTCTAGGGAATTTCCAGTATGAAGAGTTTTGCGGTCTGTTTTACACTGGTACCCGTACAAGATCCAGACGGTGGAGCAACTGAAGCCTCATGATCCGCAGAAATGTCCTGAATTTGTTCTTCGGTTTCTGGCACGAATCGAAGTTGATTGCATGTGGCCGGGCAACATTCCGTGATGTTACAAGGCGGATTTCAGACTTCAGAGTGCAGTGAATACACAGATCTGCCGAATCTGGTGTAGTGTTCAACAATGTATTGCGCGAAGAACCATTGCAGTCGCCGTATGTGACGGTGTGTTGTGGATTCACAAGCACCTTTATTCTTGGTCCGTTTCTCTATTAACAAAATGCACCCATAGGGTCTGTCAAGTGTACTGTGACGTCTGCACATTATAGAGACCTCCTTGTAGAGCACGTGATTCTTACTTTGGAAGAGTGCAGCCACTATTTTTATGCAGGGTGGAGCAACACCTCGTTTCGCTCGCCCAGTAAAGCTCTGTTTAGTACAACCTTCCACGAACGTATTATCTTCAGAGTTTGCAAGATCACCTTATTTGACTCCATGTTCCTTTGTTTCTGGGGGTATCGAAATGAACGCGTTTACCCAGGGTCTCTCTGCTTCACCTGAAGGTCAGTATTCAGGGACATGTTGCTAAGACTCCGCCGGAACTGCTGCCAGCAACTGCTGATCACGTCGTTTTACGGATGCAGGATCGCGTTGACGTCTCCGGAGATCATATTGAAAAAACTGTGTAAAGCACGGTTTAGGATAAAATCAACTTGTTTGACCTTTACTGGCCACGTCCCTTTCCTAATCCATTACGAATGGAAACATTTCTGTACGTCTTTTTTCAGTCACAGCGCCAGATTTGCACTAGTTGGCCAAAACTGGAATTAATTTTTTTCTAGTGAAAATCGGTTCCGTAGTAACGCATTAGAATATCTAGCAAGCTTCGCTGCTACAGAATAATTACACCCAAACTGCACCTCTGTGAGTAGCTGCACTTAGATTACAACCACCCTGTATGTTGGGCACTCAAGCAGCTCGTGTCTGGAAATGCCCTCTGCCTGCCACACGCCCGTGAGTTCCTTTTCCCCATCCTCCAAAGGTAAGCAGGACAGGGTCCATGTCCAGTTCAGAAGCGTACAAGGGCCACTGTGGGTTTCAGACATTTCCTACAGACTCGATAGTAATCAGCGGGTCCTTCTACTGGTGCCTTCTGTATCCCAGTATTCTCGCTAACATGTTGAATTTTTAGTTAAATTTCCCTCTTGTTCTCAGCATAAGAACAGAAATGTAAATTTTGTCATGATTTTGTTTGCCTACTCTCTGATGGTCAGATCTAATGGGCAGAACCCCGTGACCATCAGAGTAAAACTAAGCCCCAGCTGAGCGTAAGAGCGAGCTGCTTTCCTTTTTCCTTTTATAGATCTCACGAGTGTGATCCTGTGAGCCCCAACGGTCAAACATACCGAATGGACAGATGCACGGACGAATATCTGATATACGGTTTGGCGTAATGCAAAATGTTTTCATCGAATGCTGTGACAATGGGCTGCTGCAATTCATGAATGATAGGTGCTAACACACCACAAGAGGGCCTGTTCTGAAACACAGTTCGCTACAGTACTGTGATGGATGCCTGCACGGCCACGTCTGTGGAGTGCGTGTGAACAGACGCGAATGAGTTTACAATCCGGCAGTGAATCACCAAGTCTGACATCACCGTGTGCTGACAAGACATGGCAGCTTCCGCTTTCGCGATACATCAACAAATTCTGCTTATGTCGCTCGACTGCATCTCCAAACGCTTATTCACGGTTGATTCCTTTGAACTGCTACCATAGATGCCAGTGCATTTAATGAACAAGTGAACGCAGTTTGTGGTTTGATTACCTGTGAAATTTTCAGGTGCCTGGTTCTATGCGTAAGTGAGTAAGTGCCAACAATACAGGGTGAGCATAAAGACTTCCCCTGATATACAAACATCTTTTTTTTTTTTTTAAAAAAAAAAGGAACTATGCGAGCTAGATACAGGTGTAAGGTTTATTGCTAATGTTAGCTTAAGTCATAAAATTTTTCATGGGTACATTACACATGTGCTCCTTTAGTTGTTCGTAGAAACTCTAGACCACATGTTGGTAACAGGCGGCCCGCAACTGGTTTCAATTCACCCGCGGAAGAAATTTGTAGGAGAGAGCGAGGCATTGCAGACTTCCGCAACGGAATTTTTTAAGCTAGCTATTCTAAAACGTCATAAGTGAAGGAGCAATGTTCGTGATGCGTAAATAAGTGTAATTCAGGTGAAGATGGGGTTAACATAAAATGAATTTCCAGAATGAGATTTTCACTCTCCAGCGGAGTGTGCGCTGATATGAAACTTCCTGGCAGATTAAAACTGTGTGCCGTAACGAGACTCGAACTCGGGACCTTTGCCTTTCGTGGGCAAAGGTCCCGAGTTCGAGTCTCGGTCTGGCACACAGTTTCAATCTGCCAGGAAGTTTAAAACGAATGTACTAAAAAAAAGAGTGTCTTGAGGCATCATTGGTTCAAATGGCTATGAGCACTATGGGACTTAACATCTGAGGTCATCAGTCCCCTAGAACTTAGAACTACTTAAACCTAACTAACCTAACTACGTCACACACATCCATGCCCGAGGCAGAATTCGAACCTGCGACCGTAGCTGTCGCCCGGTTCCAGACTGAAGCGCCTAGAACCGCTCGTTCACACTTGCCGGCGACGCATAATTTATTGGCCTTGCATGGCGTGTCGGCAAAGGGATGTGATTCCTATCGGTGCGTTACTCCATAAACATTAATAACACCGACGCTATAGTTTTGACTTCATAGGCTAGGAACGCTGCTGTCGCCTCACGTGACGAGGCGGTCCGCGAGCTTAAATATGTACACTACTGGCCAATAAAATTGCTACACCACGAATATGACGTGCTACAGACGCGAAATTTAACCGAGTGGAAGAAGATACTGTGATATGCAAATGATTAGCTTTTCAGAGCATTCACACAAGGTTGGCGCCGGTGGCGACACCTACAACGTGCTGACATGACGAAAGTTTCCAACAGATTTCTCATACAAAAACAGCAGTTGACCAGCGTTGCCTGGTGAAACATTGCTGTGGTGCGTCGTGTAAGGAGGAAAAATGTGTACCATCATGTTTCCGACTTTGATAAAGGTCGGATTGTACCCTGTCGCGGTTGCGGTTTATCGTATCGCGACGTTGCTACTCGCGTTGGTCGAGATCCAATGACTGTTAGCAGAATATGGAATCGGCGGGTTCAGGAGGGTAATACGGAACGCCGTGCTGGATCCCAACGGCCTCGTATCACTAGCAGTCGAGATGACAGGCATCTTAACCGCATGGCTGTAACGGATCGTGCAGCCACGTCTCGATCCCTGAGTCAATAGATGGGGACGTTTGCAAGACAGCAACCATCTGCACGAACAGTTCGACGATGTTTTAGCAGCATGGACTATCAGCTCGGAGACAATGGCTGCGGTTACCCTTGACGCTGCATCACAGACAGGAGCGCCTGCGATGGTGTACTCAATGACGAAACTGGGTGCACGAATGGCTAAACGTCATTTTTTCGGATGAATCAAAGTTTTGTTTACAGCATCATGATGGTCGCATCCATGTTTGGCGACATCGTGGTGAAAGCACATTGGAAGCGTGTATTCGTCTTCGCCATACTGGCGTATCACCAGGCGTGATGGTACAGGGTGCCATTGGTTATACGTCTCGGCCACCTCTTGTTCGCATTGACGGCACTTTCAACAGTGGACGTTACATTTCAGATGTGTTACGACCCGTGGCTCTACCCTTCATTCGATGCCTGCGAAACCCTACATTTCAGCAGGATAATGCACGACCGCATGTTGCAGGTCCTGTTCGGGCCTTTCTGGATACAGAAAATGTTCGACTGCTGTCCTGACCAGCACATTCTCCAGATCTCTCACCAACTGAAAACGTCTGGTCAATGGGGGCCGAGCAAATAGCTCGTCAGAATACGCCAGTCACTACTCTTGATGAACTGTGGTATCGTGTTGAAGCTGCATGGGCAGCTGTACCTGTACAAGCCATCCAAGCTGTGTCTGACTCAATGCCCAGGTATATCAAGGCCGTCATTACGGCCAGAAGTGGTTGTTCTGGGTACTGATTTCTCAGGAATTATGCATTAAAATTGCGTGAAAATGTAATTACATGTCAGTTCTAGTATAATACATTTGTCCATTGAATACCCGTTTATCATCTGCATTTCTTCTTGGTGTGGCAATTTTAATGGCCAGCAGTGTATGTATCTCAATCAGGCCCGCTGGTTCACTAATGTTCCCATGGCTGTGCTAGAGTTCCTTGTCACCGCCTCTAACGTATCTCGTATCTGTGCCGTAGAGTTTGCACATATGGGCGGTAGTGAACTGAACACTTTGTCCTTAACGTAACCCCACAAAAAACTCGAGGGTTTATGTCTGGTGAATGTGGTGGCCACAATGCTGAACCGTCTCAACCAGTCCGTTTGACCGGAAAGGTTTCATCCAAGAACTAGCAAACAAGTAACACCGAGAGTATTGGTGAAACGCTAGTCAAGGATGAACAACAGAGAGAGAAATTAGATTTTGTCGGGCACACTTGAAAGTTTATCCATAAAAACTTCAGGAGTTACGCTGCCATTTGCAACAAACCGCATAGCTGTATCTAGCATAGTTCCTTAGCGAAAAAAATTGTCATCAAGGGAAGTCTCTATGCTCACCTTGCATTGTTGGCACGTACTCATTCACCCATCGTAACACGTAATTGGAAACTCTCTAGAGAACCAAATCAACGCTGTGTTCAGTTGTTTACTAAACTCTCAGGCACCGACGGTTGCAGTTCAAGAGCATCAGCCATAGAAATGAAATTTTTGCAATCAAGGAAAGACTTTGAGGTCACCCAGTACATTCAAAGTTTTGGGCTTCAAATCTCAGTCGATTGTAGTAATTGTTAGTGTCAATTCGCTCTTAATTTCACTTCTGACATTGCTCTGAATACGTAAAAAATGACACATTGCACAGACGTTCCGAGTGCATACTACACTGCAGGCCCCTCTAAAGTATGCCACTTAAATTTGGCAAACAGCACCGGAAATCCTAATTTTCAATGGTCGTCCTGGCTTCCCTCCTTCGAAACACAGGCCACCATCACTTGGTGTAACCATTGGAGGTACAGTACTGATAATGGACAAAAGTTTCTTACGAGAGAAATGTTTCTCTATACCAAGTTCAATCCGTATATATTAAAATGGTGACTAGTTGCGATAAATGAGTGATCATCTTCAGGTTCGAGTAGTAATAAATCGTGATAAATCCCAATCTTTAATTTGTCATTTCAGACGCATGTGCTTTGAACGAGTCAGTATAGTTTTGACTCAAGTGTTTTTCTTGCTTTTTTAAACAGAAATAAGAGCTTCATCTGATTCGGTAGTTTCCATTGATTCCTATTTGAAAGTTAATGTAACTGAATATAATGACAATATAATTTTTTCTTGATATAATCGTCTAATAAATGCAATACTAACTTAAACAGCTATCGCTCCTAGCAAATTACTGTTTATTTTATTTTAATTCCAGATTTACACGCGAATGAAAATTTTTACTACCAAATATTGACGCAATTTTATCGATAATAGATAGAAAAATATACTGCATCATAATCCTATAATAAAAGTAATAGCCGGCCGCTGTGACCGAGCGGCTCTAGGCGCTTCAGTCTGGAACCGCGCGACCGCTACGGTCCAGGTTCAAATCCTGCCTCGGGCATGGATGTTTGTAATGTCCATAGGTTAGTTAGGTTTAAGTAGTTCTAAGATCTAGGCGACTGATGACCTCAGATGTTAAGTCCCATAGTGCTCAGAGCCATTTGAACCATTTTTAAAAATAATATTTTCTATTTTTGGTTACCAATCGCAAAAAACGAGAGTATTCACAATAAATTAATACATTTATTTATTTGAAATAAGTCATTTTTCACGAATGCATCAAATTTTAATTTATTTTCACCTAAGTAGTAATTAAAATTTAATTATGTTTTTATTAACTAATTATGCTTCAATATTTTTTAATTAACATGTCCATTGATAATAAATACGAACTCAAATAAAAGTTAAAAAAGTTGCTGCTAGCAAGAATCGAGCCAGTGGTTTTACGATTAAGAGTTACATGCTACCCACTCAGCTGCTAGCCACCATATTATTAAGCTGGTAACGTTTTATGCTTAACAGCGCTTGGAAATCTAAACTCCCAAGGCGATATTTTCGTGTTTTGTTGAGCATTTCGTCATATTGGAGTAGGAAATTGATGCCCAGGGACTGAGCTTCAGATCCGGTGAAGTATAAAGGAGATTGAAGAGTGGCATTCTGCAAAGTCCCCTTGTAAGCTTTGACGATGATAAAAAAAATGGCTCTGAGCACTATGCGACTTAACTTCTGAGGTCATCAGTCACCTAGAACTTAGAACTAATTAAACCCAACTAACCTAAGGACATCACACACATCCATGCCCGAGGCAGGATTCGAACCTGCGACCGTAGCGGACGCTCGGCTCCAGACTGTAGCGCCTAGAACCGCACGGCCGCTCCGGCCGGCTTGACGATGATCGCTGAGTGATACAAACGAGGCACCATTTATAAAATATGCTACTGAGAATGTGAAAATGAAGTTTTCTGCAAATACGATAGCTGTAACAATCGACATATGCCCCACTAGAGGGAGCTTCCAGTTTCACAGAGCGCACAATGAGGGCAGCAGAGTATGTGCCGTGATTTGCTGCCATAACTCTCGCTGTGAACCTGGGTCGGGGGATCCCCTGCCCTGGAGACGGGGAGTCCCCTATCCCCTCCCTGAGGCGCCGCTAAGTGGCGGCATTTTTCTCGCGGAGCGGTTTGCGCTGTGCGGTGCGCTGCGGGTAAATTGGCTGCCTTATCTGAGGGTCCCAGGCGGGAACTGGACCTAGCTAGCTAGCCCCAGCCGGAATCTGCCCCATACACAGTACGTGCCCAGCGCTACCGTCTACCGTGCCTACACCCCACGGATCGAGCCATTTCCTTGGGACGTGACTCCGTCCGCGAACCCGGGAGACACAGATACTCGCATCAGTGGTTCGTAAATTACCATAAACCCAAATCACAGCTGCTTTACTCGGCAAGCTTCGAAAGCCATCTTTATTTTCCAACCAAGGAATCGGAGCTATTGTAGATTATTACCTTTCCCCGTTACTATCTGATTATCTGCTTGATTACTTCACTCCCTTAGGCCAAGGGTGCTATGAACGTCTTTTCAAAACAGATTTGTAGGAGAGTGAAACGTGGACAATAAAAGGTTGGGACAAGCAGAGGACAGAAGCATTAGAAATATTGTGCTAGAGAATATTGGAGAAGTAGATCGGGTTACTAATGAAGAGATAGTGCATCATCATACTGGGAAGAAAAGACATTTAGGCACAGATATCAGACCACACTTCCAGCCTGGCATTAAGGAATCGATAATTAGGTAATGATCGATGGAACTGTGGGAGGAGGAGACGGTACAAACTGCAGAGAGAGAGAGAGAGAGAGAGAAAGGCTTGACTTCTTTAACAAGCAAGTTCAAGTGGGTGTCGGTTACACAGGGATGAAGAAAAAATTTTGGAAATTTGTGGTAAGGTCTTATGGGACCAAACCGCTGAGGTCATCAGTCCCTAAGCTTACACACTACTTAATCTAATTTAAACTAACTTACGCTAAAGACGACACACACACGCCCATGCCCGAGGGAGGGCTCGAACCTTGCTTACTATCTGATGTTTTCTGCATGGTCATAACTGCGCCAATTAGTAGACTATCCCTGTCAATATAGACTAACCGTTTTGCGTCCATGTGTCCAAACTTCAACATAGCGACCTCAGTAGTCATTAGACATCATGAGAGAGCAGAATGGGGCGCTCTGCGGAATTAACGGACTTCGAACAAGGTCGGGTGATTGGGTGTCACTTGTGTCATACCTCTGTACGCGACGTTTCCACACTCCTAAACATCCCTAGGTCCACTGTTTCCAATGTGATAGTGAAGTGGAAACGCGAAGGGACACGTACAGCACAAAAGCGTACAGGCCGACCTCGTCTGTGGACTGACAGAGACCGCCGACAGTTGAAGACGGTCGTAACGTGTAATAGGTAGACATCTATCCAGACCATCTCACAGGAATTCCAAACTGCATCAGGATCCACTGCAAGTACTATGACAGTTAGGCGGGAGGTGAGAAAACTTGGATTTCATGGTCGAGCGGCTGCTCATAAGCCACAAATCATGCCGGTAAATGCCAAACGACGCCACGCTTGGTGTAAGGAGAGTAAACATTGGACGATTGAACAGTGGAAAAACCTTGTGTGGAGTGACGAATCACGGTACACAACGTGGCGATTCGATTTCAGGATGTGGGTATGGTGAATGCCCGGTGAACGTTATCTGCCAGCGTGTGTAGTGCCAACAGTAAAATTCCGAGGCGGTGGTGTTATAGTGTGGTCGAGTTTTTCATGCAGGGGGCTTGTACCCCTTGTTGTTTTGCGTGGCACTATCACAGCATAGGGCTAAATTAATGTTTTAAGCACCTTCTTGCTTCCCACTGTTGAACAGTAATTCGGGGATGGCGATTGCATCTTCAACACGATCGAGCACCTATTCGTAATTCACGGCCAGTGGTGAAATGGTTACATGACAATAACATCCCTGTAATGGAATGGCCTGCACAGAGTCCTGACCTGAATCCTATAGAACACCTTTGGGATGTTTTGGAACGCCGACTTCGTGTGAGGCCTCACCGACCGACATCGACATCTTTCCTCAGTGCAGCGCCGGCCGGAGTGGCCGTGCGGTTCTGGCGCTACAGTCTGGAGCCGAGCGACCGCTACGGTCGCAGGTTCGAATCCTGCCTCGGGCATGGATGTGTGTGATGTCCTTAGGTTAGTTAGGTTTAATTAGTTCTGAGTTCTAGGCGACTGATGACCTCAGACGTTAAGTCGCATAGTGCTCAGAGCTATTGAACCTCAGTGTAGCACTCTGTGAAGAATGGGCTGCCATTCCCCAAGAAACCTTCCAGCGCCTGACTGAAGGTATGCCTGCGATAGTGGAAGCTGTCATCAAAGCTAAGAGTGGGTCAACACGATACTGAAGTCCAGCATTACCGATGAAGGACGCCACGAACTTGTAAGTCATCTTCAGTCAGGTGTCCGGATACTTTTGATCACACAGTGTACTTGGAGGTAATAACAAACCTAAACATATACCTCTCCTAGTAGCTATAATTATTAGTCTCCAAATGATGTAAACACTGATCTAATGTTGTTCAGTACACTGTCCTTAGTCACCAATAAAAAATATCTGCATTTGTACCCCTAACATCCTGTATCTTTGGCTGAACTAGTGTGAGATCGCCTACAAAAATATAAAATGCTATTCCCTCTTGAACTGAAAAAGAAACCTGTAAAAACACTTTTACTTCCAGTTATAGATAACAACGATATCATCCTGCAAGGACTTCCTCAGGAAATCTCACATTGCCTGGAACTGGTTATGGATGCCTACGTTCGCTGTATCTGTGATGATCGACTCTTTCATCATATTTCACCGTACACATTCGTAGCCGTGCGGTTAAAGGCGCTGCAGTCTGGAACCGCAAGACCGCTACGGTCGCAGGTTCGAATCCTGCCTTGGGCATGGATGTTTGTGATGTCCTTAGGTTAGTTAGGTTTAACTAGTTCTAAGTTCTAGGGGACTAATGACCTCAGCAGTTGAGTCCCATAGTGCTCAGAGCCATTTGAACCATTTGAACACATTCGTAGCTATTGTGACTGCTTGCAGATAAACGCTGAGATTTCCATACCGCCTTTCCACTCCTCTGCTTTATCAAGGAACACTCTCCCTCATATTTCTGCTTGACCTTGACGATCTTATCTGAATAACATGCCAGGAAACATCCGTTCCCATAAGAGCAAAATCCTTTCTATTCCACTCCACCAGACTGCCACTTTCACGAAATCCTTCTCAGCAGAAGCCTGACTGTGGAATAACCATCCACAATTTGTTAGAGATTGCCCGCATCTCGTGGTCGTGCGGTAGCGTTCTCGCTTCCCACGCCCGGGTTCCCGGGTTCGATTCCCGGCGGGGTCAGGGATTTTCTCTGCCTCGTGATGGCTGGGTGTTGTGTGCTGTCCTTAGGTTAGTTCGGTTTAAGTAGTTCTAAGTTCTAGGGGACTGATGACCATAGATGTTAAGTCCCATAGTGCTCAGAGCCATTTGAACCATTTTTTTTTTGTTAGAGACCTGGCTCTGAGCACTATGGGACTTAACATCTGAGGTCATCAGTCCCCTAGACTTAGAACTACTTAAACCTAACTAACCTAAGGACATCACACACATCGATGCCCGAGGCAGGATTCGAACCTGCGACCGTAGCAGCTAAGCGGTTCCGGACTGAGCGCCTAGAACCGCTCGGCCACCGCGGCCGGCTGTTAAAGACCTGAATAACATCTCCAGCTTCAGAAGAAGCTTAATGACATATCTACTAAAGCAAGACTAAGGATTGCCATTGTTCCAGTACGCACTCGTATCGTTGTACATCCTTCTTCCCAACGAGACATTCCCCTTATTTCAGTGTTCTTAGCTGGTGCAGTATTCTTAAGTTTTCTTTCCCCAGATGTAAAAACATCTACCTTGTACACCTATAAATTCTTGTTACATGTCGCTATCACTATTGTTACTATTTCCACTATTATTATTTTTACTATTATTATTATTGTTATTATTATTATTATTATTATTATCACCATTAGTGGCAGCAGCGGCAGTAGTGCAAGTACTGACAGAATTAATTTTATTAGTTCATAGCCAGTATTATTTACTCACATTGTCACTTGACTATTTGTCATATTAAAATTATAATTTTTTGAGACACTATGATATAAAAATGTTACTGTCTATGCGAAACCCTGGTCTGATGTAAGAGACGGCCTGATGGCTCTTGTCAGACCAGATTAAATAAATAAATAAACGTGCAGAATTTCTATCACTGTTTCCATGTGTAAATAGATATCAGCTGATCCAACCTCAGAATCGTTGCAACTGGCCAGTATAGCTGCTCAGTTGATATGAGTACTGTCGAATGCAACTAGTGACGTTGCAACACAGACAGTTTGTACTACTGACATGGCAGTTTCTTACCAGTATAATAATAAGACTTTCTTTTTTTTTTTTTTTACTCCGAGAATTTTGCCTTGCTAAAGGCAAACTCTGTGAGTATTTATGATACTGTCAGTCTTTTTGGTTAAAAATTGGTTACATTAACTTATATATACTCTCTGTGTATACGTGTGTTCCACTTATGTATGGATCGACTGAAGATGATAAATGATTGAACCGCGTTTTGCAGATGCAGAAGGTAATATAGCAGCTTTTGGCAGAATACAAGGAATTTTATAAATGCTCTGAAGGTGCGGAATACTGCTCATACAAAATATTTTAACATAATAACTTGTTTCTGTCTAATGTACGATGGAATTCCTGCTTCCACAGTTTCTCTCTCTCCACATTTCTAATTGCAGAATAGCGAACAAAACCTACAGAAACGAGGAACTGTCAACTACAGGTATACACTTTGATCATATAGAGTTGTACTTACGTCAATCTGTAGCGATAACTAAAGGCCAGTTCAGTTGTGCGAGGGAACGTCTTTTTTCTGAGTCTTCGCACATTCTTATTTTTGGCGCTGTGACAAGTCCACCCCTTTATTCAGAAGGGGCGGCCGTCTAAGATTGCTGTCGCCTGGTGAACTGTGTGCTTTGTCGGTTAGAAGGAGCCATCTCATTCGTTTATGCATTAATTTTCATATTTGGCAGAGACTACTGACATGGTCGTACTGGCACTATCAGTTGGTAAGACCGTTTGCAGGCCTGGCAGCTATAGCTTAGAAAGAGGCTGTAGCTATTAAACTCAAAGAAAACGAAAATATCTGAAGTCCAAGGCCAGTATTTCGACACAGAAATATGGCGCGGAAATCTGTATTATTGCTTTTAGAAATACTAGCAGTAGATGATATTTTTCATTTACACTGTATGCGTGGGTCTGATATTCTGGTTATAAAGTGTATTTATTTGTAAAACCCAATATTGCAATTTCGACAATGTGTTTGTTATCAAGTGGAAATTATGTTCCCGATTACGACCATTTTCTGCATGCTGCACTCTTTGAATTGCAACGAAAATATATTGTTCGTATTCTGCTTAATTTTTGCTCTTATCCATAATATCATGTGGGGTAAATGATTTCATATTTGTTTTTCTTTCATTAGAACAGAAACTTATTTCATCACATGGTATTCTGTGGACTCATGTCTATTTGTTACTGGTTACGAATCGGTGTGTGAACTACTGCTCAACGTAAATGCATTGTACGTATATTGCTCGTATTCTACGTTATTTTTGTTACCATCCGTTTTTTGCGCTCTCACATTTAATGGAGGCCACCATATTTTCATTGACTTGTGCTAAAATTCACTGCTCGTAGTACCTCTTAATAAAGCGTGAAAACATTTGCGAGACTGCTGTCGAATTTTTAGCATTTGCTAGGAAGAATGCTCTATTCACCAAAACTACAAACCATAGGGCCTATTCGTCCACATCTACATCTATACTCTGCAAGATGCTGTGAAATGCATAGCATCCATTGGCAAGAAGCTACACCATTCAAAGCAGAATTATATGCTCATTCGGTGGCAAGATATACACTACTGGCCATTAAAATTGCCACACCAATGATAAACGGGTATTCATTGGACAAACACATTATACTAGGACTGACATGTGATTACATTTTCACCCAATTTGAGTGCATAGATCCTGAGAAATCAGTACCCAGAACAACCACATCTGGCCGTAATAACGGCCTTGATACGCGTGGGCATTGAGTCAAACAGAGCTTGGATGGCGTGTACAGGTACAGCTGCCCATCACAGTGATTTCCGCTGCTTTCCACAGTTCATCAAGAGTAGTGACTGGCGTATTCTGACGAGCCAGTTGCTCGGCCATCATTAACCAGACGTTTTCAATTGGTGAGAGATCTGGAGAATGTGCTGGTCAGGGCAGCAGTCGAACATTTTTTATATCCAGAAAGGCCCGTAGAGGATATGCAACATGCGGTCGTGCATTATCCTGCTGAAATGTAGGGTTTTGCAGGGATCGAATGAAGGGTAGAGCCACGGGTCGTAACACATCTGAAATGTAACGTCCACTGTCCAAAGTGCCGTCAATGCGAACAAGAGGTGACCGAGACGTGTAACCAATGGCACCCCATACCATCACGCCAGGTGATACGGCAGTATGGCGATGACGAATACACGCTTCCAATGTGCGTTCACCGCGATGTGGCCAAACACAGATGCGACCATCATGATGCTGTAAACAAAACTTTGATTCATCCGAAAAAATGATGTTTTGCCATTCGTGCACCCAGGTTCGTTGTTGAGTACACCATTGCTGGCGCTCCTGTCTGTGATGCAGCGTCGAGGGTAACGGCAGCCATGGTCTCCGTGCTGCTAGTCCATGCTGCTGCAAACGTCCCCATCTCTTGACTCAGGAATCGAGACGTGGCTGCACGATCCGTTACAGCCATGCGGATAAGATGCCTGTCATCTCAACTGCTAGTGATACAAGGCCTTTGTGATCCAGCACAGCGTTCCGTATTACCATCCTGAACCCACCGATTCCATATTCTGCTAACAGTCATTGGATATCGACCAACGCGAGCAGCAATGTCGCGATACGATAAACCGTAAACGCGACAGGGTACAGTCCGACCTTTATCAAAGTCGGAAACTTGATGGTACGCATTTCTCCTCCTTACACGAGGCATCACAACAACGTTTCATCAGGCAACGCCGGTCAACTGCCGTCTGTGTATGAGAAATCGGTTGGAAACTTTCCTCATGTCAACACGTTGAAGGTGTCGCCACCGGCGCCAACCTTGTGTGAATGCTCTGAAAAGCTTATCATTTGCATAACACAGCATCTTCTTCCTGTCGTTTAAATTTCGCGTCAGTAGCACGTCATCTTCGTGGTGTAGCAATTTTAATTGCCAGTAGTGTAATAAAGCTGAATACCAATTATGTTAAAACTTGCTAATGTGGAGTTCTTCATTAAATGCGAGGAAGTAGACAAAACACGTGCAATCCAAAACAGAATACGTTCAAAATACTTACAATGCATTTAAATTGAGCATTTCATACTCAGATTTGTAAGCAGTTGGTTCAAATGGCTCTGAGCACTATGGGACTCAACTGCTGACGTCATTAGTCCCCTAGAACTTAGAACTAGTTAAACCTAACTAACCTAAGGACATCACAAACAACCATGCCCGAGGCAGGATTCGAACCTGCGACCGTAGCGGTCTTGCGGTTCCAGACTGCAGCGCCTTTAACCACACGGCCACTTCGGCCGGCTTTGTAAGCAGTAAAAAATACATGTAAGTCCTCAGAACACCATGCAACGGAATCAGCTTCTGCTTCACATGAAACAAAAACAAATTTGGAATCATTTACCCCACCCAACATTATAGATGTGAGAATATCAGTAACATATTTATAGCGCAATTCAAACAGGGCAATACACACGAAAAAGTCTTAATCAGAAGCACGCTGTGATGAAACCAGCTTCTGATAACTAACTACGAAACGAAAACAAAAATGGAAGACAAAAAATGAGCCAGTAAGAAAGCGAGATGACGGACTGATAAACTTGCACTGTTCCAAGAGGTGTAGCAGCGAAGTAAGAGCTTGTTCCCAGAAGTCCCTGAATGGGTTTAACCCTCACGGTTGAACTGCACCTTCCCTACCGCACAGTGGCCGCATGCGGCGGAACCTCCACCATTACTGTCTTCCCCTCCCCTACGATGCAGCGCTGGGTACTTCGTGCAGACTGCAACTCGGTGAATGCTGCAGGGCGACTTGTGTGTCCCACGCAGTAGCGAGCTTGTGGCTGCGTAGGGCACTGGTGTCAGGCGACACCGTTTTGGATGCGTTAGCGACCTTGCTGTGATAAGGAATGAAAGAGGTTAGCGGAAGGCCACACCTCAGTGAGAAACGGGGGAGCAAACTGTGCGTTAGCACTTATTGTAGGAGAGTTAGCGCCCACGGCGGCTAAGTGACGCGACTAGCAGAGTAGGCACACGTCCTGGGACAGCCGACGGGCATGTCCCCTGTACCGTAGCGTCGAGCTGGCTAGTGTCTTCTGCCGGCCTTCAGGCGGGCCGTGGATGAGCTTTGAGAATCAGAAAGTCGAAGTCCACGTTCCCTATTGTAACCTCTACCCTTCCCGCACACCACGCTACTTCTCACCCTCCGCCTTTCCCAGCGACTGTGTTTCCCACTATCCACCTTAACCCCTACCCACCATCTCCATAATTTTTCTATCTCACAGACCATTGTTTTCTTAACCACACCTCACCACCCTATGGAACACACTCTGTCCTCCAACAATATTTCTCATCCTAAGGAGGTCCTTCAGAACTGAAATGAAAGTGCAGTGCTTCAATGTGTTTGTTTGTTTGTTTGTGTGTGTGTGTGTGTTGTGTGTTTTTTTTTTAATCAGAAGAATTTCACCTTCCTGCGATGTGTTTTTAAAATGTATATATTTTCCTTTTTTTAACGTCTTTAATTTTTAATTTAAAATAGAAAACAGTCCCATATTTTGTTTGTAGTGGTCATTATACACTCCTAGAAATTGAAATAAGAACACCGTGAATTCATTGTCCCAGGAAGGGCAAACTTTATTGACACATTCCTGGGGTCAGATACATCACATGATCACACTGACAGAACCACAGGCACATAGACACAGGCAACAGAGCATGCACAATGTCGGCACTAGTACAGTGTATATCCACCTTTCGCAGCAATGCAGGCTGCTATTCTCCCATGGAGACGATCGTAGAGATGCTGGATGTAGTACTGTGGAACGGCTTGCCATGCCATTTCCACCTGGCGCCTCAGTTGGACCAGCGTTCGTGCTGGACGTGCAGACCGCGTGAGACGACGCTTCATCCAGTCCCAAACATGCTCAATGGGGGACAGATCTGGAGATCTTGCTGGCCAGGGTAGTTGACTTACACCTTCTAGAGCGCGTTGGGTGGCACGGGATACATGCGGACGTGCATTGTCCTGTTGGAACAGCAAGTTCCCTTGCCGGTCTAGGAATGGTAGAACGATGGGTTCGATGACGGTTTGGATGTACCGTGCACTATTCAGTGTCCCCTCGACGATCACCAGTGGTGTACGGCCAGTGTAGGAGATCGCTCCCCACACCATGATGCCGGGTGTTGGCCCTGTGTGCCTCGGTCGTATGCAGTCCTGATTGTGGCGCTCACCTGCACGGCGCCAAACACGCATACGACCATCATTGGCACCAAGGCAGAAGCGACTCTCATCGCTGAAGACGACACGTCTCCATTCGTCCCTCCATTCACGCCTGTCGCGACACCACTGGAGGCGGGCTGCACGATGTTGGCGCGTGAGCGGAAGACGGCCTAACGGTGTGCGGGACCGTAGCCCAGCTTCATGGAGACGGTTGCGAATGGTCCTCGCCGATACCCCAGGAGCAACAGTGTCCCTAATTTGCTGGGAAGTGGCGGTGCGGTCCCCTACGGCACTGTGTAGGATCCTACGGTCTTGGCGTGCATCCGTGCGTCGCTGCGGTCCGGTCCCAGGTCGACGGGCACGTGCACCTTCCGCCGACCACTGGCGACAACATCGATGTACTGTGGAGACCTCACGCCCCACGTGTTGAGCAATTCGGCGGTACGTCCACCCTGCCTCCCGCATGCCCACTATACGCCCTCGCTCAAAGTCCGTCAGCTGCACATACGGTTCACGTCCACGCTGTCGCGGCATGCTACCAGTGTTAAAGACTGCGATGGAGCTCCGTATGCCACGGAAAACTGGCTGACACTGACGGCGGCGGTGCACAAATGCTGCGCAGCTAGCGCCATTCGACGGCCAACACCGCGGTTCCTGGTGTGTCCGCTGTGCCGTGCGTGTGATCATTGCTTGTACAGCCCTCTCGCAGTGTCCGGAGCAAGTATGGTGGGTCTGACACACCGGTGTCAATGTGTTCTTTTTCCATTTTTAGGAGTGTATTACTTTAAAAACCATTTGGCTGAAAAGTGGATAATTGTACCCACCGCTGACAGCCCACCCCCAGCCGACAGGGGGATAAGGGGATGAAATAACAGTAAAGGGAAAAAGAAACGCTGAAGATTGTTCGATACAGAGCGGAAAAGGAGAAAATATCAGACGAGTAAGGCGCGTGCGGAATGACTTGCCAACCCAACTCCTGTATAGTGTTTTCTGTCAGTCTAGCAGAATGTGAACAGGCGTTATCGTGGAGTAGCATCACTTCATGCAGTCTTCACGGTCGTTGTTCTTGGATTGCACTGTGTCAGTTTTTAGCAATAAATGTCAGCAGTGATGGTTGCTCCTTGAGGAAGAAATTCGTAGCACACCACACCGTCGTTGTTCCACCAGATGCATAACACTATCTTTTGTGATGCGCGCAGGTCTGGAGTGCTGCTTTATTTGAGTTCCCTTCTCCTTACGATAGCTTAAAGACACCACTTCGCGTCAACAGTAACGATACAGAACAGGAATGGTCGGTGTTGCACACGAGCCAATTGGTTTGTTTGGAGAAGGAGACCAGACAGCGAGGTCATCGGTCTCATCGGACTGGGGAAGGATGGGGAAGGAAGTCGGCCGTGCCCTTTCAAAGGAACCATCCCGGCATTTGCCTGGAGCGATTCAGGGAAATCACGGAAAACCTAATTCAGGATGGCCGGACGCGGGATTGAACCGTCGTCCTTCCGAATGCGAGTCCAGTGCACGAGCCAATTGATAACGAGCAAGCAGAGATGCACATATGACAACCCGCAGATTTTTGTGATTTTGGCTTAGAGCATGCCCTACCCTTATACCTTTCTCTTTGCGTTCAAAACTTGCTCAATGGTGCAATATTGACAGTTCATCACATTTGCCGGTTCTCGAGAACAGTAACGTTTAATATTGTGAATAAATGCGTTTAAATGACCTTCATCAAACCCCAAAGGTCTTCTTCAACGTGGCGAGTCACTAATGTCAAAACGATCGTCCTTCAAACGAGAAAAGAATTTTCTTGCCGTACTCTGTCCAATGGCATTATCAGCACAAACGGCGCGAATCTTTCTGTTTGCCACGGCTGCTGTCGCCCCTCTGTTGAACTAAAACAGATGAACATGTCGCAAATTTCAAATAACTTCCGGGAATTCAGCCAGGTAACACTTTCAGCGACCGCCGATATTTCGGCGGGAGAACACCCCGCCATTTTCAAGGCAACTGCAACGGACAGGTGGCGTACATGCAAATTTAATACCTCGGTTCTCCGACAGAAGCAGGAAAGATAACACACACACACACACACACACACACACACTGAACACTAGTGCCACCAAAGATGACCAAAGTCAGAGCTACCGATAGTGAGACAGTGGGACAGTGTCATTAGGGAGGCAGTTGAGATTAAATTAGCGAGCAACCTCGTTAAGAGGGATGGAGGTTTCTGTTTAAACTCTATTTGGAATCCGGCTCTCTCCCTTGTCAAAAAACAGAGGAACAGAGTCAATGCTGCCTCACCTGCGAATTCATAGTCTCACTATCGATAGCTCTGACTTTGGTCATCTTTGGTGGCACTAGTGTTCAGTGTGTGTGTGTGTGTGTGTGTGTGTGTGTGTGTGTGTGTTATCTTTCCTGCTTCTGTCGGAGAACCGAGGTATTAAATTTGCATGTACGCCACCTGTCCGTTGCAGTTGCCTTGAAAATGGCAGGGTGTTCTCCCGCCGAAATATCGGCGGTCGCTGAAAGTGTTACCTGGCTGAATTCCCGGAAGTTATTTTAAAGTTGTATACGCCAGGAGAAACTCAGGTCTCATAAGGCAAATGTTCCGATTTCTCCACTTGGCACTCAATTTTGTAGCGTGCACGGTTCCAGTCAGCGCCTCCAAATGACAAAATGACTATATGTAAACTCAAATAGCAACAGGGAACTACAAATGAAAAATGACAATCGATTAAATAAACCCGAAGCAGTTGGAACACTTACATGCAAAACAAAAACGCTACAAACTTCTGTGCCTACCTATACTGAAGCGCCAAAGAAACTGGTCCAGGCATGCGTATTCAAATACAGACATACGTAAAAAGGTAGAATATGGCTCTGCGGTCGGCAAAGCCTATATAAGAGAAGTGTCTGGCGCAGTTGTTAGATCGGTTACTGCTGCTATAAAATGCCACGTTATCAACATTTAAGTCAGTTTAAACGTGGTGTTATAGTCGGCGTACGAGCGATGGGACACAGCATCTCCGAGATAGCGTAAAGTGGGGATTTTCCAGTACGATCATTTCACGAGTGTACCGTCAACATCAAGAATCCGGTAAAACATAAAATCTTCGACATCGCAGCGGCCGGAAAAATATCCTGCAAGAATGAGGCCAACGACGACAGAAGAGAATCGTTCAACGTCACTGAAGCGTAACCCTTCCCCAAATTGCTGCAGATTTCAGTGCTAGGCCATTAACAAGAGCCAACGTGCGAACCATACAACGAAACATCGTCGATATGGGCTTTCGGGGCCGAAGACACACTCGTGTACCGTTGATGCTGCACGACACAAAGATTTACGCCTCGCCTGGGCCCGTTAGCACCGACATAGGACTGTTGATGAATGGAAACACGTTGCCTGGTCGTAAGAGTCGCGTTTCAAATTGTATCGAGCGGATGGATGTGTACTGGTATGGAGACAACCTCACGAATCCATGGACACTGCGTGTCAGCAGGGAACTGGCGAAGGCTCTGTAATGGTGTGGGACGCGTGCAGTTTGAATGATATGTGACCCCTGATACGTCTAGATATGACTCTGACTGGTAACACGTACGGAAGCATCCTGTGTGATCACCTGCATCCATTAATGTCGATTGTGCATTCCGACGGGCTTGGGCAATGCCAACGTGACAATCCGACTCCCCGCACGTCCAGAATTGCTACAGAGTGGCTCCAGGAACCCACCTCTGAGTTTAAGAACATTTTTTTTTCCGATGGCCACCATCTCCCCAGACATGGACATTATTGAGCATATCTGGGATGCCTTGCAACGTGCTGTTCAGAAGAGGTCTTAACCCCCTCGTGCTCTTACGGATTTATGGACAGCCCTGCAGAATTCAGGGTGTCAATTCCCTCCAGCAGTACTTGACACATTAGTCGAGTCCATGCCATGTCGTGTTGTAGCGCTTCTGCATGCTCGCGGGGACCCTACACGATATTAGGCAGGTGTATCGCTTTCTGTGGCTCTTCAGCGTAATAGTTGTGACTGAAATCGCAGCCACATACTGTAAAGTTGTTATTGTGATATCTGTGACTTCTCAGTCACAGTGATTTGTAACAGATACGCGATGTCTTGCCACCCCTACGGCCGGCACTGTGCAGGGCGGTGGCGGGGCAGCTGGGTAGGTACCTCGAGGGTGCACCGGCGTGACCCGTGACATTCGCCTCCCTTCGCGAAGGGCGCGCGTCGCGTGCGGCGGGGCTCATGAATAGCGCATATCGCATGCCGCGCTCTGGACGCTCCGTTGCCGAGTCGCCGGGCGCTTTCTGTTCCGCGTGCATCACCCGCGGAGGAGCCGCAGCCAGAGCTACACGTGGCGCGGTCCCATCCGCTGCGCAGGCAGGCGCCCGCTGGGCGAGGTGGTCCGTAGCGAGATAGCGGCGCTACAGAAGCTATCCGAGTTGCGGAAACGGCTGCGCTCCGGAACACGGGCACCTTATCGGATGCGATTTAAATAACCGTTTAGGCGTTCAAAATAACAAACCGTCCGTAAGCGGAATCAAGGAAGTAAGATGCGAGATGCCTTTAATAGGTTCCACAACGAAACATTCTCTCGAAATTTGGTAGAAAATCCGAAGACATTCTGGTCGTATGTAAAGTACACAAGCGGCAAGACGCAGTCAATACCTTCGCTGCGCAGTGCCGATGGTACTGTTACCGACGACTGTGCTGCTAATGCGGAGTTATTGAACGCAGTTTTCCGAAATTCCTTCACCAGGGAAGACGAATGGAATATTCCAGAATTTGAGACACGAACAGCTGCTGGCATGAGTTTCTTAGAAGTAGATACCTTAGGGGTTGCAAAGCAACTCAAATCGCTTGATACGGGCAAGTCTTCAGGTCCAGATTGTATACAGATTAGATTCCTTTCAGATTACGCTGATACAATAGCTCCCTACTTAGCAATCATATACAACCGCTAGCTCACCGATAGATCTGTACCTACAGACTGGAAAATTGCGCAGGTCGCACCAGTGTTTAAGAAGGGTAGTAGTAGTAATCCATCTAACTACAGACCTATATCATTGACGTCGGTTTGCAGTAGGGTTTTGGAGCATATACTGTATTCAAACATTATGAATCACCTCGAAGGGAATGATCTATTGGTACGTAATCAGCATGGTTTCAGAAAGCATCGTTCTTGTGCAACGCAGCTAGCTCTTTATTCGCACGAAGTAATGGCCGCTATCGACAGGGGATCTCAAGTTGATTACGTATTTCTAGATTTCCGGAAAGCTTTTCACACCGTTCCTCACAAGCGACTTCAAATCAAGCTGCGGGCCTATGGGCTATCGTCTCAGTTGTGCGACTGGATTCGTGATTTCCTGTCAGGAAGGTCGCAGTTCGTAGTAATAGATGGCAAATCATCGAGTAAAACTGAAGTGATATCAGGTGTTCCCCAGGGAAGCGTCCTGGGACCTCTGCTGTTCCTGATCTATATAAATGACCTGGGTGACAATCTGAGCAGTTCTCTTAGGTTGTTCGCAGATGATGCTGTAATTTATCGTCTAGTAAGGTCATCCAAAGACCAGTACCAGTTGCAAAGCGATTTAGAAAAGATTGCTGTGTGGTGTGGCAGGTGGCAGTTGACGCTAAATAACGAAAAGTGTGAGGTGATCCACATGAGTTCCAAAAGAAATCCCTTGGAATTCGATTACTCGATAAATAGTACAATTCTCAAGGCTGTCAATTCAACTAAGTACCTGGGTGTTAAAATTACGAACAACTTCAGTTGGAAAGACCATATAGATAATATTGTGGGGAAGGCGAGCCAAAGGTTGCGTTTCATTGGTAGGACACTTAGAAGATGCAACAAGTCTTCTAAAGACACAGCTTACACTACACTCGTTCGTCCTCTGTTAGAATATTGCTGCGCGGTGTGGGATCCTTACCAGGTGGGATTGACGGAGGACATCGAAAGGGTGCAAAAAAAGGGCAGCTCTTTTTGTATTATGACGTAATAGGGGAGAGAGTGTGGCAGATATGATATGCGAGTTGGGATGGAAGTCATTAAAGCAAAGACGTTTTTCGTCGCGGCGAGATCTATTTACGAAATTTCAGTCACCAACTTTCTCTTCCGAATGCGAAAATATTTTGTTGAGCCCAACCTACATAGGTAGGAATGATCATCAAAATAAAATAAGAGAAATCAGAGCTCGAACAGAAAGGTTTAGGTGTTCGTTTTTCCCGCGCGCTGTTCGGGAGTGGAATGGTAGAGAGATAGTATGATTGTGGTTCGATGAACCCTCTGCCAAGCACTTAAATGTGAATTGCAGAGTAATCATGTAGATGTAGATGTAGATATATATGTAGAAGATGAGGGTTTTATATTCCGTCGGACAATGGTCGGCAGAATTCAGATCAGTTTGTTTGGGCGACTTTTTCACAAGCAAAACATGGACTGTGAGAAACTCAAGCCACGCGGAATGGCCGCGCGGTTAGAGGCGCCATGTCACGGATTGCGCGGCCCCTCACGCCGGAAGTTCGAGTCCTCCCTCAGGCAAGGGGTGTGTGTGTTGTTCTTAGCGTAAGTTAGTTTAAGTAGAGTGTAAGTATAGGAACCGAGACATCAGCAGTTTGGTCCCTTAGGAATTCACACACATTTGAACATTTTTTTGAGAAACTCAGAAGTTTAGTAAAAGAAAGAAGGATTATGTTACACTCCGAGAATCAGAAATATCATATACACACCATGATCCAAAACACTGTGATCACCTGCTCAATAGCCTGTTTTTCGTCCTTGATACGAAATATACCACTGAATCAGCGTACCAGGGATTCGACAATTTGTTGGTAAGTTAGTGGACGTGCGGTTAAAGGCGATGCAGTCTGGAACGGCAAGACCACTGCGGTCGCAGGTTCGAATCCTGCCTCGGGCATGGATGTTTGTGATGTCCTTAGGTTAGTTAGGTTTAACTAGTTCTAAGGTTCAAATGGTTCAAATGGCTCTGAGCACTATGGGACTCAACATCTTAGGTCATAAGTCCCCTAGAACTTAGAACTACTTAAACCTAACTAACCTAAGGACATCACACACTCCCATGCCCGAGGCAGGATTCGAACCTGCGACCGTAGCAGTCCCGCGGTTCCGGACTGCAGCGCCAGAACCGCTAGACCACCGCGGCCGGCAACTAGTTCTAAGTTCTAGGGGACTAATGACCTCAGCAGTTGAGTCCCATAGTGCTCAGAGCCATTTAAGTTAGTGGAGTTATGTGGCATTAGATGTCTACGCACAGGTCATGTAACTGGCGTGAATAACTGGCCGCTGAATGGCGTACGCGATGATGGCGCCCGATAGCGACGGAAATGGACTCCATAGGATTTACGTCAGGCGATTTTCGTCGCCGAGACATCAACGTGAGTTCATTACAATGCTCCTGAAACAACTTTAGCACAGTTCTGGCTCCGAGACACGGACTGCTGAAAGATGACTTCGCCGTCGAGGAAGTCATCAAGCATGAAGAGATGCAGGTGGTTCACAGCTGTCAGATTACTACCACAGATAGCATGCGAGCTCAGGAGAGTGTCTCCCATAGCGTAATACTGCTCCCACCAGTCTGCGTCCGCGGCGCGCTGCACGTTTCGATCTGCCATTCATTTCGATGACGACATTGTGAAAACGACTAGAAATCTAGTGTAGCAAAAATGTGATTCACCCGAAGTGCCGACACTTTTCCATTGATCGACCGTCGAATCGCGTTGGTCCCGTGCCCACTGCAATGGTAACCGACGATGCCGTCGTGTTAACAAGTGAACACGTAATTGATCTACTGCAGAGCTCCACGTTCATGAAATACGATGAACGATGGGCTCCGAAACAATTGTGCTTACACCAGCATTGTGCTCCCTTTCGGCAGAGATGCCACAGCTTACACAGATCACCATTTATCCTACTTACAGAGCAGACAAGCCTCCGAACCCCACGTTCTGTGAAGAGTCATGGACGTTCGACCATTTAGCGCCTAGATGTGTTTCAGAATACTTCTACCACTTTCCATAGATGCTCACGACAGTAGATCGTGAACATTCGTCCAGCTTCGCAGTTTTCGAAACGTTCGTTCACAGGCTTTGCGTAATACTTATCTGCCCTTTGTCAAAGTCGCTCATCTCAATGGATTTCGCCATTTCCAACCCATATTTTCGCTAGGCTGAACCCTCGTCGGTGTCTACACCTCTTACATACTTTTCTTACCGCGTCATCACGCGGCATCCAACGTCTCGGTGGGCAGTGGTCACGTTGTTTTGGCTTATCAGAGCATGCCCTCCCCGCCATCTCCACAACATGGTAGTACAGCAGATGCAACTGCCACCACGCCAACTTTCATCAGTTCGTTCAACTGCAAAACATGTATATCATATCTATTAAGTACACTATTATCTCTGAACACTCCAGCACGACACAGGGACAACGACCGAAAGAATGTGGAAGGCGGTTGAACAGAAGATATGATACTTTGGTCATCTTTTGAATTTCATCCAAATGAAAAGTGGCACTATCTTATCCTAGATTTCAGTGCATCTAACGACGTCCCCAAGCTTAAGTGGAGGGCATATAAGGCACGGAAAGAAGACAGAGAAGAAACACGGTGGAAGAGGCGTGCCTGATATTATGATTTTCAAATTATTTCTTCCCAGGACGTCGTAGTTCACGGATACGACTCTCTTTACAGGATACCTCACGCAGCGTTATGGAATTGTGCCCACCATAAAATCTTCTCCTCTTCGTTTTTTTTTTCGTGTAATTTAAGATCACTTTGCCGCCCGGAGTGGCCGAGCGGTTCTAGGCGATACAGTCCGGAATCGGGCGACTGCTACGGTCGCAGGTTCGAATCCTGCCTCGGGCATGGATGTGTGTGATGTCCTTAGGTTAATTAGGTTTAAGTAGTTCTAAGTCTAGGGGACTGATGACCTCAGAAGTAAAGTCCCATAGTGCTCAGAGCCATTTGAACCATTCTAAGATCACATTTTTGTGTATAATTAGTATGGTATTCTGCAACAGCTTTGTGCATGAAACTAAGAAAATTAATAAGTCAATTTTGAACCTCCGAAATAACTGTGAACTTCTTACGAGTTTGTAATCTGCTTATATAACTGTCCACCTATCCCCATGGAGCAAGGGCTCGCATACTGAGGAGAAAGGGGGGGGGGGGGGGGGGGCGGCCTCCCCTAACTCTCAGGGGAAGGAAAAAAATATAGTGTAATCACGCATTTTTTCTTTGAAGAAAATGATTCAAAGGTCGGTACTACGCTGGTTTTTTACAGGGTCGGAACTAGAACTTTTTTATGATTACTTACGAGTCGGCATTCGGCTTCCAAAATTTTAAAGACACTCCATACTCCATACCTAGCACACACCCCCGCGTCCTACAGACTACAAACTATCGTGTGGGCGACCTTGCAATGGAGAGTTTGCACGGACTGTAAGGCGGTGCTGTATCTGCGTATCACTTAATCTCTTCGAAATCGTCATCTGACTGGAATGTAACGTTGTGTTAACATTGAAGCATCAATTAGTGTATTTGTTCTGATCTAAACCTGTTTTCCTAAATAATAAAATAATTTATTTTTGTCGTTACCGAGTAGTCTTATTATGGTCCCTTATCAACGTGCTCCATGTCACTGAGTTACACGGAATTATGTTATTACAACTTCATGCTCTTTTCGTACTTATATATTTTGTTTTTTAAGTAAACAGTCGTTATGAGTTCTCTCACGACACCTGATATACACAAGTAGATAAATGGTCTTCGGGGGCCGAAACAGTTGAGTGTTAGCCTGGATAGGCCGTAGGGCAGGTCTTCGCAAAGTTGTAGACTGAGAGGTTCTAAACAAAAATGGGAAAATGACAATACTGCAAGTTTGCTATTCCGCCGGTGAACGTGCTTATCGCCTTTGGTGCAAAGCAACCACGCCAAGTAAGTTGATGCCACATCCAAGGAAAACCACGGACGCATCACTGGCTATCTGAAATCCACTCCCACGGACAAATGAAATGAAATGTCGTGTGACGAGGGCCTCCCGTCGGGTAGACCGTTCGCCTGGTGCAAGTCTTTCGATATGACGCCACTTCGGCGACTTGCGCGTCGATAGGGATGAAAATGATGATGATTAGGACAACACAACACCCAGTCCCTGAGCGGAGAAAATCTCCGACCCAGCCGGGAATCGAACCCGGGACCTTAGGTTTGACATTCAGTCACGCTGACCACTCAGCTACCGGGAGCGGACTCCCACGGAGAAGATGCAGCATCTGGCTGGAATCTCTACACGGCCCACTCGTCGGGGAGCAGCTGCCAAAAAAAAAAGCTAAATTCATGAAATAGCTTCCTCAGTACAACTGAGGACGACGAACACCAAGCTCAGCCCAAAGTGATGATATGAGTGGAGCTTGCATCGTTGTCCTGTCGTGTCGCATCAATGTTGACACCTCCACCGAGATGGAACCTCACTTTCCGTCCAAGTGCTCAATAATACATTAAAAATATCAGCAATTGGATATGTGCTCAATAACAGATTAAAAAATATCAGCAATTGGATGATTTATTGAAGGAAAGGAGCTTCACAAATTGAGTAAGTCAATAACGCATTGGTCCACCTCTGGCCCTTTTGCAAGCAATTATTTGGATTGGCACTGATTGACAGAATTGTTGGGTGTCTTCTTGAGGGATATCGTACCAGATTCCGTCCAACTGGCGAGTTACATTGTCAACATCTCGAGATGGCTGGAAGGCCCTGCCCATAATGCTCCAAACGTTACCAATTGCGGCTTAAGTAGGGTTTGGCAAGCAAGAAGACAAGCAGTAGAAGCTCTCGCACTGTGCGTGCAGACATTACCTAGGTGCAATGAAATACCTGGACGGCTTGTCATGAAGGGCAACGAAACAGCGCGTAAAGTATCGTCAACGTATTGCTGTGGTGTAAGGGTGTCGCTGATGACAACAAAAGGGATCTTGCTATGAAAAGAAATGGCACATGCCTTCGGCCTGGAATCTCATTGACTGGAGTAGAATCGTATTGAGTGATGAGTCCCGTTTCGAAATGAACCCCGATTACCAGCGTTCCAAAAGACTGGAATAGGGCTCAGGTCATCCCCGTTCTAAAGGAGGGACGTCGAACACATGTGCAGAACTATAGACCTATATCTCTAACGTCGATCAGTTGTAGAATTTTGGAACACGTATTATGTTCGAGTATAATGACTTTTCTGGAGACTAGAAATCTACTCTGTAGGAATCAGCATGGGTTTCGAAAAAGACGATCGTTTGAAACCCAGCTCGCGCTATTCGTCCACGAGACTCAGAGGGCCATAGACACGGGTTCCCAGGTAGATGCCGTGTTTCTTGACTTCCGCAAGGCGTTCGATACAGTTCCCCACAGTCGACTAATGAACAAAGTAAGAGCATATGGACTATCAGATCAATTGTGTGATTGGTTTGAAGACTTCCTAGATAACAGGACGCAGCATGTCATTCTCAATGGAGAGAAGTCTTCCGAAGTAAGAGTAATTTCAGGTGTGCCACAGGGGAGTGTCGTAGGACCATTGCTATTGACAGTATATATAAATGACCTTGTGGATAACATCGGAAGTTCACTGAGACTTTTTGCGGATGATGCTGCAGTATATCGAGAGGTTGTAACAATGGAAAATTGTACTGAAATGCAGGAGGTTCAATGTAGACAAGTGTAATGTGCTGCGAATACATAGAAAGAAAGATCCTTTATCATTTAACTAGAATATAGCAGGTCAGCAACTGGAAGCAGTTAATTCCATAAATTATCTGGGTGTAGGCATTAGGAGTGATTTAAAATGGAATGACCATATAATATTAATCGACAGTAAAGCAGATGCCAGACTGAGACTCATTGGAAGAATCCTAAGAAAATGCAATCCAAAAACAAAGGAAGTAGGTTACAATACATCTTTCGCCCACTGCTTGAATACTGCTCACTGGTGTGGGATCCGTAGTAGACAGGGTTGATAGAAGAGATAGAGAAGAGCCAACGGAGAGCAGCGCGCTTCGTTACAGGATCATTTAGTAATCGCGAAAGCGTTACGTAGATGACAGATAAACTCCAGTGGAAGACTGTGCAAGAGAGACGCTCAGTAGCTCTGTACGTGCTTTTGTTGAAGTTTCGAGAACATACCTTCACTGAGGAGTCAAGCAGTATATTGCTCCCTCCTACGTACATATCGCAAAGAGACCATGAGGATAAAATCAGAGAGATTAGAGCCCACACGGAGGCATACCGACAATCTTTCTTTCCACGAACAATGCGAGACTGGAATAGAAGGGAGAAGCGATAGAGGTACTCAAAAGTACCCTCCGCCACACACCGTCAGCTGGCTAGCGGAGTATGGATGTAGATGTAGATTTGCCTGGAGACGCCAAGGACAGCGGTGGGTTACCAACCTGCCTGTCGCTCGCCACACGACCACAGAACCAGCAATTACGGTCAGAAGTGCCATTTCTTTTCATAGCAAGACCCTTTGGCTGTCATCAACGGCACCCTTTCAGCACAGCGGTTCGTCAATGATATTCTACGCCCCCTTGTGTTGCTCTTCATGGAAAGTCACCTTGGGCCCACATGTCATCAAGATAAGGCCCGTCCGCACACGACGAGTGTGTCTAATACTTGTCTTCGTGCGCACATGGCGAGAGTTTCTACTGTTTGCCAAACCCTACGTTGGCAAACAAGATCGCCGGATACCTCCGCATTTAAGGACGTATGGGGCATTATGGGGAGCGCCCTCCAACCGGTTTGGGATTCTGACGACCTAACGTGCCAGCTGGACAGAATCTGGCACTATATGCCTCAGGAGGACATCCAGCAACTCCATCAATCAGTACAAGCCATACAACGGCTTGGATTAATGCTAGATGTGGACTGAAGACTTGTACAGTTTGTGAAGCTCTTTCTCCTGAATAATGCACCTACACTACTGGCCATTAAAATTGCTACACCAAGAAGAAATGCAGATGATAAACGAGTAGTCATTGGACAAATATATTAAACTAGAACTGACATGTGATTACATTTTCACGCAATTTAGGTGCATAGATCCTGTGAAATCTGTACCCAGAACAACCACTTCTGGCCGTAATAACGTCCTTGATACGCCTGGGCATTGAGTCAAACAGAGCTTGGATGACGTGTACAGGTACACCTGCCTATGCAGCTTCAACACGATACCACAGATCATCAAGAGCAGTGACTGGCGTATTGTGACGAGCCCGTTGCTCGGCCACCACTGACCAGACGTTTTCAATTGGTGAGAGATCTGGAGAATGTGCTGGCCAGGGCAGCAGTCGAACATTTTCTGTATCCAGAAAGGACCGTACAGGACCTGCAACATGCGTTCGTGCATTAACCTGCTGAAATGTAGGGTTTCGCAGGGATCGAATGAAGGGTAGAGCCACGGTTCGTAACAAATCTGAAATGTAGCGTCCACTGTTCAAAGTGCCGTCAATGCGAACAAGAGGTGACCGAGACGTGTAACCAACGGCATCCCATACCATCACGCCGGGTGATACGCCAGTATGGCGATGACGAATACACGATTCCGATGTGCGTTCACCGCGATGGCCGGCCGAAGTGGCCGTGCGGTTAAAGGCGCTGCAGTCTGGAACCGCAAGACCGCTACGGTCGCAGGTTCGAATCCTGCCTCGGGCATGGATGTTTGTGATGTCCTTAGGTTAGTTGGGTTTAACTAGTTCTAAGTTCTAGGGGACTAATGACCTCAGCAGTTGAGTCCCATAGTGCTAAGAGCCATTTGAACCATTTTTTTCACCGCGATGTCGCCAAACACGGATGCGACTATCATGATGCAATAAACAGAACCTGGATTCATCCGAAAAAATGACGTTTTGCCATTCGTACACCGAGGTTCGTCGTTGAGTACACAATCGCAGGCGCTCCTGTCTGTGATGCAGCTTCAAGGGTAACCGCAGCCACGGTCTCCGAGCTGATAGTCCATGCTGCTGCAAACGTCGTCGAACTGTTCTTGCAGATGGTTGTTGTCTTGCAAACGTCCCCATCTGTTGACTCAGGGATCGAGACGTGGCTGCACGATCCGTTACAGCCATGCGGATAATATGCCTGTCATCTCGACTGCTAATGATACGAGGCCGTTGGGATCCAGCACGGCGTTCCGTATTACCCTCCTGAACCCACCGATTCCATATTCCGCTAACAGTCATTGGATCTCAACCAACGCGAGCAGCAATGTCGCGATACGATAAACCGCAATCGCGATATCCTACAATCCGACCTTTATAAAAGTCGGAAACGTGATGGTACGCATTTCTCCTCCTTACACCTGGCATCACAACAACGTTTCACCAGGCAACGCCGGTGAACTGTTGTTTGTGTATGAGAAATCGGTTGGAAATTTTGCTCATGTCAGTACGTTGTAGGTGTGGCCACCGGCGCCAACCTTGTGTGAATGCTCTGAAAAGCTAATCATTTGGATATCAGAGCATCTTCTTCCTGTCGGTTAAATTTCGCGTCTGTAGCACGTCATCTTCGTGGTGTAGCGGTTTTAATAGCCAGTAGTGTAATTTTTCTGCAACTGTAATCATTTGTTTGTCTGGTCATGTATGTCGTATGTACCGCTTTCCGTCCCACTGGATGATTCCCACGTGGTGCGTCGTTCTTTTTTGTCTTGGAGTGCATTTACCTCGGCGCGGGCAGTGGTGGTCGCCTAGAGCGCACTCAACTCCCGGTCCAACCACGCAACCGTCGCCTGCACGCGTCTGCGGGAGAAAGTGGGCTGGTGACAGCCGGGCCGGCCAACACGTCGCGAAACAAACCGGCTCGTGGCGGCGCCCGCTGCTTTCTGCAGCCGCCTTGCAAGCCGGCCACCGATCACGGTGGTGAAACTTGTAACACCGAGGTGCATACGCGCGACTAGAGTCAGACGCTTGAGAATGCTTTTCATATACTGCAAGGAATACGAAATCTAACAGCAGCTGTGGAGGGTGCAGTGGAAGAACAGAAGAAAATATGAATGAGAAGAATAAAACATACAGTATGAAGTGAAAAGAGGAACATACCAGACTACCCAAAGCCAATTCCTAAATAGCGTCAAGGGGCCAGCCAGCTTTAAGTCCCTATTAGAAGGATGGATCTTCATGAACATTCAAATGGTTCAAATGGCTCTGACAAGGGAACCTCCCCATCGCACCCCCCTCAGATTTAATTATAAGTTGGCACAGCGGATAGGCCTTGAAAAACTGAACACAGATCAATCGTGAAAACAGGAAGAAGTTGTGTGGAACCATAAAAAAGTAAGCAAAATATACAAACTGAGTAGTCCATGCGCAAGAGAGGCAACATCAAGGATGGTGCGAGCTCAGGCGCGCCGTGGTTCCGTGGTTAGCGTGAGCAGCTGCGGAACGAGAAGTCCTTGGTTCAAGTCTTCCCTCGAATGAAAGTTTACTTTCTTTATTTTCGCAAAGTTATGTTATGTCCGTTCGTTCATTGACGTCTCTGTTCACTGTAATGAGTTTAGTGTCTGTGTTTTGTGACCGCACCGCAAAACCGTGCGATTAGTAGACGAAAGGACGTGCCTCTCCAATGGGAACCGAAAACATTTGATCGCACGGTCATAGGTCAACAGATTCCTCCACAGGAAAACACGTCTGATATATTCTATACGACACTGGTGACGGCATGTGCGTCACTTGACAGGAGATGTTGTCGACCCACCTAACTTGTACACTTGGCGAGTGGGTAAAAAGATTCTTCTGCCTTGCCCGATTTAGGTTTCCTTCTGGATGTGATAATCACCCCCAAAAAAGCGATGAAAACATAAGAGTTTGTCAAATAAACTGCAACAAATGAATGCAACAGTTTCACAGTCGCACAGTTTTCCCTGTGCTCTGTGAAAACAAATGTTTTTAACGTTTTCAAATTTTTCCGTGTGTAGACCGTCAAATCCTGCATATGTCCAAGCAAATCTGAACATGTCCTGGAATTTTGGAGAGCGAAGTTGATTATGTGTGAGTGCCTGAACTTTGATAATTGTCTGACAATAAAAAAATTTAACTTTGCACTCGAGGGCAGACTTGAACCAAGGACCTCTCGTTCCCCAGCTGCTCACGCTAACCACGGGACCACGGCGCTCCTGAGCTCGCACTGTCCTTGATGTTGCCTCTCTTGCGCATGGACTACACAGTTTGTATATTTTGCTTATTTTTTTTTCATAGTTCCACACAACTTCTTCCTGTTTTCTCGATTGATCCCTGTTCAGTTTTTCAAGGCCTGTCCACTGTGCCAACTTATAACTAAATCTGAGGGGGGTGCGATGGGGAGGTTCCCTTGTGAGCACTATGGGACTTAACATCTAAGGTCATCAGGACTTAGAACTACTTAACCTAATCGACCTAAGGACACCACACACATCATACCCGAGGCAGGATTCGAACCTGCGACCGTAGCAGTCGTGCGGTTCCGGACTGAAGTGCCTAGAACCGCTCGGTCACCGCGGCCGGCCCCATTAACATTCACACATGCTCTCATTCACTGGTAATAAGGGTGGAATTTATTCAAGAGCAATGGACCCCGCAGATTTCGTTGCCATTTCACGGTGTTTCTCACCTTAAATTAGCTGTGTATGTTCTACCAGTGGCATAAGGGAAGCAGAAACAGTCAAGGTCGCGCAGTTTGGACCCTACTGGACTCGCGTTCAAACGGAACAAAGTTAAAATCCTGCTGGGCATCCAGATTATGTTTTCCGAAGGTTCGCCTACATCGCTTTATCTCTCAAAAATAAGGAGCTTATGGAAATCCTGTTTCCGGATACTCCATGTCTCACAGCCATATAGAACAACAGGCTGGATCAGGGTTTTGTACAGTCGAATCTTGAACTGTCTGGAGAGAGATTTGGACCGAAGCAGTTGTGCTAGGCTGTGGTTAAGATCGGTTTCCTGCTTGTATTCTGGCATTGATCTCTGCTTCACATGACGAGCTCTCAGTGAAAAGTGCCCCTAGGTATTTGAATTCTCGCACTCCCTTGTAGGAATGGTCCCCAACCTGCAGTGATTGTAGATGATCAGCAGTCTGACAATGACCACGTGTCATAACGAGGTACTCTGTCTTGGCTTCGTTTATGTTTAGCCCAAATTTGCTGGCAGCCTCCATTAGTGCTTTGATCATTTGCTCCAACTCCTCTTCCGACCTAGAGAGTAAACAGATGTCGTCTGCATAGGCTAAATATGCCAGTCTCTTTCCTTCGATTTCAATCCCTTCGTTCTCTTGGAAGGTCTCGCGTACGATCTTCTCGAGTTCAGGATTGGGGACAACCCATCTCCTTGCCTGAGTCCTGTCACAATTTCAAACTCCTCAGTTATGTGATTTCCCATCTTCACGTTTGCACGTGTTTCGTTCACGTAGTAGCAGTAGTAGTCAGCTACACCGCTTCCCATGAATTCTGTCCTCATAGCAAGGAATGCCACCGCCTCCTCCTCGACTAGAAAACTGAAATGTTCGTCTTTGAGCACGCCTGGAGCTCGAGCCAGTATCAGAGACCTGTGCTCCGTTGTCAGCGCGCTGTGCAGCCGTGATAAAGTAGCCTGCGTCACTTCTCCAAACACGCTTATCGGCCGCGTCTGGTTAACGGACCGAAGCCGGCCCGGCTGAGACGGCAGACCCACACACGTGTATCGGGACCAGCAGGTGCTATCCAAGGTAGCAGTCCATAGGTAACAAAAGACCCAACGCTTATAGATCCTCTCACTTATACCTAGCCAAAGACGCAGATCTGAAAACGAGACTGCTCAGTGGCGTTGCCAGCTTTTTTCAGTATGAAAGTTATTCTCTGGTATTTCGAAAGATATTTGCATTTTCGTTTTTGCAATGCGTATTTGGTTTAAGCCCAAACATATCTGTCATGCGACGCCCGATGTCAACGGAGAGCGTTCGTTTGTTTCCCAGTACTAACAAGGGAACCTCCCCATCGCACCCCCCTCAGATTTAGTTATAAGTTGGCACAGTGGATAGGCCTTGAAAAACTGAACACATATCAATTGAGAAAACAGGAAGAAGTTGTGTCGAACTGTGAAAAAATAAGCAAAATATACAAACTGAGTAGTTCATGCGAAAATATGCAACATCAAGGAGACTAGGAACGCGGGAGCGCTATGGTCTCGTGGTAACGTGAGCAGCTGCGGAACCAAAGGTCCTTGGTTCAAATCTTCCATCGAAAGAGAAGTTTAATTTTTTATTTTCAGTTTATGTGACAAAGTCTTATGTTTTCATCACTTTTTTGGGAGTGATTATCACATACACAAGAAAACCTAAATCGGGCAAGGTAGAAGAATCTTTTTACCCATTCGCCAAGTGTACAAGTTAGGTGGGTCGACAACATATTCCTGTCATGTGACGCACATGCTGTCACCAGTGTCGTATAGAATATATCAGATCTGTTTTCCTGTGGAGGAATCGGTTGTCCTATGACCTTGCGATCAAATGTTTTCGGTTCCCATTGGAGAGGCACGTCCTTTCGTCTACTAATCGCACGGTTTTGCGATGCGGTCGCAAAACACAGACACTAAACTTATTACAGTGAACAGAGACGTCAATGAACGAACGGACAGATAATAACTATGCAAAAATAAAGAAAGTAAAACTTTCACTCTGGGGAAGACTTGAACCAAGGACTTCTCGTTCTGCAGCTGCTCACGCTACCACGGGACCACGGCGCTCCTGAGCTCACATTGTCCATGATATTGCTTATGTGACCCATAGACTACTCAATTTGTATATTTTGCTTATTTTTTTTACAGTTCCACACAACTTCTTCCTGTTTTCTCAATTGATCTGTGTTCAGTTTATCAAGGCCTATCCACTGTGCCAACTTATAACTAAATCTGACAGGGGTGCGATGGGGAGGTTCCCTTGTAAAGAAATGATTTTTAAGGCGAAATTTTACGTGCACATTCGATAGAGCGGTCCCAAATTAGTCTAATGCGATATTCATTAACAGAGACCTCCAGCACCGACAGCACCGCCCTGGATCTCACCGACTGCTTTCGCCATTTAGCAACGCTGCTCAGTCGCTGTTGGAGTACTGGTTATGCTTCTTGTTTTACTATCCCTGTTAATGAAGTGAATATCGAGCTAGACTGATTTGGGACCGCTCTATCGAATAGGCACCTAAAGTTACCCTTTTAAGCTCATTTTATTAGTAATGGTAAACAAACGAACCCTTTCCGTCGTCACTGTATGTCGCATTAAAAACGTGATGAGCAATATTCGTTTGGGCTGACTCCCGCTACACAATGCTGAAACGAAATGACAAAATGTGCGTGTCGACTCGTAGGAGATACATCTGCTGTGTTTCCTGAGGTGACGAAGGACATCGGATACCTCCTAATATCGTGTCGGACTTCCTTTTTCCCGGCGTACAGCAGCAACTCGACGTGGCACGGGCTCAACAAGTCGTTGGAAGTCCCCTGCAGGAATTCTGATCCACGCTGCCTCCGTAGCCGTCCTTAATAGCGAAAGTGTTGCCGGTGCAGGATTTTGTGCACGAACTGACCTCTCCATTATGTCCCATAAATGTTCGATAGGATACATGTTGGGCGATCTGGGTGGCCAAATCATTCGCTCGACTGTCCAGTATGTTCTTCAGAAGCAACCGCGAACAGCCTGCGACAGGGCGCATTCTCGTCTATAAAAATTCCATCGTTGTTTGGGAACATGAAGTCCATGAATTGCTGCAAATGCTCTCCACGTAGCCAAACATAGCCATTTCCAGTAAATGATGGGTTCAGTTGGACCAGAGGAACCAGCCCATTCCAGATAAACACAAGCCACACCATCATGGAGCCACCACCCCCTGGCACAGTGCCATTTTGACAACTTGGGTCACTGGCCTCGTGAGGTCGGCACCACACACGAGCCCTATTATCAGCTCTTACCAACTGAAATTGGGACTCATGTGACCAGGCCACGGTTTTCCAGTAGTCTAGGGTCAAACTTCTCACAAGGGAACCTTCCCATCGCACCCCCCTCAGATTCAGTTTTAAGTTGGCACAGTGGATAGGCCTTAAAAAACCGAACACAGATCAATCGAGAAAACAGGAAGAAGTTATGTGGGACTATGAAAAAAATAAGCAAAATATACAAACTGAGTAGTCCATGGGCAACATAGGCCACATCCAAGTAGACCTGCTCCTTGGTCCCGTGGTTAGCGCGAGCAGCTGTGAGACGAGAAGTCCTGGGTTCAAGTCTTCCCTCGAGTGAATATTTTAATTTTTTTTTCAGACAATTATCAGAGTTCAGGCACTCACACATAATCAACTTCGCTCTCCAAAATTCCAGGACATGTTCAGATTTGCTTGGACATACGGAGGATTTGACGGTCTACACACGGAAAAATTTGAAAACGTTAAAAACATATGTTTTGACAGAGCCCAGAGAAAACTGTGCGACTGTGAAACTGTTGCTTTCATTTGTTGGAGTTTATGTGACACACTCTTATGTTTTCATCACTTTTTTGGGAGTAATTATCACATCCATAAGAAAACCTAAATCGGGAAAGGTAGAAGAATCTTTTTACCCATACGCCAAGTGTGCAAGTTAGGTGGGTCGACAACATATTCCTGTGATGTGACGCACATACCGTCACCAGTGTCGTATAGAATATATCAGACGTGTTTTCCTGGATTAAATGTTTTCGGTTCCCACTGGAGAGGCACGTCCTTTCGTCTACTAATCGCACGGTTTTGCGGTGCGGTCGCAAAACACAGACACTAAACTTATTACAGTGAACAGAGACGTCCATGAACGAACGGACAGATCATAGCTTTGCAAAAATAAAGTCAGTAAACTTTTCGCTTTAGGGAAGATTTGAACCAAGAACCTCTCGCTCCGCAGCTGCTCACGCTAACCACGGGACCGCGGCGTTAGCGTACTCACATTGTCCTTGATGTTGCCTATGTTGCCCATGGACTACTCAGTTTGTATATTTTGCTTATTTTTTCATAGTTCCACACAACTTCTTCCTGTTTTCTCGCTTGATCTGTGTTCAGTTTTTCAAGGCCTATCCACTGTGCCAAATTATAACTAAATCTGAGGGGGGTGCGATGGGGAGGTTCCCTTGTCAGTTGAGTGGTCAAGTAAAGAACATTAACTTAAAACTTTTAAGTCAAAACTGTATTCCACAAATTACGGGAAATTCACAGTAGTGGAAACAATATTTGAAATTACAACTGACTGATGAAACAGGTAACAAAGTACCAAAGTTAATGCGGATGAGCAGCAAGAACAAACTTGTAATGTTTATTACAGTATTACTAGCGACCTACTTGATACAGTCATGTCGTTCAAAGATTTGGACGTAACGTTGCAAAGCGATATGAAATTGAACGAGTATGTGAGAGCTGTGGTAGAGAAGACGAATGGTCGACTTCGGTTGGTTGGGAGAATTTTAGGAAAGAGTGGTTCACCTGTAAAGGAGATCGCTTATGGGACGCTCGTGGGACCTATTCTTAAGTACTGCTCGAGTGTTTGGGAACCCTACCAGGTCGGACTGAAGGAAAACACTGGAACAATTTAGAGGCGGGTTCATAGATTGTTACCGGTAGGTTCAAACAACACGTAAATGTTACGGAGATGCTTCGGGAAATAAAATGGGAATCTCTAAAGGGAAGGCGATGTTCTTTTCGAGAAACACCACTGAGAAAATTTAGGGAACCGGCATTTGAAACTGACTGTCAAATGATTCTGCTGCCATCAATGTACATTGCACGTAATGACCATCAACATAAGATTTGAGAAATTAGGGCTCATACGGAAGCATATAGGTAATGGTTTTTTCCTCGCTATTTGCGAGTGGAACTGGAAAGGAAACGACCAATAATGGGACAGGGTACCTCCCGCCGCGCACCCTACGGTGGCTTCCTAACAAGGGAACCTCCGCATCGCACCCCCCTCAGATTTAGATATAAGTTGGCACAGTGGATAGGCCTTGATAAACTGAACACAGATCAATTGAGAAAACAGGAAGAAGTTGCGTGGAACTGTGAAAAAATAAGCAAAATATACAAACTGAGTAGTCCATGGGCCACATAGGCAACATCATGGACAATGTGAGCTCAGGAGCGCCGTGGTCTCGTGGTAGCGTGAGCAGCTGCAGAACGAAAGGTCCTTGGTTCAAGTCTTCCCTCCAGTGAGAATTTTACTTTCTTTATTTTTACATCGTTATTATCTGTCCGTTCGTTCATTGACGTCTCTGTTCACTGTAATAAGTTTAGTGTCTGTGTTTTGCGACCGCATCGCAAAACCGTGCGATTAGTAGACGAAAGGACGTGCCTCTCCAATGGGAACCGAAAACATTTGATCGCAAGGTCATAGGTCAACAGGTTCCTCCACAGGAAAACACATCTGATATATTCTATACGACACTGGTAACGGCATGTGCGTCACATGACAGGAATATGTTGTCGACCCACCTAACTTGTACACTTGGCGAATAGGTAAAAAGATTCTTCTACCTTGCCCGATTTAGGTTTTCTTGTGGATGTGATAATCACTCCCAAAAAAGTGATGAAAACAAAATAGTTTGTCACATAAACTGAAAATAAAAAAATTATACTTTTCACTCGATGGAGGATTTGAACCAAGGACCTCTCGTTCCGCAGCTGCTCACGTTACCACGAGACCACGGCGCTCCCCTGTTTCTTAGAGTCCTTTATGTCGCCTATCTTCCCATGAACTACTCAGTTTGTATATTTTGCTTATTTTTTCATAGTTTCCACACAACTTCTTCCTGTTTTCTCAATTGATCTGTGTTCAGTTTTTCAAGGCCTATCCACTGTGCCAACTTATAACTAAATCTGAGGGGGGTGCGATGGGGAGGTTCCCTTGTAAGTATCTATGTAGGTGTAGATGAAAGGGGCAATAATAGATCCAACGTGGCATTATTACAATTAAAATAAAACAAGCTTTTGGCGTAACCACCAAACTGATGAAAGAGGTCTACACAATGCATCAAATTTTCTCTCTTCCATGCAACACTAAGTTCACTATAACTAAAAGCTTAATTCTAAAGTTCTTTATTGAAGCAAGATGACCACAACATGAAGGGAAGTGCTTATATATCATACTCCAGGCTGTCATAGGCAGCATGAGGTATGGCCGAAGTCGTTCAGAGCAAAGCGTGCTTGTGGTAAGACATTTCACAACACGGTTGTACTGTTATGGAAAAAAAATTTAAAAATCTGGAAACTCTCTAGCATCAAATACAAAGATGTCATAGTTGTTGAATGTTGTGCTTAGGAAGGATTACTAAGTTGAAGTCAACTATTCATTTAGAAACATACATTAGTTAGTTACATAAATTAAAAACATTACTTTAATAGCATACAGTAGCGGTTCCTATAGAATGATGAGTTTGGAAAAAATTTAAATAATTAAACATCTCTTTCATTTCATATTAAACTTTCAGAGTAGGCCTACAGCTCATGTTACAGGAAAATTTTATATCCAAGATATGCGATGAAAACATGACCGCATTACCGCTACGGTCGCAGGTTCGAATCCTGCCTCGGGCATGGATGTGTGCGATGTCCTTAGGTTAGTTAGGTTTAAGCAGTTCTATGCTCTAGGGGACTGATAACCTCAGCAGTTAAGTCCCATAGTGCTCAGAGCCATTTGAACCATGACCGCATTTCACTTTCTGAGATCAACATCTCCTTCATAAAGGAGTGATGCTGACTCAGGTTTCCAGGTAACAGATGGAGATGAATAAAAAGTGAAATGATGGCAGCCGAAAGGATGTGTGTGTGTGTGTGTGTGTGTGTGTGTGTGTGTGTAGTGACACGTGAATATAACATTAATTTTGAAATTAACTAGACCTGTAACTACAAACGTACATGTTTCTTAACTTTTAATTATAAGTATCTATCATCACTGTACAATGATCTTTGGATGAATATACACCTAATAACTAATGAGAACGCGAAAATATCCTCCAAACATACCGAAGAGCAATGGAATGCAGCAGGGAGCGGAAGAAACCATGGGTAAGATGGAACAACGATATCGACAAACATGCTGAGAAGATTAGTAAAAACGAATGAATGAAGGGAATGAAGGCGGTCACTGAGTGAAAACCATGAAGGAGATGGGTAGAATATGCATACGACCAGCTAATCCAAAGCCACGAATGGAAATTAAGATGAAGGAGAATTTTATATACAGAAGTCCTTTACCCATGGGATGCGTAAACTGTATGGCCTCAAAGGCCAATACACACGGGTTTGACGACCCACTGCTCTACGTGCGACCTTTAAGCCAAAACGTCACTGAAACAAAGGACACCTCACATCGAAGCTTACAGCTCGCCTGATATGAAGACTTCCAGACACGTGGACAGCTTGTATCAACAAACACTACTGCGCCCTTCGGAATCCAACGATTAAACTATGAGGAATTTGTCACTTGGTCAGACACACAGATCTGTTGATAACATCCGAAATTCAGAGCATTTTCTTTGTCGTGAGCTACTGCAGTGCCAAAATTATGTGCTATTTCTTTTTTTTTTATTGTAATTAATTATCAGAAATCTGTATCACAAACACAGAGAATCCGCATTCGACCTTGTCCTTCTGCAATTTACTATCAGAAGCTTCAATTTAGTAGTAATACACTACTAGCCATTAAAATTGCTACATAACGAAGATGACGTGCTACCGACGCGAAATTTAACCGACAGGAAGAAGATGCTGTGATATGCAAATGATTGGCTTTTCAGAGCATTCACACAAGGTTGGCGCCGGGGGCGACACCTACAACGTGCTGACATGAGGAAAGTTTCCAACCGATTTCTCATACAAAAACAGCAGTTGACCGGCGTTGCCTGGTGAAACGTTGTTGTGGTGCGTCGTGTAAGGAGGAGAAATGTGTGCCATCACGTTTCCGACTTTGATAAAGGTCGGATTGTAGCCTATGGCGATTGCGGTTTATCGTATCGCGACATTGCTGCTCGCGTTGGTCGAGATCCAATGACTGTTAGCGGAATATGGAATCGGTGGGTTCAGGAGGGTAATACGGAACGCCGTGCTGGATCCCAACGGCCTCGTATCACTAGCAGTCGAGATGACGCTGCATCACAAACAGGAGCGCCTGCGATGGTGTACTCAACGACGAACCTGGGTGCACGAATGGCAAAACGTCATTATTTCGGATGAATCCAGGTTCTGTTTACAGCATCATGATGGTCGCATCCGTGTTTGGCGAACGTGTTTGGTGAACGCACATTGGAACCGTGTATTCGTCATCGCCATACTGGCGTATCACCCGGCGCGATCGTATGGGGTGCCATTGGTTACACGTCTCGGCCACCTCTTGTTCGCATTGACGGCACTTTCAACAGTGGACGTTACATTTCAGATGTGTTACGACCGGTGGCTCTACCCTTCATTCGATCCCTGCGAAATCCTACATTTCAGCAGGATAATGCACGACCGCATGTTGCAGTTCCTGTACGGACCTTTCTGGATACAGAAAATGTTCGACTGCTGCCCTGGCCAGCACATTCTCCAGATCTCTCACCAACTGAAAACGTCTGGTTAATGGTGACCTACCAACTGGCTCGTCACAATACGCCAGTCACTACTCTTGATGAACTGTGGTGTCGTGTTGAAGCTATATGGGCAGCTGTACCAAGCTCTGTTTGACTCAATACCCAGGCGTATCAAGGCCGTTATTACGGCCAGAAGTGGTTCTTCTGGGTAATGATTTCTCAGGATCTATGCACCCAAATTTCGTGAAAATGTAATCACATGTCAGTTCGAGTATAATATGTTTGTCCAATGAATACCCATTTACCATCTACATTTCTTCTTCTACACTACAATTCAGAACCCTCTAACGGCAGTCGGCTGCAAATTTGTAGACATGAAGAACAAATATGTAGAATGTTGATAACGTATGTTTCATTTTTGAAGCTTTTAAGTGTTTTCAAATTAAAAATTCAGAAGCGTTACTTCATAGCACACCCTCTTACTACGAGTCCGTAGTAACATTCGTGCTGATTCTTTGCTGTAAAGCCGCCCGCTGTGGCAGAGCGGTTCTAGGCGCTTCAGTCCGGAACCGTGCTGCTGCTACGGTCACAGGTTCGAATCCTGCCTCGGGCAAGGATGTGTGTGCTGTCCTTAGGTTAATTAGGTTTAAGTAGATATAAGTCTAGGGGACTGATGAAGTCAGATGTTAAGTCCCATAGTGCTCAGAGCCATTTGAACCATTTGAATGAACGGCACCTGTGCAAAGTCCTCAGTAAGTTGCCAGTGTCAGTCCTGCTCAGAATAGTGTTCTAAGTAGTTGTGAGTGCGTTATGTCGGAGCTAAGTGAATTCGAAGATGGGTAAATTGTTGGCATTCGAATGATGGGTGCTTCCGTAACGATGGTAGCCGAACTGTTTGGAGTTTCAAGAGGCACCGTATCGAAGATTATACCACATACAAGAAAATCGGAAGAAACATCATCCACTAAGTCACAACGCTGACGAATGTATGTGTTGAGTGATCGTGACAGACGGGTCTTGCTTCACACTGTTTCCGATTGCGGACAGAGTTTAACGTCCCAAGAGTGAAACAGGTGTAGGGTTCGGTGATGATTTGGGCAGTCATATCGTGGTATTAGCACTGAAAGATCTAACCCGAAACAAGGCCCCGGGAGTAGACAACATCCCATTAGAACTACTGACAGCCTTGGGAGAGCCAGTCATGAAAAAACCCTACCATCTGGTGAGCAAGATGTATGAGACAGGCGAAGTACCCTCAGACTTCAAGAAGAATATAATAATTCCAATGCCAAAGAAAGCAGGTGTTGACAGATGTGAAAATTACCGAACTATCAGTTTAATAAGTCACGGCTGCAAAATACTAATGCGAATTCTTTACAGACGAATGGGAAAACTGGTAGAAGCCGACCTCGGGGAAGATCAGTTTGGATTCCGTAGAAATGGTGGAACACGTGAGGCAATACCGACCCTACGACTTATCTTAGAAACACGATCAAGGAAAGGCAAACCTACGTTTCTAGCATTTGTAGACTTAGAGAAAGCTTTTGACAATGTTGACTGGAATACTCTCTTTCAAATTCTGAAGATGGCAGGGGTAAAATACAGGGAGCGAAAGGCTGTTTACAATTTGTACAGAAACCAGATGGCAGTTATAAGAGTCGAGGGACATGAAAGGGAAGCAGTGGTTGGGAAGGGAGCGAGACAGGGTTGTAGCCTCTCCCCGATGTTATTCAATCTGTATATTGAGCAAGCAGTAAAGGAACCAAAAGAAAAATTCGGAGTAGGAATTAAAATCCATGGAGAAGAAATAAAAACTTTCAGGTACGCCGATGACATTGTAATTCTGCCAGAGACAGCAAAAGACCTGGAAGAGCAGTTGAACGGAATGGACAGTGTCTTGAAAGGAGGATATAAGATGAACATCAACAAGAGCAAAACAAGGATAATGGAATGTAGTCGAATTAAGTCGGGTGATGCTGAGAGTATTAGATTAGGAAATGAAACACTTAAAGTAGTAAATGAGTTTTGCTATTTGGGGAGCAAAATAACTGATGATGGTCGACGTAGAGAGGATATAAAATGTAGATTGGCAATGGCAAGGAAAGCGTTTCTGAAGAAGAGAAATTTGTTAACATCGGGTATAGATTTAAGTGTCAGGAAGTCGTTTCCGAAAGTATTTGTATGAAGTGTAGCCATGTATGGAAGTCAAACGTGGACGATAAATAGTTGAGACAAGAATAGAATAGTAGCTTTCGAAATGTGCTACAGAAGAATGCTGAAGGTTAGATGGGTAGATCACATAACTAATGAGGAGGTATTGAATAGAATTAGGGAGAAGAGAAATTTGTGGCACACCTTGACCAGAAGAAGGGATCGGTTGGTATGACATGTTCTGAGGCATCAAGGGATCACCAATTTAGTATTGGAGGACAGCGTGGAGGGTAAAAGTCGTAGACGGAGACCAAGAGATGAATACACAAAGCAGATTCAGAAGGATGTAGGTAGCAGTAGGTACTGGGAGATGAAGAAGCTTGCACAGGATGGAGTAGCATGGAGAGCTGCGTCAAACCAGTCTCTGGAGTGAAGACCACAACAACAACTACAACATCAACAACATCGTGGTATTCCAGGATCCCATGGTTACTTTGCAAGTTCATATTACTGATCAGGTCCAACTCATGACATAATGTTTGTTCCCATTCGGGGAAGTTCGGCCGCCGAGGGGAAGTACTTATTGCATTCGACGCCACATTGGGCTACTTGCGCGTCGGAGATGGGGATGAAATGATGATGAGGACAAAACAACACCCAGTCCCCAAGCGAAGAAAATCTCTTTCCCCAGCCGGGAATCGATCCCGGGCCGCTTGGCGTGGCACTACGCCGCAGTGACCACTCAGCTAACGGGGACGGACCCCAATGATGCTCTTTTACAAGACGACGCGGCCTTGTTCACAAAGCTCGGATCGTCCAGGGCTGGTTTTTTGAGCACAAGGTTGAATTGTCTCATGACGCTTGGCCCTCTCAGTCACCAGATGTTAATATTACTGAGTTTTTTGTTGTCAATTTTGGGGGAGAAGAGCGCGTGATAGCTGTCCACTTTCATTAACGTTAACTGGACTTGCCACTGTTTTGCAGGAAGAATGGTATAAGATTCCCTTGAAAACCGTACATGATCTGTATTTATCCAGTACTAGACGACTGGAAGCTGTTTTGAATGCCAACGGTTTTTCTACAGCGTATTATGCATGGTAATGTATTATATTTGTGGCGTTTCCAATTTTTGTGGTCGCGCGGGGTAGCCGTGCGATCTAAGGCGCCTTGCCACGGTTCGCGCGGCTACCCCCGTCGGAGGTTCGAGTCCTCCCTCGGTCATGGGTGTATGTGTCGCCCTTAGCATAAGTTAGTTTAAGTTAGATTAAGTAGTGAGTAAGCCTACGGACAGATGACCTTAGCAGTTTGGTCCCATAGAAACTTACCACAAAATTTCCAAAATTTCCATATTTTTGCACACGCCCTGTGGTAATGAATATCATGCTCTTTTATTTCTTCTTGAGTGAAACTTTGCTGCTTTAATTTGGAAGAAAAAAATAATTAAATTAACTCTCAGTTCATTGTCGTTCCAGATATGATGTGGCGAATTTGAATCATTAAAAATATTTGGTTAACTCTGGCCGTAATTAAAATTAAGAACGTTAGAGACACTATACATAACTGTACAGTAGGTGAATTAAAGATTTTTTACGTGACTTTTGTGGAAGACAGGGACTATAAAACGATTTACTATTGCAACGGGGAGCTGAGTACTGTCTGCATACATATTTGTGGCGACAACGGACAACTTCGGACGTTAAAGTCCAATGCTAACATTTAAGCTCATAAGTGTGATCGCATTTCGAATAGTGACACAGGAAAATTACGAAAACAGAACAACTTTCAGTCATTACCAGTAGGATACTAATCCCTAGCGCTGATTATACGATACACAAACGTGTACAAATAGACGCTGACTCCCGCTCATTTACGATTCCTCTCAACTATAGCTTACAACTGACCTACATGCGTTAACTGCTGTTAATAGCTACCGTAACTTAGCACGCATTAATTTTACATTAACGGAGCTGTGTGAACACACGAATGTTTTCAGGTCTCGTTTTACTAATGCCAGTTCATTTATGGGCGCTCTGCTGGTATTACTATCTGTCCTGTACAAATCACAACTTTAGTCTGCAGAGAAAAGTTAAATCGTCACATTAATTTAAATTTGAACTCGGTATTAAATACAATTTTTTCGGTTACTATTACCACACCTCTTCCACCTGCTCATAAATACACAGCGCGTGCAATATTTGCGAGATGAGAATGTGAATTAGATCCACTTCGGCGTTTTTATGTTTACCAAAATTGTGTACGAGTAAATCGGAGCCGTGTTTATCAAAAAGCAAAAAAGAAAAGAGTAACACGGTCGAGGTACGCAGGAAGCAGCTCACACAAAATTAGTGACAAAACTGTAAGTATTCGAGGAAGACGCCGACAAGGACGCTGCCATTAAAACAAATAAAAAAAAATACTATGCATCTTTACTGAACCCTGAATCATCTCCAAACATCATTCAAGAGCCGTCGTAGATAATATTTTGATAATGAGGAGTGACAGCTGAGAATAGCTTAGGGTACGCAGTTTCATACATACTGAGGAAGTTATTACAATCCTTTGGCTCAATACCGAGTCCACATAACAGACTGATAGAAAGCATCCTATTTGTATGTGTGTGACCTTGCCAAAGCCATTGATTGTGTAGATCACTAAGTTCTGTTTGGAAAATGGAGTGTTATGAGATTAATAGCATCCCTCTTGACGGGCCGTGTTACAAGTAGGAACCTGACATCATAATGACGGAACACACAGGTAACATGTGTCTTTCCCCAAGCATCGCTACTGCGTTCACTCTTGTTAACTTGCCGTACATAACTGATCGGCCAAAAACTTTAAAGGGTACTCAAAAACTGTAATGTTTCATGATGACGCAAACATACTAATCAAGTGTTCCAATTCAACCTTACTGTAGCTCAGGTGACAGCTGAACGGACCGAGAAGTGGTTCACAGCTACCAGTTTAAGTCTTAATCTCATAAGAATTCATATTATACTATTTCGAACAAGAAATAACCTGAAACGTTCTGGCAGATTAAAACTGTGTGCCCGACCGAGACTCGAACTCGGGACCTTTGCCTATCGCGGGCAAGTGCTCTACCATCTGAGCTACCGAAGCACGACTCACGCCCGGTACTCACAGCTTTACTTCTGCCAGTATCTCGGCTCCTACCTTCCAAACTTCTAGTTCTGCAAGGTTCGCCGGAGAGCTTCTATAAAGTTTGGAAGGTAGGAGACGAGATACTGGCAGAAGTAAAGCTGTGAGTACCGGGCGTGAGTCGTGCTTCGGTAGCTCAGATGGTAGAGCACTTGCCCGCAAAAGGCAAAGGTCCCGAGTTCGAGTCTCGGTCGGGCACACAGTTTTAATCTTCCAGGAATTTTCATATCAGCGCACACTCCGCTGCAGAGTGAAAATCTCATTCAAGAAATAACCTGGTAGCACGAGAAGCAGACGTTAATGAACATACGGTAATGGATTCAGCACATCTATATTACTAAGCGACTATAACGGAACCAATTACTTGTTGCAGGTTGCCTACCTTAACAGCTTGTTGGGAGCAACAAAAATTCGATTTTCAGTATTTCGCGTGATTACTGGCCGAATTTAAAAATTTAAAACTCTGCCACAATCTACTCATTAAGACGTATAATATTACCGTATGTTAAATGTTTAACACAATTAGACAAGCATTACCGTTAGAAACTGTGTGTTTGCATTCGGGCAGCATAAGTGAGGGCGCGCAAATACCCAAACTTTATTCATGCAGTATTTGAAAATGAGAGCGCTTGGCGACTACCAACAAACTCTGCACACAAGATAGCAAAATTCTTTCATGCATATTAGGATTTCGAAGAGCTAGCTACGGAATTTACAATCTCGGCTGCGCAACTGTGCCCTTGGGGTCACTCCAAACATAACTACCAGCCGTGGAAGTGTGTGACGTAAAACAAATAGCCACTGATGGATGATCCACCTTTAGAAAGTACGTAAGAAGACATTCGGATTCAGGGGTGTCTGCAACACCCCAAAAAGACAAAATTAAATCTAAGCAATCAACATACTTAGCAATCTTTAATGTAACACTTAACGGACACTGTAAAAAAAAATCACAAAATAATTGCGACAGTTTTGCAAGACACTTGATAATGACCATCTTCTTCTGTGCAGATGCACAAACAGTGCCCGAACTCTTACGGGGGAATCGGCAGTAAAGCCGCGAATAAGGGGTATAATGGGCAGGGGCACTATGAATGTAGTGCGGGACAAGTTGCGAATGTGGGTCTCACGGGAGGCGTGCCGGAGATAAGTCCTCGCAGGCGCACTATCCTCTGTGTCCTCGGTGGCTCAGATGGACAGAGCATCTGCCATGTAAGCAGGAGATCCCAGGTTTGAGTCCCGGTCGGGGCACACATTTACAGCTTGTCCCCGTTGATGTACATCAACGGCTGTCGGCAGCTTAGGGTCTTTATTTCATTATCATTTCAAACTTATTTGTGTATACAGGAAGTTCATCTATCCCGATAATCGACAATCTCGATGGTTTTTACCTATCGATACAGGCAAGAAATACATCTACCCAATACTGAGAAAAAAGGAATCTTAACAGAAAGACAGACGGTTGGATGATTGCTTCTTGCCAAATTTCATAATTCTATGTCAACGGGACGTACCCAGTAGGTTTTGATGAGTAAGTTTGCAAGTTTCGAAATATATTGCAGAAACGGCCGTATCTTTTGATTACAATTACTTGGGAAGCCTCAATTTTTTTACTCCGCCAAGGGACGAACTTGATACGTTTGCCCGTTCCTGAGAAAAACGGGTTTAATAGTCGGAGGGACAGACAGACTGACGGGCTAAAAAGTAATCCCATGATTCTGTTTTATTCGCTTCCCAAGCCCGGGTTCCCGGGTTCGATTCCCGGCGGGGTCAGGGATTTTCTCTGCCTCGTGATGACTGGGTGTTGTGTGATGTCCTTAGGTTAGTTAGGTTTAAGTAGTTCTAAGTTCTAGGGGACTGATGACCATCGATGTTACGTCCCACAGTGCTCAGAGCCATTCTGTTTTATCGATTAAGGTACGGAACCCCAAAAAGGTTAAGAAGGCACGCGAAAAAAACCTCTCTTCCAAATTGTTGAAGAGTTTACCAAAAACAATACTACAAACTTCTACAGATCATTCAAGCAAAAACTATCAGATTACAAAGCAGGACGCACTTAATTTAGAGATGCTCATGTGAACATTCCTCACAAAATAGAGAAAATTGTGAGATATTGGCAGAATGTTTTGAGAAGCTCTTAAATTGTGAACCCATTCTTGAAAAATTTCACTTCATTCCAAATAATTGTGATAAACCATATCCAGAACCACCAACAACTGAAGAAATACAAAAAATCATTTCATAAGTAAGAAATAAGTTAGTGAAAATGCCATTAAATCTCTTCAATGTGTCTTCAGTAAAATTTGGGAAGAAGAAGACATCTCAGTAGAGTGGAAGACAGCTCTCATTCACGCTCTTCGCAATAAAGGCTTCAAAACAGACGCAAACAATTAAGGAGTATCATTGCTGGATGTAACTTCTAAAATTTTGTCACAAGCTACGTTCAGATTCTTTCAAAAGCATTTTTAAGTAGAGCAGAGACGCAACTGGACTCACAACTGGGGTAGTACCAGGTAGTGTTTAGAAAGGGTAGATCATACTCTAAATAAATTATAAATTTCAAAAACATTGTGCCATACCAAAATTCATTGACAAAGACATACGTAATTTCCTTAACTGTTTTCAAGAAAGCGTATAATTCAATTGACAAGGTATTCCTAATATCAGTAACAGAATTGAGTATAAATAAGAACATAATAAACGCCACTATTAAATATACGTTTTCAACAGTTAAATTCATGGGTGAAGTATCAGACACATTTGAAATAAAAACAGGAGTAATGCAAGAGGATGGGATTTTCCCATTATTGTTTACCTTTGCACTTGAGAAAGTAATCAGAGAATGGAACAAAATATAAAGAATGGAGTAAGACTGGATTGCAAAGAGAAGAATACAAAAACAAATGCACTGTCTTTCCAGATGTTCCGACCCTGTTAGCTGAAACAAAGGAGAAACCAAAAGAACAAATCCTTACCTAGAGAAAGCAGCAGCTAAAATGAGTCTTAACATTTCCTTTGAAAAAAACTAAAACCACGACAGACAACAGACACCCAAGTAGATACCTAAAAGTCCAAGAACAGAATATGGAAATAAGCGAAATTGTATATCTGGGTGAACAGGTTGGTTGGAATGCAACAGAACGCAAGGCAGTCGAATCCAGGAAAAACAAACTTGAATTGGTCTTGCAATTGACAAAAGAGACATGCGACTAGTAATCGCTTTCGTGGGGGTCGAAAATTAAGTATTACAAAACAGCGATCAAGCCAGAAGTATTGTATGTAGCAGATAGCATAACCATGAATCGCATAGGCCGGATAGACAATTAGAACTAAAAGAAAGAAAAATTCTAACAAAATCATGCGAACAAAATTTCAGGATAATAAAATAGTATACATCACGAATTACTATCTCTACAAAAAACTGAAAAACTCAGATATTTTACGAAAAAGGAGATTAAAATTTTATTGAGATTTTCTCAGTATGAACTCTAATAGACAAACGAAGCGAATTTTTTGCATTCTTCCACAACTGCAGAAAGAAAACTAACTGATTTACGGAAATTGAAAAAGACCTAGGAGAATTAAAAATTATAGAAAAGTTATTACTCGACAGAACAGCTCAGATAAATACTAAAACGAGAAAATATGGTTTCAAGACAAATTTAAAATAAAGTCAAACCCATCATCTCGGAAGAGGAGATAATTAGAAGGTTAGAGTGAGTGAAGAAATACTGGGCACTAAGAAAGGAATAGCACGAAAAGAAATAACTGATCAGTCGTACTCAGCAGTGGGTGAAACCAAAGGAGAAGACACTGAAATTGTTACAATCACTTCCCAGCACATTTGCTCCATAATGACTTGTGTAACTGACTCAGTATTTGCCCTCACTCTTGCCTTCGGTTCTTTCAGTTTTGTCTCCGATACGTTTTAGCGGGAGTGCTAGTGGTTCGTCAATAGTGATATAGCTCGCTGTGGATGGCTTTAATGTTAAAGTGACAGCCGATTTGCACCTCGTGAATAGGTTCACTGAATGCTGTGGAATAACTGCGTTATGCTGAACTGTTCCCTAGAGACGGCAACCACATCACAGCGTACGTGTTTCGTCTCACGGTCGTTGCATAACTTTTCATTACTCTGCGTTTTGTATTGTACGGTTTCGTTATTGCGTGTTACAGGCTTTTCTACGGTTGTGGAGGTATTTTCACAGACACTGGGGTAATAAACTATGGCGTCCTGTTTCCCTTACCGCCTGCTGCGCGTGCATATTGAAGAACACATGGGGATTCGGTACAGAAGTTTAATTACATCGGGCATGTTCGCGGCGGAAGGACGAAGAACGGAAAGCTGAGCTGACCGCCGCTGCCCAGTAGAGGAGTCGGCTATGTAGGCCGCGCTGCAGAATGGAACGGGGACGGCGCTGCGAGGCGCGCCTGTTTGGACGGCCGCGGACGGCCTGCAGACCTGTGACGTCACGGGCCGCGCTGTTTGCTCCCGGCGAGCAATAACAGGCGCGGAGCGGCGAGAGCTGTCGACCAGGATGCGGATCGATCGCGCCTGCCGAGTCGACTTCACAGCTGGCGGCGACGCCTACCGCGCCCCGCCTGTTGCTTCGCACTGCGAGCTGGCCGTTCTGGATTACTGCTGCCAATACAGAACTAATGTCTCCTGTCTGCCACGGGCCTTTGGAGAACAGATGTCAGATAAATGCGTGATTTCGGCTCGCCTCGGTATGATAACGCTGAATATATCCTCCACGGGATATAGCGTCCCCAGCGAAATAATAAGAAAAGACTTAAAAAACAGTATTTATAAAGAAGAGACATTTTAAAATTGAATAATATACATTTTTCTCATGTATCCGTATTATAATAATTTCTCTGTGTAAGTTTCGAGGGCAAGGAAATATAACAAAATGATCTAAAGAGACAACAAGATACGCTCTTTTGTTAACTTTTTAGTCGTCTTCACTTCTTCTCTTGTCTTGGTTGCGTGTAGAGGGACATCTTGCGAGTGCTGGCAAATGTAAGCATATTTGTACTAATTAAGCAAATAATATATTGATTTAATATTATTGTGCGCTTCAATTTGTAAGAGGTGATCCCGATTTCCTGTCCGCCTTCCTTGAATTAACCTGCATTCGAGTAATTTACAGTGCAACAATCGCAGCGGCCGATGCAGCCAACGACGCCATTACGTGGCGATATTAACTTATAAAAATTAGCAGAAGCGAAAAACTCGCCTGCTATTAACATAATATACATTTTTCTCCACAGCCACCCGACGTTGCAGAAAATACGTAGCTTTAAGATTCTTATTTTCAGTACCACAGCCGAGAGCAGAGCCAGGACTCCGACTACAATGCAATGGTTAACGGAGTTAAGAAGAAATACTCTCGCGCGTGTGTGGGCCGCAGTTGTAATTAATAACTAAAGATTTTTTTGCTTTAAAGTGGACTGACTAGCCGAGGAAATTAATATGAAAAGTTTATTCTATTGTTCAACTTATGTGTTCATGCTTTAAGATTCAGTGAGTCTAACGTCCATTAACGTAAAAAATAATTTCCACTCAAGTTTAATATGGTTAAAAAAGGAGAACTTCACAAAATCATTTAATTGTAAATCAAAATTGAATGAAATATCATTTTGATTAAGGCCCACCACGTAAGTCGGCAACAATCAACATTACCAATAAATAATATATTAAATTACGACGGCCGACGGACGCGAGAGGCAACAGGGCCGTAGTACCGAAAGCTATGGAAAGAAGTAGGATACCAATTCATCTTAGTTCACCTTTCATCAAGTGTTAGTCATTTCCGTGTTGCGTCCTCTTGTTCAGTTCCTCTACTATATACATGGTTATTTTCTATGTGATCTCTCCATATCAGGAGCATAACTGAAGTCTTGGGAGCCCTGTGACAATAACAACGCAGCTGCGTAGTAATCAGGAGACCCCGGTTCAAAAACCGGTCTAGCACAAATTTTTAGCATGCCTCACTGATATAAATCAGTGTCCACTGGCAGGTAATGCTTTTAATTCAGCTGTGTTTCAAAATAAATGATGAATGTTTCGTCATAGCCTTGGCAAAAACACTTCATCACATTTTGTCTGTTTCGTTCTATAGATTCAACTAAGTGATGTTAAGAACTCCTTTTACCTGAGTAAAGATATAAATGATCTGCAGGAAACCAGCACGGTTTTAGGAAACAGCGGTCATGCGAGACACAGCTGGCTCTCTTTGTGCATGATATACAACAGGCTCTAGATACCGGCTCCCAGGTTGATGCCATATTTCTCGACTTTCGAAAGGCGTTCGACTCAGTTCCGCACTGTCGCTTGCTACAAAAAGTGCGCGCTTACGGTCTATCCAGTTACATATGCTGTTCGATAGAAAGTTTTCTAACAGACAGGGAGCAGTATGTCGTCCTGAACGGGGTAACTGCAACAGAAACAAGAGTAACTTCAGGTGTGCCCCAGGTTAGCGTAATAGGTCCTCTGCTTTTTACGATTTACATAAACGATCTGGTTGATGGTACTGACAGCGGCCTTAGACTGTTTGCCGATGATGCTGTAGTGTACAGGAAAGTAGTAACACACGAAAGTTGTGAACAAATCAGTGAGGATTTGCAAAAAATAAATGGGTGGTGTAATGACAGGCAGTTATCTCTCAATATTAGTAATTGTAACCTACTGCGTGTAACAAGGCGAAAATCCCCATTAATGTATGAGTACAAAATACATTATCAGTCTTTGGAAGCGGTAACATCAGTCAAGTATCTGGGTGTGACTATTCGAAATGATCTCAAATGTAATGATCAGATTACACAAGTAACGGGTGAGGCGAACTCTAGATTGCGGTTTATTAGAAGAATTCTGAAGCGATGCAGTCCTTCAACAAAGGAAATTGCTTACAATACGTTAGTTCGTCCAGTCTTAGAGTATTGTTCGTCTGTATGGGACCCTTACCAGTTGGGTCTGATTCAAGAAATTGAGAAGGTCCAAAGAAGAGCGGCAAGATTCGTGACTGGTACATTTAGCCATCGCGAGAGATTTACAAATCTCATAGAAAGTTTGAAGTGGGGCACATTTGCAGATAGACGACGCGCTGAACAGAACGGGCTGTTCACTTAATTCCGAAATCAAATCTTCACCGAGGATGTAGAGCATATACTACTACCACCAACTTTCAAATCGCGTAATGATAAGGGAAATAAGAGCTCGTACTGAGGCGTTCAGACAGTCGTTTTTCCCTAGTGCGATCCGCGAGTGGTGCAGAGGGGTGGGGGTGGGGGGAAATGACTGGCGCGAATTGTGCCCTCCGCCACACACCGCTAGGTGGCTAGCGGAGTATATATGTAGATGTAGATTCTCATATCTTAACCGCAGAATGATTACCAAAACCATTTTTGATTGTTTTAACACAGCAAAAGACTTGTCCTGACTGGTCTATTCCCCCACTTTTCCTTCCTATATGAGGTTTCCTTATTTCTTTCCTCTCTTACCCTTGCATGTCAGGGTGCATCACATCCTTGTTCCAGACGCCACTGCTCAGTTATGCCCCTGTTATTACCGCTGGATACTTACTTCGATTGTACGGTGATTATTTTCCGCGTAAACGAAGACGACTCACGCAGTTGCGTTGAGCATCGGGTTTGAGACGAGTCGAATGGCGAGCAACGGGAATGTCTCTCTCCCCACTCAGCAAAATCTTAAGAGAACCGTGAAATGTAGTAAGCAGTTCGAAGGTAAGCCATCAGCAAACATCTGTGATTTGCCAAGCCGTGGCACCCAATACACAGGCGTCAAATCTGTTGCTTCTTTCTGCGGATGAATAACCAAAATTCTTACAAGCATTTATGTTTAATGAATAGTCCGATCTTCGACACAGCAGTTATATTAGGGGTAATATGATTTCGCAAACCACACACCTAGACTGATTTGATGGTTTCTCTCAGGCAGTTTGTTTGGAGAAACAAACGTTTTATAAATATTGTTATTACAAGAAAATCCGAATTCTACAAATTATACACGCTCCCACGAAGTTGCCATTTCAAGCGGTTTATGTATTTTCCCGTAATTATAATGTTCGACAAGTTGTGTGTATCACCATGGCGTATGCAAACACAGGTGTCCCGTGCACATATCGTAACAAATAATTCATATTTGTAAGACATTCTAACGCTTTGTGGACAGATTCCATTTAATGAGCTACATTTTATTTTCAGAAATCTAATTAGCCTTTTAAATGATAGTTGTCTTATAACGGGAATGATATGCAATTTTAAATTGTTGTTTGTGCTTACGGATAATTGCAGCTTGCGCATTCATCAGCGCAGTTCGTATCCTTACTCTCAGCGCAGTGCGCCAACATTTTCTTCGTTTCACATCACTGACAAGGGGAGGCCGCCAATTGTGAAATTCAGATTCGATTCATACTGCGCATAATAAAAGCTCATGGCCACAGGTGTAATGTGGCAAAGCACCAAGATGCACTTCTCAGCCGTTGTCGAGAAAATCGACTGTTAAAAGAAACCGTTGCGGTGAAATACTCTCTACGATTAATAATTTTCTACAGCGTCGTGGCGCAGCGGTAAGCGCTCGGGTTCGTAATCCGAAGGTCGCCGGATCGAATCTCGCGCCATGCAACTTTTTTTTATTATTAGCTTTTTGTAATTTTTATATATATATATATATATATATATATATATATATTAATTACAAAAAACTAATAATAAAAAAAGTTGCATGGTGCGAGATTCGATCCGGCGACCTAGTACCGCCTCCATTTTTCCGTTTGTTTAACAGGGTGTACCAAAGCTCTCACGTCCGCACTGATTTTCGACGATGTTGTAAGTTGCGCTAGGGACCGCATCTACCTTCCTTCGAAGTTAGCAGGCAACTACGCTGTTATGCGGTGGCTCGTTTCGGCCCATTCAACATCTGTCCTTCTAGTGTAACGAGCGAGTAACGGAGTTTATATTTCATACCTACCACAGCAAATTTGTGTTCGTGGGGTCTCTATTCTAATTCGAACATTTGACTTACGCTATACGTATTCGTTTCGGAATATCGTTTCTACGTCTTCCGTTAACTATACGTGGTTAACATTATGAAGACAATTAATAACATTTGTGAAATACAACTTTGTTTGCGGAAAACATAATGATGTTCGAAGTCGCCAGTTTTTCCACGACAAACGACTTTCAACAACTTATTATATGCATAACTGTTGCAACTGATTGCCGAGAATATATATATATATATATATATATATATATATATATATATATATATATATGTGTGTGTGTGTGTGTGTGTGTGTGTGTGTGTATACACACACATTTGAATTACAAAAAAAAATACTAAAAGAAAAAAGGTTTGCATGGCGCGAGATTCGATCCGGCGACCTTCGTATTACGAACCCGAGCGCTTACCGCTGCGCCACGACGCTGTAGAAATGTATTGATCATAGAGAGTATTTCACCGCAACGGTTTCTTTTAACTGTCGATTTTCTCGACAACGACTGAGCAGTGCATCTTGGTGCTTTGCCACATTACACCTCTGGCCATGAGCTTTTATTATGCGCAGTACGAATCGAATCAGAATTTCACAATTGGCGGCCTCCCCTTGTGAGTGCTAAATCGGTAGAGGTCACCGAGATCGAGCTGCGAATACGTTGATTTTTCTCGCTGTAAAACTCTGGCGATGAAATGCTGCTGTGTCGATACATAAAGTGTCGACATGTTGTCTTTGACTGTCCGATCACCATATGTGTCTCCAAGCGAACACATAATGGGACACCATCGGACGACAACTCCAGCGTCATCCACAAACAGAATTAACCGTCCCTGTATTGACGGACCAAGTGCAACAAGCATGTAACTCCACCCCACAAACCGACGTCCGGCACCTGTACAACACAATGAATGCACGTTTGCGTGCTTGCATTCAACATTCTGGCGGTTACATCGCTTATTAATATACCAGCATTTCACATTTCCAATGGCTTCTCTAGCGCTCACATTAACCTGTGATTTTGCAATGCTGATCACTTAAATATAGTACATATTTCATTACTTAACAGTAATTATTTTTTCGTGCTGCGATTTTTTTCCCGTCACTGTAATTTGTACATGAAAGTATAAAGGAAAGTTTCAATATACGTAACAGAACTGATTATTCTCCTTATAAATGGTGACATTGGTTAAATATTGATTTAAATAGAAGCCAGGAAATATATTTTTCCGGCTTTTTCTTTTCATTAGATTTTTAAGGGCAGATGTAGGACAAAATTCCGAAAAAAAATCGATTTTCTTTACTGCGTTATTTATTAGATTGATTCTTTAAGAATACCATCGCCAAGTTTCATAATCGAATTCCGGCCAGAAATACGTTTTAAAAAATGTTTGGGCGTCTGCACCTGCCACGCCCCCTCTTTCAGTGCTATGATCCAAACCTTCTCTATGCTAGAAATTTTTGTACATTAATTTTTCGTTCACACAATCGGAACGAACAGCAGATGAGTCTAGAGCACTGTGAGAAAGATTATCTTTGTTTATTCCTTCGTTTAAAACGTGTTTTTTTTAGTAGCACGTGCAACAAACATATTTCAGTTTTTGGTTTTGCATACATCAACGTGTTTTGCTCGAAATGGCTTGTAACAGTGGACGCATATTCAAAAAAGTGAGGAAATGTCGAAGTTCACGTATAAAAGGTATAGGAGATTTAAATAACAGTGTTACAGATGCTGCTCCTAAGAGTGAAGAACAATTTTCGACAATGGCACTGAGTTCACCGATGAAGAAAATTAGTGGCAAAGACGGGATCTCCAGTGGATTTAGGTTAATTGAATTACGAATACTTGCCCATATGATTAGACTTCCAAGTAATGAGAAAATCTTACTTTCAATGAGAAACAAGAAAGAACAATGATGGCAGTGAAGAAGAAAGGTGGCGATAGGAACACAAGAAAATGTGCAGCAAGGATTATCAGGGGTCAGGTGGTGTGATGGAAGCAGCTGGAATGAAACTAACATTTCAAAGGTCAGTCGAACAATACGGTTTTAGGTATGTGAAGTATCTAAGTTATGGAGATTTCAGTGCTTTTAAGACTGTTTTAGAGCGGAATCCTTATGGCTTACGAACTAAAATTGAGTAACCGAAATGTGTGGGGAATGTTCAAAAGCGAGTGGGAGGTAAACTGCTCAGATTGAAGAAAGAAATGAAAGAGAAAAAAATAGAAGATGGGAAGCCATTGGGAGGTGTTAACAGACTGACAGACAAGGAAATTCAGTCAAACGACATGGTGTTAGGTATGTGAAGTATCTAAGTTATGGAGATTTCAGTGCTTTTAAGACTGTTTTAGAGAGCAATCTTTATGGCTCACGAACTAAATTGAGTAACAGAAATGTACAGGGCATGTTCAAAATCGAATGGCAGGTAAACTGCTCAGATTGAAGAAAAAAGTGAAAGAGCAAAATTAGAAGATGGAAAGCCACTGGGAAGTGTTAACAGACTGACAGACAAGGACATTCACACTTTACATATATATTGTGGAAAAGCTATCAGGGTTGACTTACACAGTGTGTAAACAATGCAGCAAGCCGCGTGGGCAATATTTTTTCACAAACTTTCCACAGATGATAATCCTCAGCATTCCCTTTGTGAAATATCGTGGTGCAAACATCTTCAGGCAGAGCCAGTGGAAACCCATACATCCACAAAGATTGTGTGCTACTTGCTGTCTAAGGTGTTATAAAATCAAGTTTCAGGAACTTAGCCAATCCTGAACTGCTGAAAAAATGTTTTCATGGGAAAGCACGGAATCCAAATGAGAGCTACTATCATCTTATATGGATGAGTTGCCCAAAAACCGTATTAGTGTCCTCAATTGTTGTGAAGATAGCTGCATGTGATGCCTGTCTAGTGTTCAACAGTGCAAATGTAGCATAAGTGCCTGCAGGCACTAACCTTCCATCCACACTGAAGACACAATGAAGCATCGATGGAGCGCGTCTGGACAAAGCTCAAGCAGTGGAAGTTGACTAAGCAAAGGAGGCAGGGGAAGAGATTTCTCCAGAAAGAGGAGGAAGAGAATAAAGATTATGGTACGGACAGCATTAGTCACTATAGGTATAGCAATATTGTCAAAAATTGAAACAAACCTTAAGTGTGAATTCCCTTAAACTGACCCCGGGAACTGTAAGAGCTAACATCCTGAAATTTGGCTTAGTTCTTAAGAATTACTTACTGAATAATCCTGTGCAGCACTTTCCCTTTATCTCTTCTCTGAGAAGAGTTCTCGTTTAAAATTTGAGAAAATAGAGCAGACCCAGATAACACAAAACTGAAAAATTAATTTCAAAGCAACTATGACCTTAAACAAATATCTGTTCCACACGTTTTATTTGCCTCTCATGCAGATGTAAACTGTGGAATTCCCTTTTTATTGCTTGATTTGTTTACGAGAAAAGGTACATTATAGAAACAAAGGTAATTACAAATTCAAATCCTCATAAAATCTATGTCGACTGGCATTTTCATACAAAAATTGCGCAGAATATCAAGCATTATGTTGCACATAATAGCCTCCTCAAGTTTTACTATTTTAGCTGCAATATTCTGGATATATATATGTTCAAGCACATGAATGTATATTTCCCTACGTCTATCCTTAAGTACAAAGAGACCGCAGAAAGTAAGATACACGTGTCGTCCCACGCTAAGACCATTACGCAACAAGAGTGGCACTTTGTCAGAAGAGTACATGCTCCGGGTGTCCTGCAGACACAGCTGTGCTACGGTATGAATAACAATTGTATCACAGTGTGAGAGTGAAATGGCGCGCCAACGGCAAATGTACTTCGAAGTTGGAGTACATGGGACAGTACGATTCTTGCGAGAAAAATGCCTAAACTGCACACATACACTCCTGGAAATTGAAATAAGAACACCGTGAATTCATTGTCCCAGGAAGGGGAAACTTTATTGACACATTCCTGGGGTCAGATACATCACATGATCACACTGACAGAACCACAGGCACATAGACACAGGCAACAGAGCATGCACAATGTCGGCACTAGTACAGTGTATATCCACCTTTCGCAGCAATGCAGGCTGCTATTCTCCCATGGAGACGATCGTAGAGATGCTGGATGTAGTCCTGTGGAACGGCTTGCCATGCAATTTCCACCTGGCGCCTCAGTTGGACCAGCGTTCGTGCTGGGCGTGCAGACCGCGTGAGACGACGCTTCATCCAGTCCCAAACATGCTCAATGGGGGACAGATCCGGAGATCTTGCTGGCCAGGGTAGTTGACTTACACCTTCTAGAGCACGTTGGGTGGCACGAGATACATGCGGACGTGCATTGTCCTGTTGGAACAGCAAGTTCCCTTGCCGGTCTAGGAATGGTAGAACGATGGGTTCGATGACGGTTTGGATGTACCGTGCACTATTCAGTGTCCCCTCGACGATCACCAGTGGTGTACGGCCAGTGTAGGAGATCGCTCCCCACACCATGATGCCGGCTGTTGACCCTGTGTGCCTCGGTCGTATGCAGTCCTGATTGTGGCGCTCACCTGCACGGCGCCAAACACGCATACGACCATCATTGGCACCAAGGCAGAAGCGACTCTCATCGCTGAAGACGACACGTCTCCATTCGTCCCTCCATTCACGCCTGTCGCGACACCACTGGAGGCGGGCTGCACGATGTTGGGGCGTGAGCGGAAGACGGCCTAACGGTGTGCGGGACCGTAGCCCAGCTTCATGGAGACGGTTGCGAATGGTCCTCGCCGATACCCCAGGAGCAACAGTGTCCCTAATTTGCTGGGAAGTGGCGGTGCGGTCCCCTACGGCACTGCGTAGGATCCTACGGTCTTGGCGTGCATCCGTGCGTCGCTGCGGTCCGGTCCCAGGTCGACGGGCACGTGCACCTTCCGCCGACCACTGGCGACAACATCGATGTACTGTGGAGACCTCACGCCCCACGTGTTGAGCAATTCGGCGGTACGTCCACCCGGCCTCCCGCATGCCCACTATACGCCCTCGCTCAAAGTCCGTCAACTGCACATACGGTTCACGTCCACGCTGTCGCGGCATGCTACCAGTGTTAAAGACTGCGATGGAGCTCCGTATGCCACGGCAAACTGGCTGACACTGACGGCGGCGGTGCACAAATGCTGCGCAGCTAGCGCCATTCGACGGCCAACACCGCGGTTCCTGGTGTGTCCGCTGTGCCGTGCGTGTGATCATTGCTTGTACAGCCCTCTCGCAGTGTCCGGAGCAAGTATGGTGGGTCTGACACACCGGTGTCAATGTGTTCTTTTTTCCATTTCCAGGAGTGTATTTACTTTGAAATTCTGGCGGTGTATGGGCCAAATGAGATTTCACGACTAGCTGTAATGAAACTGTGCCAACAGTTTGATGATGATGATGATGATGTTTGGTTTGTGGGGCGCTCAACTGCACACTCATCTGCGCCCGTACAAAATCTCAATTTTTACACAGACCGCTTTTTTTACGCGGTCCAATCTAGCCACTGTCAAGAATGATGATGAGGAGGAGAAGGATGAAATGCGGAGGACAGCACAAACACCCAGTCCCCGGATAGAGAAAATATCAACCCGGCTGGGAATCGATCCCAGGACCCAGTGATCCAGAGGTAGCAACTAGACCACGAGCTGCGGACCCAACAGTTTAAGAAAGACCCCACAGACGTGAGTAATACTGATCGGCAGTTCCAGATATTTCACCATGTGATTTCCATCTTTCCATCAAGCTGAAAGAATATCTGAGGGAAAGAGATTTTCCAACGATGAAAATTTTCACACAAAGGTTTTCGAATAGCTCCATGAACAAGTAGCGGATTTCTGTCGTCGAAGAATTGAATGAGTGGTAGAACGTTGCGACCGCTGCTTAAGAGGATTGGTCGCTATGATGGAAAAAAAAAAGCGTCGTGTATCTGTGTGATCTTGATGCGTAGTGCAGTATTCAATAAGAGTTAACTGGTCTGTTACTAACAATGTGTAACTTTTTGAAATCCCTTCATATTTTACCTGGAAAGCCTAGTGTGAGTTAGATGAACTAATACGTAAACACTTCAAGAAGGTGTTTTGACTTTTTTGCTGTCAGCTCGGCTACGGAGACCGGTAACTTGATAAGTACTTATCGTAATTTGCAAGCTATAGTTTGCTACAGTCAGAGACAAATTGACCCTGTATTGTTAGTATCATTGCCACAAGTACGGGAGGCGTTCAATAAGTAATGCATCCCATTTTTTTCTGAAATCACGTTGGTTTTATTCAGGATTCCAATACATCGTATTACTCCCCACTCTTTTGGCTACAAAACGTCACCTTACTGGGAGGGTCTTATGCACGCATTACACCCCTCTACTGGTTGACGCTGGAGCCAACGTCTTGAAGCATCAATAACCTCCCCATCAGAGAGCAACATAGCCAAACAGATGGAAGTCGGAAGGCGCGAGATCGGGATTGTAGGGTGGATGAGGAAGAACGGTCCTCTAAGGTTTTGCGAGCTCCTCCCAGGTGCGCAGATTTGTGTGACAGCTTGTGTTGTAAAGGAGAGTGGAAGGTAACAGGCGAGTTGTGGCGCCCTGGAAATATTCTATGTTGGGAGTTGGGACGGCCGCACAGAACGCTAGCTCGTCAAAGCCGCGGCTCGTTAGCAACCGCGTGATGACACACAATAGCTGGACCGAGTGGTTACTAGCCAACCGCATGACTGGGAATTCCACGGTGACGCTGTGTCGATGAAGGAGACATGCCGCGAGTGCCAAAGATGGCGGACTTCGTGAAACCTTAATGGCAGACATTTCACAGTTTGTATATAAATGAATGGTAGCCAGATGAACCATGATACCTCAAAAAGAAACATGTACATTACTATTAATTGCACGACGATTCTGATGGGGTAAACAGACTTTCAATATCTTTATTAAAGTTTAGTATCTGACTGTAAATTATACAAGTAACACCTAGCAACGAATTTCCAAAATCTAAATGCTTCACCCGATGTCATCGGTCGACGTGTCTTTAGAAACCTATTAGTGTAAACCTAAACTGGTATGAATTACAGGCATGTAACTTGAATAGTACATGAGTTATTGGAGGTCAAAGTGGCCAATTACTATCGATCGCGTCAGGCCGTAAGTACTCCACAGTTACACGAAAAAATGGTAGCAGCATGCTTATAAATATATTTATTCGTATATGTCTTTGTTTATATCCGATATATACTATTCATGAAGAAATTGCTTAAATATTTACTGTGTTTTAGAAAGCACAGAGATATTAGGCTATTGACCTACCTTTTGTCCTATTCCTTTGATATGTGTTTATTTACTTTGTTTGTGCATTTAATAATGTGTGTTAGAGCGTGTTTATGGTCCAGCCGTAGGAATATTTATTTAATTTCAAGTTATTTAAATATAAATCCAGTATTTCGAAAGTGTTTCAATATGTTTGTGAGTGTACGTTCGCTTTGAGACGTGGAGGGAGCGCTCTAGCCAATCACAGCGCTCGTTACTAAGAGAGACGTATGGAGGTTGGGGAGGAGCATCGTTTCCGGAGAGGACACGAGGTCGTTCGGAAGAGTGCGGCGCGAGGGAGAGTCGCACGGGACACGGAGAGTGCTGGACATTACGGCGCGACGAACGCACAGTCGCGGGAGAGAGACTTAGAGAGTGTGGAGCGGTTTGCGCATGGTCGCGAGAGACAGAAATACTTCGGAGTGCCGACTTGTGAATTTATGTGATTTCCGCGGCTTCTGCAGTGAGGACGTAGTTTGCGTTTAGAAGTGAATATCTCGCGAGCTATGTTGTTGTTCATAACTAATTACGTGAAGTAGGAATCTATTGTTCCCTGTTATTCAACTTATATTTTATTTAATTGCTGGACCATCGACACCAATAAGATTTTTTGCAGAAATATACCGCATTCTCAAAAGTACTTCTACTATTTAAAGTCGTTAAGATAGTACCTGCAGATTTTATTCTATTGCAATCTTTTATTTATAAATTTCTACGTTACATTCGTAATTTCCGAGTGATAGGAACCTTCGACCATTCGATTCATGTGTATATTCACATTGTATACTGTGGACTCAACAGTATTTGGCTTGTAATGCGGCAACTACGCGTCCCAGCCCCTAGACAACGAAACCAGCCAACACTTTTAATTTTGCAACTCTGAGTTGGAGGGTACGTAGTTGAGGGACATCACACCATTCAACTTACATTATTAATTTGATACCCTGCAAGAGGAAGAAGTTCATTTGCATTTTTATGGCGATGAACACGATGATGTCGTTTCTTCAATTCGCCGAGGGTAGCACAACACACTTCAGAACTGATCGTTGCACCATAAGGGACAGTCGTCTAACAGAGACCTCAAGTCGAGCAGTGAGGTATTTGATTGTGATCCCTCTATCACCTCGAATGAGAGTGTCCGCACGTTCGAACATCGCAAGAATCACAGCTGACTGCAGCTGGCGTGCAGGAGGTAGAACAGGTTTGCGTGACCTTGTTGTGGTCATGGCAGACGCCTCTCCCAACAACTCACCGCGCTTTTGTTCACTGCCAGGTCCCCACAGACATTCTGCAAGCGCCTACGAAAATCTGCGATGCTCGGATTTTCCGTCAAAAGAAACTCAGTGACAGCATTCTGCTTGCAAAGCACCTCCGTTACAGACCCCATTTTGAAGGCTATGTACAGCGCCGCCAGCTATTGGAATTTCATGAAACTATAGGGGTTAAAGCGGGAACATTCCACGATGTTTCACAGCAAATTACACATTTTTTTCAACCACAATTGGGAGAGAACGAAAATGTAGGCATTACTTATTGATCGCCCTTCGTAGACATAGTAATCAGTCATTAATCATTTACTGGAAAAGTATAATGGCACGTAGGAAGCAAGTTTGTTTTTTATTTTATTTTTTTCCTACTCAGACAAATTGCGTCTGAGTATAAAACACACACACACGCACGAATATATAGATAGGTACCGATGCCAGTGCCAGACAAATACAGAACGAAAGGCAGCATATTTTTATAAAGCAACGGACATTATGGCCACACATATGAAGAACTTATTTAACGAATAAACAAGACGGTTGAGTTCTATGCAGTCATACGTTTTAACATGTTCCATTTCTTCAAATTCATACTGTAGCTTTTTGCCTGTTCAAACTGTATTTTACACATTACATCTGTGCCTGTCCCGTTATAACACCGAACAGCTCAGTGGAATCGCAACATGTGTATTTCGTGTATCAGTACACTTCACAATGATTTCGCCACGCGCGTTACGTAACAAACATATAGACATTCCTTCATGTGACTGGCGCCGTATGAATTCCGAGCTGTTATTGATCGTCGTTCGGCTGAAAGTTGGCGTCATGAGGCGAAAAGTTTTCTCAGAAAGCCCCCCCACACCCGTGTTGGCGGTCCAGTTCGGTTCTTTTACCGACGCCCTCCAGTAACGTATAACGAGGGCCACGACCCCAGCTAATGAAAGATCAAAGGGATTCCCTGACGCGACCGCGGAAGCGGCGATTAGCGAGTTTGTTTCTAAAGGTCATCCTGCTCGTTTGGCCGAAGCCGCTCGGCGCTCGACGGCCGCGCCGGAAACACCGCTACGACCCGCCGTGAAGTCGCGAATTCCTCTGCTCTGCAGTGCGGCAGCTAGCTAGCACTTGTTTCCCACCAACCGGAAGCAGGCGGCGCTGCAATTGTCAGCTTCCGGTCGGGCGGCGCGTTAGTTCAGCGGACGCCCGCATAGGGGTGTTCCAATCGCTGTTAGCTACTGCGTCGCAAGGCGCTTCGTGCAACAGACATCAGCTGTTAATGATTTCCCCGTGTTTTCATTTTTTTCCTCGGAGATTATAAGATCTTTCTCGTTTCAGAAAGCATTTTACTCGTACAATCACGTAATAAAGATAGTAACAGTAGTTAGAATCTTGCATTAAGTGTTGAACGAAAATCTATTGCCAGGCAGGAGCGAGGGAAACATACATCGCCCCTTCAAAAACATCCTTACAACGGATCCCTAACCGATTCGTCATAAAGTAAATATTCACACAGGTCCACAAGTTCACGCACCTGCTTCATCCCGTTGGGTACGCTTCAGATAATATGACGAATCCGACAACTGTTTTCACACTATAGTTCGATGTTCACACCTCTATTCTAGAATCTGTCTGACCCAGAATGGTACGGCGTTCTTCCCTCTATGTGTACCTGAAAACCATACGTAGAAGAACGCACCACCCTTATTTTTTGAATGTCAGAACTGGCGTATCATTATTGTGATACATGTGCGTGCTATGAACTAAAATATTGGTGCAATACTCTGCGAAGAAAAAAATCTCCTCCTCCCCCCCAAATTGTGAAATTATTACTGTTACAGGTATCCTCCCCTAGGGTGTGGATCGTTGGAATTCACTGAGCATACCCGCAATAATCTCGTGTTGAACAAAGAAACTCATCGGTACTAGCCCAATTTGTGTTCGATGATCTGCATTCACATCTATCATTTCAACTTCGCTGCGATGGCTAATATTGGATTATGAATCACACGACTGTCTTTCAAATCGCTTACTTCATACATAAGAGCATCTTGCTTACCAGAGGACATATTACAATCATCATTTAATCGTCGTACAACTGTTCGCATAGTTTTATAGGAAAAAAGGAGTGCGCGTTCAGCTAATGTTCCTGCAAGATAAACACTATTAAAGTGTTGCATAAATGTATCGTAATATAGATCGTATTACTTACGATAGCAAGAGTTCTGCTTTAAACGAAACCTCTTCGAATTTGCTATTGTGTGCTGCCGTACCTGGCTGCTTATGGTTTCGTTCCCTTACCTGTAACAGAAAAAAAGAGAACACTGATGAGAAAACAGCCATTTTAGAATCTGCAAACTGTATATCGAAACATAAATATAGTTTATAGCTAAAGTGGGTCTCATTAGTACCAGGTTAGATTAGAAGTTCGTTGCGTTTTTGTTTTGCATGCTGGTATACCGGTTCCTATGTGTTTATTTATCGATTGTCATTTTTTTATTTGTAGTTCACTATTGGTATTTGGGTTTACGTATTCTTATTTTTTCATTTGGAGATAGTGAGTGGAGCTGTGAACGCTAGAAAACGGAGTGCCTAGTGGAGAAATCGAAACATTTCCGACATATTCTTCTGTTTCAGTTCAATAGAGCGATAACAGCAGTGGAGGCAGTTGGAAACATTTTCGCTGTATATGGGGATAACGCCATTGGGCAGAGCACTCCGTCTTCAGGCCACAAGTGGCCCACGGGGACCATCCGACCGCCGTGTCATCCTCAGCTGAGGAAGCGGATAGGAGGGGCGTGTGGTCAGCACACCCCTCTTCCGGGCCGACCGGTGTGGCCGAGCGTTTCTAGGCGCTACAGTCTGGAACCGCGAGACCGCTACGGTCGCAGGTTCGAATCCTGCCTCGGGCATGGATGTGTGTGATGTCCTTAGGTTAGTTAGGTTTAAGTAGTTCTAAGTTCTAGGGGACTGATGACCTCAGCAGTTTAGTCCCATAGTGCTCAGAGCCATTTGAACCAACCCCCTTCCGGTCGTTATGATGGTTTTCTTTGACCGGAGTCGCTACTATTCGGTCGAGTAGCTTGGCATCACTAGGCTGAGTACACCCCGAAAAATGGGAACAGCGCATGGCGGCCCGGATGGTCACCTATCCAAGTGCCGGCCACGACCGACATCGCTTAACTTCGGTGATCTGACGGGAACCGGTGTATCCACTGCGGCAAGGCCTTTGCCATTGGGCAGAGCACAGCGAGAAAAAGGTTTACTAGTTTTAAGGAGGATCGTTTTGACATTAGGATCGTTTTGACATTGACACGTTCTGGAAGATCTTTGGGGTTTGATGAAGATCGTTTAAACGCATTAATCCATAATGATCCACGTCAGGGTTCTCGACAACTGGTAAATGTGATGAAGTGTGATCATTCCACCATCGTGCAACGTTTGCACGCAATAAGAAAGGTTCAAAAATCGGGTGTATAGTCACCGCATGCTCTGACAAGGGGAAGCCGCCAATTGTGAAATTCAGATTCGATTCATACTGCGCATAATAAAATCTCATGGCCAGAGGTGTAATGTCGCAAAGCACCAAGATGCACTTCTCAGCCGTTGTCGAGAAAATCGACGGTTAAAAGAAACCGTTGCGGTGAAATAGTCTCTACGATTAATAATTTTCTACAGCGTCGTGGCGCAGCGGTAAGCGCTCGGGTTCGTAATCCGAAGGTCGCTGGATCGAATCTCGCGCCATGCAATTTTTTTTTATTATTAGTTTTTCTGTAATTCAAATATACTATTAATGAATTGGTGGTGGTGGTGGTGGTGGTTAGTGTTTAACGTCCCGTCGACAACGAGGTCATTAGAGACGGAGCGCAAGCTGGGGTTAGGGACGGATTGGGAAGGAAATCGGCCGTGCCCTTTCAAAGGAACCATCCCGGCATTTGCCTGAAACGATTTAGGGAAATCACGGAAAACCTAAATCAGGATGGCCGGAGACGGGATTGAACCGTCGTCCTCCCGAATGCGAGTCCAGTGTGCTAACCACTGCGCCACCTCGCTCGGTTTAATGAATTGCTTATGCATGTTGGTGAAGGCGGATCGCTCTCCAATTGTACCGTCTCCATTTTTCCGTTTTATTTTTTTTTTTTTAACAGGGTGTACCAAAGCTCTCCCGTCTGCACTGATTTTCGACGATGTTATAAGTTGCGCTAGGGACCGCATCTACCTTCTTTCGAAGTTAGCAAGCAACTACGCTGTTATGCGGCGGCTCGTTTCGGCCCATTCAACATCTGTCCTTCAAGTGTAACGAGCGAGTAACGGAGTTTATATTTCATACCTGCCACAGCGAATTTGTGCTCGTGGGGTCTCTATTCTAATTCGAACGTTTGACTTACGCTATACGTATTCGTTTCGGAATATCGTTTCTACGTCTTCCGTTAACTATACGTTGTTAACATCATGAAGACAATTAATAACATTTGAGAAATACAACTTTGTTTGCGGAAAACATAATGATGTTCGAAGTCGCCAGTTTTTCCACGACAAACGACTTTCAACAACTTATTATATGCATAATTGTTGCAACTGATTGCCGGGAATTATATATATATATATATATATATATATATATATATATATATATATATATATATATATATATATATTTCAATTACAAAAAACAAATACTAAAAAAAAAAGTTGCATGGTGCGAGATTCGATCCGCCGACCTTCGGATTACAAACCCGAGCGCTTACCGCTGCGCCACGACGCTTTAGAAAACTATTAATCGTAGAGAGTATTTAACTGCAACGGTTTCTTTTAACAGTAGATTTTCTCGACAACGGCTGAGAAGTGCATCTTGGTGCTTTGCCACATTACACCTCTGGCCATGAGCTTTTATTATGCGCAGTATGAATCGAATCTGAATTTCACAATTGGCGGCCTCCCCTTGTGAGCCATATTCACTGAAATCAGTGTCTGGAACCGCGCGACCGCTACGGCCGCAGGTTCGAATCCTGCCTCGGGCATGGATGTGTGTGATGTCCGTAGGTTAGTTAGCTTTAAGTAGTTCTAAGTTTTAGGGGACTGATGACCTCAGAAGTTAAGTCCCTTAGTGCTCAGAGCCATTTGAACATTTTTTTTTTTTTTGTTTAAATCCGTGTTTCCGGATGTGTATCTGTGCTTGCTCGTCATCAGTTGGCTTGTGAACAACATTGACCATTACTGTAGCGTTACTGGGGACGAGGGATGGCGTGTCTATGCTAACGTAAGGGAAAGAAAGGAATTGTTAAGTCTCAACAGAGTACCAACTCCGCGTAGAAAGACCTGTGAGCATCCACGAAAGATAATGTTATGCATCTGGTGGAACAGCGACGGTGCGGTGTACTACGAATGCTTCCCCGAGGTGTAACCATGACTGCTGACATACACTGTCAACAACTGAAGCGTCTTGCAGATGCAGTCCAAGAACAACAACCAGGAGAACTGCGTGAAATGATGCTTCTCCGCGATAACGCATTCCGCTACAATGACAAATAACGCTATACGGGAGTTGCCCTTGCAAGTCATTGGGCACCCTCCTTATTCACCTGACTATGCCCCCTGAGATTTTCACCTTTTCCGCTCTCTATCGAACATCTTTCTAGGAACTTCTTTCCCGGATGAAAATGCGCTACGAACAGGGCTCGACGAGCTCTTCGCCTCAAAACTACGCGATTTCTACAGTCCCGGAATCGAAAAGTTACAACAGCGTTGGCAGACTGTTGTGAATAGTGAAAAAGAATATACCGAGTGATCAAAAAAGTCAGTATAAATTTGAGAACTTAATAAACCACGGAATAATGTAAATACAGAGGTAAAAATTGACACACATGCTTGGAATGACATGGGGTTTTATTAGAACAAAAAACTTATTGCTAGGCGCGTGAAAGATCTATTGCGCGATTCATTTGGGTCCCCAGACCTCAGTCCGTGCGATTATTGGCGTTGGGGTAACCTGAAGTCGCAAATGTATCGTGATCGACCCACGTCTCTAGGGATGCTGAAAGACAATATCCGACGCCAATGCCTCAGCATAACTCCGGACACGCTTTACACTGCTGTTCTCAACATTATTCCTCGACTACAGCTATTGTTGAGGAATGATGGTGGACATATTGATCATTTCCTGTAAAGAACATCATCTTTGCTTTGTCTTACTTTGTTATTCTAATTGTTGCTAGTCTGATCAGATGAAGCGCCATTTGTCGGACATTTTTTGAACGTTTGTATTTTTTTGGTTCTAGTAAAACCCCATGTCATTCCAAGCATGTGTGTCAATTTTTACCTCTCTATCTACATTATTCCGTGATTTATTCAGTTTTCAAATTTGTACTGACTTTTTGATCACCGGTATTATTGATGATTAAGTTCACTGTTTTGTGTATCTGTAGTGTTTATTAAACTTACGGAAAAACTGTAGGAGCTTATGCACCAGTCCAATACAACCGCTTGCGAGAACATCGTTCGTGGTACTGTTGCTCAATGAAATCGCTGGTGAGGCTCAGAGTAGCCAAACCCGCTAAAATATGCCAAAAGATGTGCTTATGAAACACCTAATCACACGTAATACTTCAACGTAAATCTCCCGTGGGTCAAATCATTCCGTGGCCATGTTAACCGTCCTCATTTGTACAAACTCAACGCCCCCTGCTGGTCAAAGTTGTGTGTGTGTGTGTGTGTGTGTGTGTGTGTGTGTGTGTGTGTGTGTGTGTGTGTGCGTGTGTCAGTCATTGTTCCTGTATGGAACATTCCCAGGTCAAGGTTCCGCTTGTTGTACTGCCTGAAATAAAAAATGAACTATCCATAAAGGGAGGAGGAATGCAGCTTCACGGGTTGACAAGGTATGTGATGTTATTTAAGTGATTGCAAATTCAAAAACAACTTGGCAGCTTGAGCCCATTTACCACTGCATCCCCTCTGGTCCCAAAGTACACACTAGTTCAGTTGGAAAGGATGTCATACAACCGTTCTACATCTACATCTACATGGATACTCTGCAAATCACATTTAAATGCCTGCCTGAGGTTCATCGAACCACCTTCACAATTCTCTATTGTTCCAATCTCTTATAGAGCACGTAAAGAAAGAACACCTATATCTTTCCGTACGAGCTCTGATTTCCCTTATTTTATCGTGGTGATCGTTTCTCCCTATGTAGGTCGGTGTCAACAAAATATTTTCGCATTCGGAGGAGAAAACTGGTGACTGAAATCTCGTGAGAAGGTTCTGTCACAACGAAAAACGCCTTTGTTTTAATGATTTTCACCCCAAATCCTGTATCATTTTAGTGACTCCCTCTCCCATTCGCGATTCCCATTTCGCGATAATACAAAACGTGCTGACCTTCTTTGAACTTTCTCGTTGTACTGCGTCAATCTTATCTGGTAAGGATCTCACAACGCGCAGCAGTATTCTAAAAGAGAACGGACACGCTAGTGTAGGCAGTCTCCTTAGTAGAACTGTTACATTTTCTAAGTGCCCTGACAATAAAACGCAGTCTGTGGTTAGACTTCCCCACAACACTTTGTGTTCCTTCCAATTTAAGTTGTTCGTAGTTGTAATACCTAGGTATTTAGTTGAATTTAGTTGAATTAGACTGTTTTATGGAGTAACCGAAGTTTAACGAATTCCTTTTAGCACTCATGTGGATGACCTCATACTTTTCGTTATTTAGGGTCAACTGTCAGTTTTCGCACCATTCTGATATCTTTTCTAAATCGTTTTGCAATTTGTTCTGAACTTCTGATGACTTCATTAGTCGATAAACGACTGCGTCATCTGCAAACAATCTAAGACGGCTGCTCAGATTGTCTCCCAAATCGTTTATATAGATAAGGAACAGCAAAGGGCCTCTAACACTACCTTGGGGAACGCCAGAAATCACTTATGTTTTACTCGATGACTTTCCGTCAATTATTACGTACTTGACCTCTCTGACAGTAAATCACATATCCAGTCACATAACTGAGACAATATTCCATAAGCACGCAATTTCACTACAAGCCGCTTGTGTGGTACAGTGTCAAAAGCCTTCCGGAAATCCAGAAATACGGAATCGATCTGAAATCCCTTGTCAATAGCACTCACCACTTCATGTGAATAAAGAGCTAGTTGTGTTTCACAGGAACGATATTTTCTAAACCCATGTTGACTGTGTGTCAATAGATCGTTTTCTTCGAGGTAATTCATAATGTTCGAGCACAATATATGTTCTAAAACCCTACTGCATACCGCCGTTAACCATATGGGCCTGTGGTTTAGTGGATTACTCCTACTACCTTTCTTGAATATTGGTGTGACCTGTGCAACTTTCCAGTCTTTGGATACGGATCTTCCGTCGAGCGAACGGTCGGATATGATTGTTAAGTATGGAGCTAATGCATCATCATACTCAGAAAGGAACCTAATTGGTATACAGTCTGGATCAGAAGACTTGCTTTTATTAAGTGATTTAAGTTACTACGTTACTCATGTTGGCAGCTGTTCTCGATTCGAATTCTGGAATATTTATTTCGTCTTATTTTGTGAAGGCATTTCGGAAGGCTGTGTTTAGGAACTCTGCTTTGGCAGCACAGTCTTCGATATATCTCCATTGCTATCGTGCAGAGAAGGCATTGATTGTTTCTTGCCGCTAACATACTTTTTTTTTTTTTTAATTTATTGATTTATTTAACCTGGCAAGATTAGGGCCATCAGGCCCTCTCTTACATCTAACCAGGCATTCTACTTATTTTACATTCATATGTTTTAGTAGGCATGTTAAACTACATCTAGTACAAAAAGTGAAATAAACAATTTGAAAGGTACACCTGGAAAAATACATACATCTAGAGTTTATATTCTTAGATCACAAGTACTGTTATAATTAGACATTATTGAACAGACAGATTTGAGATAGGAGTGCTGGCAGCAGGGAGTATGAGGGAGACTCATGGTGAAGGGAGGAGAAGAATAGAGAGACATGATGAAACATAATTAAGGAAATATAAAGGAAAAGAATATTGCGTGGCTAATAGAGATAGATGAAGAGGAAGGCATCTCAGGAGCAACATAGGAGACGCTAGCTTTGCTATTTGACAGATGAGGGGATTGTCCTTGTACATTAATTTTGTGGAGAACTTTATAAGGATGATAGTAGGAAATGCTTCAACTTCTTCTTAAAAGCAGAAGGAGATTGAATTTTGCGCAAGGTAAGGGGCAGTTTGTTCCAGAGGCGGACAGCGGCAACTGAGAAGGAGTTTGCAAAAGTTTTTGTTTTGTGAGTGGGCACAGTTAGGATACCAAATAAGAGTGACCTCGTGTTTCGATTATGATGACATGACAGGTTTTTAATCTCTGAAGCAAGGTACTGGGGTGTTTGCGCCTCGAGGAGTCGGTGGAGTAGACATAGAGTGTGGTAGTCGCGCAATTTGTCCGGCCGCAGCCACCCTAGCTGGGAGTATGAAGCACTAACATGATCGTATCGGCGAATGTTGCAGGTGTAACGCACACAGGCATTCATGGTTAGCTCTAGCCGTCTTTTGTTTTCACTGCTCATGCCTTGTTGAATCACATCACAATAGTGGAGGTTCGGTAGAACGAGTGCTTGCACGAGCTGGCGTTTCAAGTCCTGTGGAAATATGTTCCGAAACTTTTTGAGAGCATAGAGACAAGCAGACGTCTTTCGGCACACTGCGACTGTATTCTCCGCCCAGTTGAGATGCTCATCCAAAGTTACACCCAAGTTCTTCACTGTTTTCTGATATGGTATTGGAGTACCGTCGAGCAGAATAGGAGGTAGCCGTTCGCGGAAATCTGAACTTATTAATTTCTGATGGGCTATTAAGATTACTTGCGTCTTTTTTGCATTTAGTTTAAGCCCCAGGTTTTTCGCCCATGTCACTACTGAAGACAGATCATCATTCATCTGAGCGATTGCAGTGTTTACATCTTCAGGTCTGACGCTTAGGTAGAGCTGGAGGTCGTCGGCATAGAAATGATATTTACAGGAGGACAGAACCGATGAAATATCGTTGACATATAAAGAAAACAAAAGTGGTCCTAAGACTGATCCTTGTGGCACTCCCGAGGAAACATGTTTCCAGGAAGATTTTTCATTTACGCAGACAACACATTGCTGTCTGTCTTTTAAGTAGCTTTCAAACCATCTCATTGCACTTTCAGAGAAATTAAGCTGTTGCATTTTTCTGAGCATTATGTCAAAGTTAACAGTGTCAAAAGCTTTGCTGAAGTCCAGTAGCGTCAATATTGTTGCCTTTCGATTGTCGATGGCATATTTCAGGTCATCAGTTACTTTAATTAGAGCAGTGTTTGTGCTGTGATGTTTACGGAAACCGGATTGAAATTTGTCATATAGGCTGAATTCATGCAAGTATTCAGTGATTTGGTCACGAACAATATATTCAAGTGCTTTGGAAACAGCAGGCAGTATGCTAATTGGTCGGTAATCACTAGGCAGTTGCGGGTTTTCGATCTTAGGGATGGGTCGAATTAGGCTTCTTTTCCATGCAGTGGGATATATTCCGTTCACGAGGGAAAAATTAAATATGTCAGTTAAGACAGGCACTAAGATATCGGCAACATTCTTAATCATGGTTATACCGATACTGTCGTTGCCTATTGCATCAGAAGAGATTCTCATTATTGCTTTTCTTGCCGTATTTGTTGTTACATGTTTTAGATGGAAGGTATCGTTGTTAGTTATCCTGTTTAGGGATTCTTGTGGACGGTAATTATCAGCTGTGCTGGTATTCAGAGGTGCAGAGAAGAATTCATTTAATTCGTTAGCTGACACATGAAAAGTGGTTTCCGATTTTGCCTTTCCGACCCCCAAGCTACGGAGATTCTTCCATAGAGTCGTGGGCGTCAGATCGCTGCATACAAGGGAGCGAGCGTGCCTGATTTTAGCATTGCGAATGCATTGTTTCACTCTGTTCCGTAGCTTTCTATATTCTTCGAAACGCTCGGGTTTCGGATCTGCCTTGAAACGCCTGTGGGCAGCATCCCTATTAGTCATCATTTGACGTAATTCAGCTGTCAGCCATGGAGCAGGAGATTTTCTTACACGGATTGTGCGCACAGGTGCATGTTTGTCATAGAGGGCAGTGAGTTTATCACCAAGTTCATTAATTTTGCCGTCGATTGTGGGTTTTCTGATTATTTGGTGCCATGAGATTTCTGAGCAATCGGCTGTTAGAGCGTCAAGGTCAATACGTTTCATGTTCCTACAAGTTATGTAACGCGATTTGATCCTTGGGGGCTGCACAGAGTAGGCCAGGAATATTACATCATGTGCTGAGAGGCCAGGGGCCGATGTTTGACCAACATCTCTTACTTTGTCAGTCTGTTTCGTTGCGATTACGTCTATAAGAGTATGACTGTGCGCCGTATGGTGTGTAGGTTGTAATGGAAGAATGTTCATGCTATTGCAACTAAACAGTCTTCTTAGGTTTATTGCGGAGGGAGTGTCTCTTAGCAGGTCTATGTTCAAGTCACCCATTACTATGACATGTTCGTATTGACACTGAAGTGAATGTAATTCCGACTGGAAGGAACTCATTGAGCTTATTTTTGGCGGCTTGTACACGACGCCAGTCAAGAATTTCCGACTTTGTATATTTATTTCAATGAACATGAATTCAGCCTCTTTTTCTTCAGCAGGATTTGACGTACATAAGACTTTCGCTTTGAGATCTGTTCGTATATACGCGCCGACGCCGCCACCTCGCTTTTTTGATCTGTCTGCCCTAAGAAATGTGTACCCTGGGAGATGAATAGATGCAGAGGATATGTGTGGTTTCAACCACGTTTCGGATAAGAGGATTACGTGGTAGTTTAGTTGGTTGAAGAGGAGGCTAAGTTCTTCGTAATGTGCAGGTAAAGACTGGATGTTGCAGTGAGCTGCTAAAAGCTCTGACGCGTTCCGCTGGGCAGCCTGAACTAGGGTGGCAGACTGGTTTGTCCCTTTGTTAGGCACTACCTGCCGCGAGGGGCACTGGCCGCTGCTTCCGCCAAGTGACATAACACAGGGGTGTCCGAGATTTTGCGCGCCCTGTGTGTGACACCGCGAGTGCCGAAAGAAAGGCGACTGCTAGAGATTTCCTGAGGTTGCGGGAGTATAGAAAATGGATTAGTGGTATTCGGTGCAGGGAGAATATGACCAAAATGGTGACGGCTGTGTGTCACTGTGTATCCTCTGTCGTACGAGGAGAAATGTAATTAGCGTATTTGAAACAGCTTAGGGTGGAATAAGGGAAAAGGGAGTGATTTAAGAGGCCGATGCTGCCAGCAGAGAGAAGTAAGCTTAATAATTAATAGATTATCGTAGGAAGCTAGAATTAAATTGAAATTTACTATAGTGATGCTGGTAGTGATTATCGTAGGAAGCTACAATTAGATTGAAATTTGCTAAAGTGATACTGATAGTGATTTTTGTTATGAACAATTTAAACCGAAGGGATGGGTGATTAATGAACTAAAGGAGAAACTAATAATTGCAATAGAACTAATTCAGAACGGAAGAGAATAAACTGAGAAAATGAAAAAAGTATTAGCAGTAACTAAAATTAAGTAATGGTTAGAGCTACAGACACAAAAAAATAGTGAAAAGTTAATACAGTTACAAAAACAATTAGTTGAAGGTACAAATATGGGTATAATTAAAAAATTGATAAAATTACAAGACTATATCTGAGTATAGGGCTGTTACAATTTGCAAATGGTGTTAAGTTTGCACTTTTGGCTCGAGTAGCTTCACTTAATACTATTCAGTTCTGTCATGTTTGTGACTGTCTTCTTTCCAGCTGCTGTCTTAATGATTACTCTGCCGTCCTGAGTCCACACATTCTGAAGACCGAAATGGGATATGGCACTGTTTAAAATCTTTAGCCGTTCGTGTGTCAGATCTTCCCTTATTGTAAGCCCTGTCCTTGCTAACTTCTTCTTCTGGGTAAAGATCTCTGCCCTTTTTCGGTACGAGATAAATTTAATTATTATTGGACGAGATTTGGTGGCACCTGGTAGTTTTCGTCCCACCCGATAGCTCCTGTCAATGTCTGCCTTGGTCACTTCTACGCCTAATTTTTCACGCGCAACCTGTATAAGCAGGTTGTCCGTGTCTTCTTCTTTATTTTCTACAACTCCAAACAGTCGTAGACTATTTCGCCTTTGGTACTGTTCTAGTTCGTCAGTTGCGGCAGATAGTTTCACTTCCAACTCTCGTGCCTTTTTCTCGTATTCAGACACAGACTTTTTTAGTGCTGTAATTTCGGCAGTATTGGCCTCAACAGTTTCACGCATTTTGGCCAATACTGCTGCCGTTACAGTATCTGATATAGTGCCTGCTATAAGATCGAGATTGTTTTTATCGCGAAGCGCAGCGTTTACCTCAGAGCGGACCAGCTCCGCTATGCCGGGAGCCGCGGCCGCACCTTCGGCCAAGAGCGGGCCCGCCGCACCTGCTGCTTCCCCGCTGCTGGACGCGCTGCTATTGACTCTTCTGTTTACCATTTTCTCGAAGATATTGGCGGAGCACAGAAAAAAAATAGCACTACTGCACAGAACACTGTTGTTTACACGATTTCCACTTGTACTAGACAACACCACCTGCGAGAACACCTTCGAATTCGACTAAATTTCGCGAGCCGAACTTAACACGTGTTACACTGCAGCCGCCATAACCCGTTTTTCAACGATCAGAATCTCTTTGGATTTTCTGCCAAGTTTCGAGACAAAGTTTCGTTGTGGAAACTGTTATAGGCATCTCGCATTGAAGTCCGCGCTAAATTTCGAGCTTCTGTAAAAGATCGACAATCTTGGGGATTTTGTGTCTGTTTAAATTTGACATGTTTGTTTCGTTGTTTCTGCAACAGTGTTCTAAGCCGTTTTGTGTACCAAGGAGGATCAGCTCCTTCGTTTGTTCATTTATTTGGAATAATGGAATAAATCTCTCAATTGCTGAAGTAAAATTCCATATCCGCATGCTCCCGCAAAGATGTGTGACGTCACATGTTTTGACGGATTTTTCTTGGTTTAGAGCAAACACCTTCGGAAACCTCTTGTGAGCGGGTGAGATATTGAAAGAGAAATGCGCCAAGTCGACTCGCAAGGAAAATCATGCCCACTCTTTCAACGTCATCCACGACTTCGCGTTGCCAACGAAGCACAGAGCAAGTACTGTATGTTCTTTCTAAAAGTACTCCCTCCTCATGTCGGTTTCTGATGGAAACTTTTCAAGCATTTTACCACTAGTGTGCTTCATTTAGATTAAGCAGTTCCACGAAACGTCTATAGTGAGACCTATTAATTATTTTCGACTTCCGATTTGTCTTAAATCAGTGAATTTCGGTTTGTGTAAATGGTTCATAACTTGTTGAGTCCTTTCAGCATTATGTGTACGTCAGTTACCTTGTTTGTAGAACCATAAAAAACTTGTCTTTTGCGTTTAGTATTTTTTTAGTAGTAGTAATGCTGGGTGTGTAGTTGGCACAAGGGGAACAACTGGAATCCAAATATTTAAAAAGTCAGTAAAAAGGATACCTATTAAATACTTCGAGGTTTATTTAGGTAGCACAGCATAGGGAGTGAAAAACATAACATTATTTAATAAAAGACAGCTGTCATTTTACAATAATGTGTCATAGTTTAATGAATCTAACTGCAAAATCCTATGTCCAGGATCCGCAGTGGCTAATTCTAACCTCTTTCCATTTTCTTCAGTTAAACATTCAGTTCACTGTGGCGAGGTGTTGACTCACCTTTCCCAGTTCGGACCACTGGACAATACGAACAAGTCAACAGAATGGCAGAAGTATTGTGTCAAGGTCCTGATCCAAACGAAAAGCATGTGTGTGTGTGTGTGTGTGTGTGTGTGTGTGTGTGTTTTCGACACAAATGAATAACGCAAAAGTATTTTTTTGGCTTATTTGTAAACTTCTTTGGGAAAATGTATGAAAATAATGTACACAACATATTAAAATTAACAGCATAATATGTTAACCTAGACCTGAATAAGATAATATCAGAGTATACATGAATTCGTGATTTTTTAAAATTTGTTTCTATTTTCTGTTAAAATAGCTTATCTTATATAATTTTGTAAATTATTTCTGGATGAATAAACACCTAACCAATTTATACTATAAATGAGGAAGGTCAACGTTCCAGCAAAAAACTGACAAAAGAGCTTTAATTCTTAAGAGTACATGGCAATATCGACCTTTCCTCCAAGCAAGATATTTTAGTTGTTGTGAAAAGGAGACAGATTTATGGCTGAGTGCTGACAATCACGTCAGCGGCCATATATTTCAAAAATCTGACTCTGGCGGTAGAGTGCAGGATGTTCGTCGTTTTCTGCCGCACGGGAGCAATAAGGAGATCCCGCGGAAAACAGCGTCACCCTGGGCGGTCCTAAATTAGTCAGTTGTCGAGTTTCCATCGGGAGAGGTGCTCACAGTCAGGTTTTTTTTCCCGTCCATCGCTGGGCGGAGGCAGAGTCGATACCTGGACACCACGGACGCCTACGAGACATTTTACGCCCGAATCGCGCGACGAAAAAGTAAACTAGCGATCAGCCCTCGCTTCTGGGAAATACAAGTGACGTCTAAGCTCGTTAACAAGGTGGAATTTTACACGCCAGGTCGTAACGTATAGCCACTGTTTCGATTTTTTTTTTTTCGTTCGCTCTTTTTTTTATCTGTCCCAGAAGCGATGTAAAAATATTCGTTTTACCTTTTCTCGATATACAAGGTGGTCAGAAACAATCCGAAACGCTTGTAAGGGTGCTGCAGGAGGGTTATGCTGAGAAATAACTGTTAGGAAAATAATTCGATGTGTTGCACCGTTTCTGAGTCAGTCAGAATTGAAATTTGACAATCAGCTGTTGCGCGCGCAAATTCAGGCAGCCCACCAGAGACAGTGTCACCAATCGTGTTCTTCGTTTGATCTCCTAAAACTGGAAATGAGAGTGATACAAAAATGGGACAGTGGACGATAGTAAGGATGCAACCCGAGCTACAGGCTGAGCACCCTCGTGCGTCATCATCTATGCGTGCAACGGCCTGATTGGTTAGATTCAGTGCTAATTAACTCGGAAAGAGCGCAACGTATAATATTTTCTTAATAACTATTTCCAAGCGCGACCTACCCTGCAAGACTATTATAACCTTTTCAAACGCTTTCTGACCGCCCTAAATAACGTCTGGGAAAATCCCCCACATTAACAATTTTTAAAAATGAAACTTTTGTAAATCTACGAAATTCCCGCAATAGGTTGTTTATAATCGTAAAAATGTACGTAATTCCACTGGTAGATATTCGTGGAAGGATCAGAGATAGATCAACCTGCACACTGTTTCGTGATCCGAGACGTCGTACGGCTCCTGTAATACAAAAGGAAAATGTTTATCGGTGAGGAAAATATAAAAGCTCGGCTTTTACTGGTGTAAATTGAATCCACATTTATGTGCTTGGATCTTTAGAAAAGTTGAGCCTTGTTTGGAACACAATATCTGTATTGACAAATGTAGAAGAGGCAACAGACTAAACATTTCGGCGGCTGAGCAGTGGGATCCGGCGAACTCTGAACAAAACCATGTGAATGGGACTTTGTAGTTGTTTGATTACGGGTATGTTAAACGTAAACCATAAATTTTAAAGAAATTATGTTAATAAAAGTGATGAATGTGTAACTAAAAATTTGTGTGAGACCAGCACTTGAAACCAGAGTCCGGCCTGATAACTGGACTTAAAACGCTTCTTTTTAATAGGATTTATTTACTACTTGGCTGATTCTTTTACATAGGAACGACAGTGACATTTATAAAAAAAATTAGCTGTTAGTAACAACAGACAATTAATTTGTAAAATATGTTTCAGTCTGGAACAAATAGTAGAAAAGAAGAAAAAAGCTTAGGTAAAGGTCGGGTTCTATCGGACAAGAGCTGTTTCTAAACTCTAGTGCTAGTGGCACCCCTGCAGCGCCGCTGCAATGTGAACTATGGAGGAACAAGACTATTCACGCGATTTTGAATCAAAAGAACAGTGTGTTTCAGTGTAGCAACGAGTTATCAGTTCCTAGCGACTTTTTTGGTGCGTGAACTTAAACTTTGGGCTGTTGTGTTTTGTTAATAAGTAAGTCACAATATATTGTTATTATTCGTTATATTCGGCTGATATTATTCTCCATACTGTGGACTGTATCAACGGATATCCCAAGTAATAGCAGTGGGAATGTTGAACAACTACAGCGATACATTCGGGTTGTACGAGGGCATACTGGAAAGTAAAGCACACGAATGTTTCATGTGAAAACTCTTGAACCTTTTTAAATGAAACTGGCATATTAATATTCTACAGCTTTGTTCTTCACGTCTACATATTTATTTTTCAACATAGTTACCTTGGCAACGAACACATTCCTCCCAGCGAGAGATCAGTTTGCTGATATTGTTTCTGTACATTTATTTGATACTCTTGACGGAGCCACAACCTCACCTCTGTTTGCACAGATTCATTACTATCTCAGTGAAATCCTCGAAGGTATTCTTTAAATTTTGGGAACAGGGGCCACGTCGGGACTGTATGGAGGAAGATCGATGACAGCGAACCCAAGGCGTCGGATTGTTTCAGATGTCGCTGCGCTCGTGTGACGTCTGGGATTGTTTTCTGAAGGAGATGATGCTCCATGGCTGGACGAACTCTTCGAATTCTAAACTGGACTACACTACGCTGTTTCTCGCGCAGTGATACGGTTACGTTCCACACCATGTCACACGCTACAATTGAGAGCCCTCTAGCGCAGAGAGCTGCAAAAATGTACTTTCTAGAAGCACCTCATAATACATGTCAGTGCACGATAGAAATATTTCCAAAACGTCGCGTGCGAAAATGCGTTTTTTCAGGGGGGGGGGGGGAAGGAGTGTCATATCTGGGGTTCTATTGATCACAGAGATAAGGAGTGAAGTGTTTTAGATATCCCTTGGCCTAGCGACCATTTGTATACACACTGGTAGTACGGGCATACTGTAGCTATCGTAGAGCACAGCATCAAATTTTAAACATTACACACTCCCTCCAGCCCTGGCAAATGGAGCAAATCTGTTGGCTCTTTGCCATTAGGCGTGGTCTAGCGTGGACCTTAGGAGGCTTCGTAAAGCAGCATTTGTTCACGGATGATTTCTGAGAAAACCTAGCAAATCATGAATTTTTGGGTACAAAAAGTACAAATTGTGAGGACGGCCATTTCTATAATTTGCATTCACAGCAAATCGTCTAAATGCTTACCATTTGTTATTAATGTGATGTTCTCGGGAAACTTAAAAACTTTTTTCGATGTCATTGTCCCTTACAGAGACCTAGAGGTTCGAAGTTACCGTACATATGCACGTAATATCCGGTCTGAGGTCCATGCGTAGTTTTAACTGACATAGTGAACACATGGCAAGGGTTCCAGATTCATCGCAAAAGTTCTAAGGTTACCAAACTACGTCTGCAGTCAATATTAGTCGACCAATAAAACTTTATGAAGCGCCGTCTCTTCATACTGGGCACTTGACACGCATACAAATTTGCCCAAAGTGGTACAGAAGTGACAAAAAATTGGCTAAAAAGCGTCATAACCTCCCTGAAAGGAACTTAAAGTTGTGTAAATGGCAGATATGGTATTGCTGAAGAATTGGACACAGCACTGAAAGACCTAAGCCGAAACAAGATCCCGGGAGTAGACATCGTTCCTTTAGAACTAGTGATAGCCTTAGGAGAGCCAGCCGTCACAAAACTCTTCCATATGGTGAGCAAGATGTGTGAGACAGGCGAAATAACTTCATACCTCAAGAATTCCAAAGAAATCAGATGCTGAGAGGTGTGAAAATTACCGAACTATCAATTTAATAAGTAACGGCTGCTAATGAAGATCAGTTTGGATTCCGGAGAAATGTAGGAACACCTGAGGAAATACTGACCCCACGACTTATCTTAGTAGATAGGCTAAGGAAAGGCAAACCTACGATTATACCATTTGTAGTCTCAGAGACAGCTTTTGACGATGTTAACTGCAATACTATCTTTGAGATTATGAAGGTAGCAGGGGTCAAATACAGGGAGCAAAAGGCTATTTACAGTTTGTACAGAAACCAGACGGCAGTTATAAGAGCCGAGGGCATGAAAGGGAAGCAGTGGTTGAGAAGGGAGCGAGATAGGATTGTAGCCTGTCGCCTATGTCATTCAGTCTCTACATTGAGCAAGCAATAAACAAAACAAAAGGAAATCTGGAGTAAGAATTGAAGTTCAGGGAGAAGAAATAAAAACTTTGAGAATTGCGGATGACATTGTAATTTTGCGAGAAACAGCAAAAATATTTGGATGACCTGTTTAATGGAATGGAAGTGGCATGAAAGGAGGAGATGAGATGAACATCAACAAAAGAAAAATGAGGATAATCGAACGTAGTCGAATTAAATCAGGTGAAGCTAAGGGAATTAGATTATGAAACGAGACACTTAAAGCATCAGGTGAACTTTGCTATTTGGGAAGCAAATGACTGATGACGGCCGAAGTAGAGAGGATATAAAATGCAGACTGGCAATGACAAGCAAAGCTTTTCTGAAGAAGATAAATTTGTTAATACTGGGTATAGATTTAAGTGTCAGGAAGGCTTTTCTGAAAGTAATTCTATGGAGTGTAGCCATGTGTGGAAGAGAAACATGGACGACAAATAGTTTAGACAAGAAGAGAATAGAAGCTTTCGAAATGTGGTGCTACAGAAGAATGCTGAAGATTAGGCAGGCAGATCACGTAAGTAACGAGGAGGTACTGATTATGATTGGGGAGAAGAGAAGTTTGTGGCACAACATGACTAGAAGAAGGGATCGGTTGGTAGGACATGTTCTGAGGCATCAAGCGATCACCAATTTAGTACTGGAGGAAAGCGTGTGGGGTAAAAATCGTAGAGAGGGACCAAGAGAAGAATGCAGTAAGCAGATTCAGAAGGAAGTAGATGCAGTAGTTATTCGGAGATGAAGAGGCTTGCACAGAATAGAATAGCATGGACAGTTGCCTCAAACTAGTCTTCGTACTGAAGACCACAGCAACAACAACAATATCCAAGAAAAAATGTATAACAAACTATTTTGTGATAATCTTATATTATAGTTATTTATTTGTTGTGTATATTTGCCAACGAACATTAACTGGTAGACGTATCTAAATAATATGTCAAAACTTTACTGACGTACAGAATTCGTTTTATAGAAGCAACACACACTACAGTAGCAAGAAAAAGAAAGGGATCAGCGGAAAAATGCCGCTGTCGCACCACAAAACTAATGAATATGTTCCGGTCTAAAACACTGTGAAAGGAAAATGGGGAACCAACTACCTCAATCTCATTGCGCCTTCTTCACCAAAAATTTTCGGATCATTTTCGCGTTTTTTGTGCTGAAATAGAGTAGCAGAGAGACAGTGAAGGTGTAAGTTGGAGGAGGCAGCGCCAGTGGGAGAAAAAGAGAGAGGAGCCAGTGATCATGGGAAGAGAGAAAGTGGCAGTGAAAGAGAAAGAGAGATGGGTGAAGACAATAAAAGTGGCAGACACAGAGAGAGGAGATGTTGATGGTCAGTGAAAGACAGTGGCAGTAAAAGGGAAAGAGAGATGGGTGGAGGCAGAAGCAGTGGGAGCAAAAGGGAGATGAAAAATACAGATGAGTGGAGACCATACATGGGCTTGTAGTGTCCGAACTCTCCCTGACCGGCGAACTTCAACACGTAGATATAGGGGAGGGCGCCTTTGGGACCCGAAAGTTTAAACACTTGGGTATAGGGAGAAAATTAAGTTGGACCGCACAGAAATTTTGAGCTACAGCGGTATGGTAGAGACACTGGCTCTGCGATATACTGTAAATTAGGGGTAGTCAGCCTGTTTTACCTACCGCGCACTTTTGTATGTCTGCTACTAGTAAAATTTTCTAACTGCTCACCGGTTCCACACTAATGGTAATTTATAAAGGTGGCTGGTTGATTTTGGGGAGGGGACCAAACAGTGAGGTCATCGGTCTCACCGGATTAGGGAAAGGAACCATCCCGGCGTTTGCCGGCGGCGATTTAGGAAAGTCACGGGTTTGAATCGTCGTCCTCCCGAATGCGAGTCCAGTGTGCTAACCACTGCGCCACCTGGCTCGGTTATAAAGTAGAGAAGTAACTTCACTTTTATAAAATTTATAAAGCAGAGCTACAGCAAGTTACAGCATATAATAGTAAGTACCGACAGCCGCGCGGAGTGGCCGTGCGGTTTGATGCGCCATGTCACGGAATGCGTGGTCCCTCCCACCGGAGGTTCGAGTCATACGTCGGGCATGGGTGTGTGTGTGTTGTTCTTAGCATAAGTTAGCTTAAATAGTGTGTAAGTCCAGGGATCGATGACCTCAGCAGTTTGGTCCTTTAGGAATCACACAAACTTGAACATTTTGAATTACCGACAAATTACTCTATGCGAAAACTTTATGAAAACCTAATGAAACCGTTTCAAAAGCCTTACCACCAACATCCCACCTTGAAAGTTGAAACGCCCACTAGTGGGCGTTAGAGACTGTGTAAAAGGATTTACAAAGTTCTGTGTCAAAAGAGTGCGAATATTCATGAAGGTACGTTCCGTCTATGCAACAAAATGAATGACAGTTTTGTTTATTGCCATACGCGTTTCGCATCTTATTTTGTGAGTCATCTTCGGTGGCATGTAATACATGTTTCTTTTTATATGTGTAATAAATGTATATGTAGTAGCTACAATATGTTGCTATGTCACATTCTGTCATATTTTTCTCTTATTTATTTTCCTGATTAGAACCTACTTTTGTAGCACATATTTCGTGAGGTGGAAATATTTTCCGACGTTACTTACGTTTTCCAGTGCTGTTAGCCCGTATGTATGGTCCTGGAGGTGTGTTCATTTGTCCCCATGCTCCAGCTGGACTAATGAACAAATCTCCAGGAGCAAACATATGAGCTAGCAGCACTGGAAATCGTTAACACCGAACAACAATTTCACCTCACGAAATTTGTGGTACGAAAGTTGATTGTAATCTGGGGGGGGGGGGGGGGGGACACACAAGAGAAAAACATGACAATATGTAACATAGCAACATACACTACTGGCCATTAAAATTGCTACACCAAGAAGAAATGCATATGATAAACGGGTATTCATTGAACAAATATATTATACTAGAACTGGCATGTGATTACATTTTCACGCAATTTGGGTGCATAGATCCTGAGAAATCAGTAACCAGAACAACCACCTCTGACCGTAATAACGGCCTTGATACTCCTGGGCATTGAGTCAAACAGAGCTTGGATGCCGTGTACAGGTACAGCTGCCCATGCAGCTTCAACACGATACCACAGTTCATCAATAGTAGTGATTGGCGTATTGTGATGAGTCAGTTTCTCGGCCACCATTGACCAGACGTTTTCAATTAGTGAGAGATCTGGAGAATGTGCTGGCCAGGGCAGGAGTCGAACATTCTCTGTATCCAGAAAGGTCCGTACAGGACCTGCAACATGCGGTCGTGCATTATCCTGCTGAAATGTAGGGTTTGGCAGGTATCGGATGAAGCGTAGAGCCACGGGTCGTAAAACATCTGAAATGTAACGTCCACTGTTCAAAGTGCCGTCAATGCGAACAAGAGGCCACCGAGACGTGTAATCAATGGCACCCCATACCATTACGCCGGGTGATACGCCAGTATGGCGATGACGAATACACGATTCCAATGTGCGTTCACCGCGATGTGGCCAAACACAGATGCGACCATCATGATGCTGTAAGCAGAACCTGGATTCATCCGAAAAAATGAAGATTTGCCATTCGGGCACCGAGGTTCGTCGTTGAGTACACCATCGCAGACGCTATTTTCTGTGATGCAGCGTCAAGGGTAACCGCAGCCATGATCTCGAGCTGATAGTCCATGCTGCTACAAACGTCGTCGAACTGTTCGTGCAGATGGTTGTTGTCTTGCAAACATCCCCATCTGTTGACTCAGGGATCGAGACGTGGCTTCACGATCCATTACAGCCATGCGGATAAGGTGCCTATCATCCCGACTGCTAGTGACACGAGGCCGTTGGGATCCAGCACGGCGTGCCGTATAACCCTTCTGAACCCAGCGATTCCATATTGTGCTAACAGTCATTGGATCTCTACCAACGCGAGCAGCAATGTCGCGATACGATAAGCCACAATCGTGATAGGCTACAATCCGACCTTTATCGAAGTCGGAAACGTGATGGTACGCATTTCTCCTCCTTACACGAGGCATCACAACAACGTTTCACCAGGCAACGCCGGTCAACTGTTGTTTGTGTATGAGAAATAGGTTGGAAACTTTCCTCATGTCAGCACGTTGTAGGAGTCGCCACCGGCGCCAACCTTGTGTAAATGCTCTGAAACGCTAACCATTTGCGTATCACTGCATCTTCCTCTTGTCGGTTAAATTTCGCTTCTGTAGCACGTTATCTTCGTGGTTAGCAATTTTAATGGCCACTAGTGTATAGTAACTACTGCATAATACATTTGTTATACGTATGAAAGAAACATGTATTACAAGCCACCGAGCTGCATAGAAGGAACGTACCTCCACGAATTTTGAAGCAACTAAGGAACAGTGGAAAACAGAAAAGTGACGAGTGCAAATATGTTCGCGTGCCAAACGTTTTGGCGAGGAGTGCTGAATGAGGCAGTTGTTTCCCACTTTTCTGTCAGGAGACATTTAAAGAGAAACATATTCGCCTTATTCATGCTCCGACAGGAACGTTTTTCCGCTAGTGACTGTATGATCTTCTACGCGTTTTCAGCAATATGATTCTGGTAATGCGACAGAACGTACGTCTAGCAAACCGCACATCTGCAACGGTGTCGACTAAAACGCTTGGTCGCAGGGAGTGGCGCCCGCTATTCCGCAACTGCATTCCGTGACAGTAGTATTCGCAGTGCAACACTGCGCAGAGGGGGAGAGTGTTGTAGGGGAGTGGTGAGGGGAGGGAGGGGATAGAAGGGGTGGGGTGGGGACGGGGGGAGTGGGTAGGGGAGGGCAGGGGTGGCTGGTGGGCTCGTAACGTATCCAGCGCGAGCTGCCCGCCAGCAAAGCACAACGCGGCCGCGGCGTGGCGTTGACTTGCATGTTATCTGCGGCCCTGCAGTGCCGCTGCATTCCGCATCTCGCTCGATATGAGACGGCAGGTGGTTTTACTGCGCCGGCCGTGCCTCTCGCACGCTGGCCACGACCACACACGGCGCGAGCGCGCGCGCTGCCGCTAGATCCGATCCCATCCTCTGCCAGCCAGTCTCACTCACAAAGCACAGGTGGGCTGTCATAAATGGGAAAGAACGCTGTTACTTATGAACACAGGGGTTAGTAGTACCGGGTGATCAAAAAGTCAGTATAAATTTGAAAACTTAATAAACCACGGAATAATGTAGATAGAGAGGTAAAAATTGACACACATGCTTGGAATGACAGCCGGCCATTGTGGCCGAGCGGTTCTAGGCGCTTCAGTCTGGAACTGCGCGACCGCTACTGTCGCAGGTTCGAATCCTGCCTCGGGCATGGATGTGTGTGACGTCCTTAGGTTAGTTAGGTTTAAGTAGTTCTAAGTTCTAGGGGACTGATGACCTCAGATGTTAAGTCCCATAGTGCTCAGAGCCATTTGAACCATTTTTTGGGATGACATGGGGTTTTATTAGAACCAAAACAATACAAAAGTTAAAAAAATGTCCGACAGATGGCGCTTCATCTGATCAGAATAGCAACAATTAGCATAACAAAGTAAGACAAAGCAAAGATGATGTTCTTTACAGGAAATGCTCAATATGTCCACCATCATTCCTCAACAATAGCTGCAGTCGAGGAATAATGTTGTGAACAGCACTGTAAAGCATGTCTGGAGTTATGGTGATGCATTGGCGTCGGATGTTGTCTTTCAGCATCCCTAGAGATGTCGGTCGATCACTATACACTTGCGACTTCAGGTAACCCCGAAGCCAATAATCGCACGGACTGACGTCTGGGGACCTGGGAGGCCAAGCATGGCGAAAGTGGCGGCTGAGCACACCATCATCACCAAACGACGAGCGCAAGAGATCTTTCACGCGTCTAGCAATATGGGGTGGAGCGCCATCCTGCATAAACATCGTACGTTCCAGCAGGTGTTTATCAGCCAGGCTGGGGATGATGCGATTCTCTAACATATCGGCGTACCTCTCACCCGTCACGGTAGCACTTACAAAACCAGAATCACGCATTTCCTCGGAGAAAAAAGGCACGATAACGGTAGATCTGGTAAATCCAACCCATACCGTGACCTTCTCGTCGTGCAATGGAGTTTCCACGACAGTTCTAGGATTTTCGGTAGCCCAAATTCTGCAGTTGTGGGTGTTCACAGCCCCTCGGAGCGTGAAATGAGCGTCGTCGGTCCACAACACGTGCAAGGTGCCGGGGCTAGCAGTGTATTTAACACTAAATTCTTCTAGAATCTACATATGTAAATGATGCTCTAAGCCCCCCCCCCCCCCTATTCTAACTCCGACTTTTCCTGTTGCACATGGATTAAAAAGAAACGCGAACTGACTGTAATCGACCCTGCAAGTGGAGTAGAAAAGAGTTTGGCACCTGCAATAATTTCATTTGATAAATAAGTTACATAAAGGAAAGTTTCATTAACGTAGTGACAAATGGTAGGGTTGCTCTACCGATTAACAGAATGAAAGTTGTCCAAAATAACAATATAATTTATTATAACTCAAAATAATAAACAAACACACATGAAACATTTACAATACATCACATTGGCTCAAATTGGATACTCAAATAAATGCTGTGAAGGTGAAGTTGTCCCTAAACTAGATTGTGACATTTATGACGAAGTGGTATGTGGAGCCAATTCCTTGCAACTCAAGTCTTAAGAGAGACACACAGCCAACCCAACATTAATTGCTGCTACAGTAGTGAGAATTCAGACAATGAACACCCAAGACAGAACAAAGTTAGAAAAAGACGAACAGGCGCACTCTGCTTAGCTCTGATTATCACCTAGGAAAATCCCTATCTGCCGGAGCTGCGGACATACATTACCAAACTGTCTTCTTAACTCCAAGAACACAATCTGGCGTAACGGAGGCGATGGCTGGTTCCTTCGACGTCCCGTCGTGGTGATGATAATGTCGCAAGTATAGCCCGAAACTAATTATCCTGGTCTGGTTGTTCCAGACTAAAAACTTCCTAGCAATACAAATGCGCCTCTGAGGGAGACGAAGAAGGCTCACCACACAATCACTGACGGTACAGTGATTTATTTTAACAAGCGAAGTCACACTGTAACTCCGATACAGTCAACTTTAGCCAAAACTGCTCAAGACAGACAACATAGGCTGCTTGTACGCAGAACGCTCAATTGCCAACTCTACTCGGAAAGTTATGTTGAAGTCGAAACTTCAGCAACTTCGTCAAACAGTTACACTTAAATAAAAGTATATTAGACAGCCAACGGAAGGCAGGCTGTCCAGAGCAGCGAGAGCTCAGTCTTGTAACCTACTCTGACCGAAAGGCGAGAGCCGACTCCCCACAAGAGCACCTGTACAAACCGAACACAGAACATTCCCGCCCCCACGACAGTGGCCGTGGTTAACCGTTCCAATCAGCAACTCGAAAACTGGCAGAAAATTCCACTCTATTGCCGGAGCACTACCATTCCTCCAATGGAGATTCTTGGCGCCAATTTCTGCGCCGATTTTGCTACGTCACGGAGCTATGCCCTGAGCAAGCCAATCACAGTTACGATTTTGCAGAAAGCGCGGGAATTTGCCCGCCACAACTGCCTGGGTACACAAGTCATTCCCACGCCTCGCTGGTAGCCTGCCAGATAGTTTTTTCGCTAAGTTTCTGCGAACTAACGGAACCTCTAGCCCAGCGGCTACTTCAGGCCCCTGCGGGCGTGTCTTTTGACAATGTCGGCGTCTGGAAAGCATTCACTCGACTACCTCACACCCGTCGGCTTACCCTTTCAAGATCAGCAGAGCCCGCCTGTCACCGGACCACCTGGGTGACGAGAGACGCTGTGTGGGAAGTCCGCGTGTGAAGGAATAGCAACTTTTCACCGCATGCAATTAGAGAGGAAAATCGTAAGATAGAAATATGAGAGGGGGCTCATGCCACCTCTCACACGTTACTCAACCAATCGTCATCTTCCGCCATCTTTTGAAACGCCCAGACCGCAAATGCCCTCCGCTTCACTAAATCGCCATATAACAGTTCATGATGCCGATGGATTTTGTACGGATAGCATCGGAGGGTACGCCTCAGTGCCAACCAGACAGTAGTGTATGGAATGTCGGTGCGACGTGCGACTGCAGGAGTGCTGACTTCCCCGTGCATAGACGAACCCGCTACAGTCTCCATTTCTTCCTGAACTGTCTCAGCAGCATTACGCCTTGTGCTCGGTCGGCCAGTATGGGGTCTATCGTCTAAACAACTCGTGGCTTCGAACTTCGAAATCATTCTCGCCACAGCAGCATTTGTCAACGGACCTTTAACCGTTCGAATCCCCTTCCTATGGCGATAGGATCGTAACGCTGAACTAGCACATTCCCCATTCTGATAATACAACTTTACTAAAAGGGCCTTTTCAGGTAACGTCAAAATGCTGCGACTGCTGGCGCATCTGATTCTGTCTCTCATTACAGCTCCTTTTATACACGATTGTCATGCGCAGTCACTGACGTTTTGCTGTCCAGCGCCATCTGTCGGACATTTTGTGAACTTTTTTTTTTTGTTCTAATAAAACCCCATGTCATTCCAAGCATGTGTGTCAATTTTTACCTCTCTATCTACGTTATTCCGTGGTTTATTAAGTTTTCAAATTTATACTGACTTTTTGATCACCCGGTAAGTAGAGGGACCTTTCCCATCACAAATAACCATGAAGGTGAAAATAAGACGAGTTGTCATGACGTCACAAACTTGAAGCAGACCCAGGTTGGCCGAGCGGTTCTAGGCGCTACCGTCTGGAACCGTGCGACCGCTGCGGTCGCAGGTTCCAATCCTGCCTCGGGCATGGATGTTTGTGATGTCGTTAGGTTAGTTAGGTTTAAGTAGTTCTAAGTTCTAGGGGTCTGATGACCTCAGAAGTTAAGTCCCATAGTGCTCAGAGCCATTTGAACCAGACCCAAGTGAAGATCCGCCATGTTAGCTACCCCAAAACATTCGCTTCTGGTGGTTTGATTCCTTGTAGTCGTGGAGTGTTTTGATAAAAAAAATATGCCGGCTTGCGTCGCTTACGAGTGTACTAATCGTTCTGATTGTAGTCTAAAGTTTAAACAAATCACATTTCATTCGTAAGTGGACTTATTTAATCACTATTTTCTTATACATACTTGAAATTCTGATGCACTGTAAAGTTTGACACAGTACGGTTTTATTTCTGTGATTTGACTTTAGATTTCCTATCAGTCCAACGCGAAGAGCTCTTTGGAGGTGAGCAATACACTTGGTTTTCATTGTTTGGTTATGCCCAAGTAATTGAAAAGTCCTGGCACGAAATATCCTGGAAATGGGGATTAATGTTTTAAAATGCGATAATTTAATATAAAAGTAATGTAACTACATGTAGTTTGCCGGCCGGGGTGGCCGAGCGGTTCTAGGCGCTACAGTCTGGAACCGCACGACCACTATGGTTGCAGGTTCGAATCCTGCCTCGGGCATGGGTGCGTGTGATGTCCTTAGGTTAGTTACGTTTAAGTAGTTCTAAGTTCTAGGGGACTGATGACCGCAGAAGTTAAGTCCCATAGTGCTCAGAGCCATTTGAACCATACATGTAGTTAATTAAATCTTCAGTAAAATGTGTGGAACACCTGTTACGGTGGTTAAATTATAAGTACTTAAAGGGTTACATATTTGCTAAAGCAAAGTTCCCTATCTAAGTCCAGGCTATTTAGATCATTACATTAGTCACCGTGTTGTCGTGTTACCCTGTAAATTGCTGTTATCTGCCACACTGAATGTCACTTGGTAGGTACAATTCAAGAGCATAGCAGATGTGTAAACTACAACGGGCCTGAGAATCTTAAATTCCGTTCTTTTCCTTCGTAATTTAACGAATCTTTCACTTTGTTGACATGACAGCTGGCTTATTTATATCATCCCTGCACACATCTATGGAACAGCAAAAGAAATAAGGTAAGTTTCTTGCAAACTTGAACATTTAAAATTTGCATTTGACTTGAAAATTCAACGGATAGAAATTGGTGCCTCTAAGCTATCAATCATTGCTTTTGGAGTTCTGGCTTTATCAATTATCGACACAAACACAATGAAAGTGAATAAATGGTTCAAATGGCTCTGAGCACTATGGGACTCAACTTTTGAGGTCATTAGTCCCCTAGAACTTAGAACTAGTTAAACCAAACTAACCTAAGGACATCACAAACATCCTTGCCCGAGGCAGGATTCGAACCTGCGACCGTAGCGGTCTTGCCGTTACAGACTGCAGCGCCTTTAACCGCACGGCCACTTCGGCCGGCGAAAGTGAATAGAAATGGATTACGAAAGCACGCTTTTCATAGCACATACTTCTCTTCTCAGTTATTCGAAGTCTGTAAACAAAAAGGAATTACAGTACTGAGTCCAGAAGCGCCATATTTTCATGTCGTATTACTGTATCGAATACGCACTTAAGACCAGAAAAACGTTTGAAGCTGCGTTCCTTATGCTGTGTTGTTCACTAAAACAGTGTAACATTTACTGTATAAAATAAATATCACGTGCACACGACAGAAATAACTAACAAGAAGCAATTGTAAACACTCGTCTGCTAATGTTTTGGAGGATCCAAGATGGCGGCAGGCCCCGTCCACTGGCTTCAAAACAACGTACAGCTTAAGTCTGTAGCGCCATCTCCCCTTATTGTACCTCAATGCGAAGAACCGTAGGGCCTGCGCCCGGTCCCCCCATCCCTTGGGCACCCATCGCGCCTTGCGCTGCACTAGTGGCGCTACTGTTTTCCCTGTGTCTGCTTGTTTACTCACTACCTCATCTCGCATTTCTATCGGATTTCTTTTAGAACTGTTAGTCTGCAAGTTATTGCCGACGGCAGAACCTGGAACTAAACTTTGTTTACTTAAGGGCAGGACCAAAGGTGTCAGACAGTACTCGACTGTGCACGACGGACGCACATACCTCGCCATTCTACAGTCACTTTATAGTCATGGTGCGTTACTACCTCTGCCTTTCTTAGCGTCCGCTGTAGTGGATAGTCATCGCGCAAATGTACATTATCGTAGGTATGCTCATATGGAAAAGTGTTGATAAATAGCGGGCGGTGTGGCCGAGCGGTTCTAGGCGCTACACTCTGGAACCGCGCGACCGCTAAGGTCGTAGGTTCGAATCCTACCTCGGGCATGGATGTGTGTGATTTACTTAGGTTAGTTAGGTTTAAGTAGTTCTAAGTTCTAAGGGACTGATGACCTCAGATGTTAAGTCCCATAGTGCTCAGAGCCATTTGTTGATAAATAACATAGTTCAGTTCTGTGCAGAAGAAAAACGGAAAGGTTTACTTCGTTTTAAAAAATGTAAAAATAGGACATCTCAGGTTGAGAGGGAGGACATTATACCACACTGGGCATGCATAACCTGTAACACTGTAGCATGTTGCTGGTGTTGTCTCTTTCAGAGTTCGTAGTTGATGGCTGGGTGTTGTGTGCTGTCCTTAGGTTAGTTAGGTTTAAGTAGTTCTAAGTTCTAGGGGACTGATGACCATAGATGTTAAGTCCCATAGTGCTCAGAGCCATTTGAACCATTTGAGTTCGTAGTTGAGAGCACTATGTGTTGCTAGAGATGTAGCAAGTGATATTATTTATGGCTTCCACATTCATTCTCGTATTCTTGCAGTGCTGCTTGTACGTTAGAGTACCATCCACAGTAATTCCCAGATCCTCTGGATCGGGTTTATTTACTAACTGTACTCCTTGTCATGTGATAATTTCGCGAAGTGCCTGAGTGTCCTTAAGATAAAACGCACACATTGGATTTTAGCTCGGTTTGGACCAAGTTGGTTGTTACACCCACCTCTCTCAAGGCATCTGTTAGTGGGCTGCAACTTCTTGTAAACAAGGTTATTCGACTACGCTGAAAAAGTTTCGCTGGGAACCCCTTACACATCTTCCATACAGTCCTGATCTCTCCGCATGCGACTTTCATATTTTTGGAGCCCTGACGAAAAACATTCGTGGTCGTGAATTTCCTTCGGACGAAGAGATGCACGCCTGGGTACAATAATGATTCGTAGGTAACCGCAAATATTTTTCCACTTAGTCGTTGACCATCCCGTTTTTTAAATTATGGCGATTGTATTTGAAAGAATAAACAGTTTACTTATCATTTTCCATCTGTCTCATATTTATTTCACTGCCCTTTGTACAGTGTCCAGTCAAATTAAAATGACCATCGCTTATGTTCGACGTCAACGTGCAATAACGACTCACAGACGGTAAGTGGCAGCACTAACCGTGGAGGGCATATAAAGCGTGTAGTGGTATACGGATAAACAGTGCTATGGTTCTCATAATCGGAAACAGAGCATTTAATCTTTCAGAAGGGCATGATACTGGCTTTCTGGGCAAGGGTGGAAGCATTTTTGAAACGGCTAAGTTCGTAAACTGTTCGCGTGCCGCCGTGGTTAATGTATAGCGTACATATACATCTACATATATACTCCGCTAGCCACCAACCAGTGTGTGGCGGAGAGCACAATTCGCGCCAAAATCCTATTTCTCCCCTGTGTTCCATTGGCGGATCGCGCGAGGGAAAAACGACTGTCTGAACGCCTCAGTACGAGGTCTAATTTCGCTTATCTTTTAAAGGTGAACATTGCGCGATTTGAAAGTTGGTGGTAATAATATATGCTGTACATCCACGGTGAAGATCTGATTTCGGACTTTAGTTGAGCAGCCCCTTCTGTTTAGCGCGCCGTCTATCTGCAAGTGTGTCCCTCTTCAAACTTTCTATGAGATTTGTAACGCTCTCGCGATGGCTAAATGTACCAGTCACGAATCTTGCTGCTCTTCTTTGGACCTTCTCAATCTCTTGAATCAGACCCAACTGGTAAGGGTCCCATACAGACGAACAATACTCCAAGACTGGACGAAATAACGTATTGTAAGCTATTTTCTTTGTTGAAGGACTGCATCGCTTCAGGATTCTACCCATAAACCGCAGTCTAGAGTTTGCCTTACCCGTTACTTGTGTAATCTGATCATTCCATTTTAGATCATTTCGAACAGTCACACCCAGATACTTGACGGATGTTACCGCTTCCAAAGACTGGGTATTTATTTTGTACTCAGTAGGTTACACAAACTAATATTGAGAGATAACTGCCTGTCATTACACCAAGCATTTATTTTCTGTAAATCCTCATTGATTTGTTCACAACTTTCGTGTGATACTACTTTCCTGTAGACCACAGCATCAAGTCTAATGCCGCTGTCAATACCATCAACCAGATAGTTGATGTAAATCGTAAAAAGCAGCGGACCTATTACGCTGCCCTCGGGAACACCTGAAGTTACGCCTGTTTCTGTTGAAGTCGTCCCGTTCAGAACGACATACTGCTCACTGTCTGTTAGAAAACGTTCTATCCAACCGCATATGTCATCGGATAGACCGTAAGCGTGTACTTTTTGGAGCAAGCGACAGTGCGGAACTGAGTCGAACGCCTTTCGAAAGTGGAGAAGTATGGCATCAACTTGGCGAAATGGCGCTTTGCAGAACCGGCGCCGAGGTACTCTGTTGCACCAGGTGCCATAGACGACAGGTGGCAACGACGGCCGAATAACGTGCAACTGTTGAGCAAGTAACCGCCCAGATGAACCAAGGGGCTACCAACAGTGTCTCCTCAACGGCCATTCAGGGAATGTGACTGCATATGGGCCTCAGTAGCGAGCGGCTGGTTCATGCACCCACGCTAACTGCTATTCATCGGCGACTAAGGCTGGAATTTGCATGCCAATGCCGCAACAGACATGAGTCCTTTTCAGATGAATCACGTTCCACGCACCATCTGACAAAGGGCTGTTGGCGCGTACGGTCCTGCAATAATCGTCGGAAGGGTCCGGGCCGAAGCACGTAGCGTTATGCTCTGGGAATGTTTTCGTGGCATTTCCTGGGTGATGTCTTCATACATAGAGGTAGGGGTGTACATGTGGAAGCGCGTGGGTAATGTGAAAACGTCTAGTATCTGGCCTGCAGAGTGCTGCACTGTAGTGGGGCAGCCAGAAATGGTTGCAATAGTTTCTATTTGTCACGGTAGAGGGTTAGAAGTCAGTTGAGAAACAGACGCCGTGACAGTGACGCAATTTACGTTCGCGCATTGTCCAAACCTTTTTCGAGGTAAGTTGTGCTATTATATTTATCTATATACTTTGTAGTTATCTTTCTTTACGTCTGATATCTTATAAAGGGAGGTTCATAGAAGGTTCTAGCAGTCCTTTGTCAACCTTACATGGATAGTTGCTTAATGTAATCTACCGAAATGTAAAATGGCCATTGTGTAGGTAATGTGGAAGCATCTACATCTACATCTACATCTACATGAATACTCTGCAATTCACATTTAAGTGCTTGGCAGAGGGTTCATCGAACCACAATCATACTATCTCTCTACCATTCCACTCCCGAACAGCGCGCGGGAAAAACGAACACCTAAACCTTTCTGTTCGAGCTCTGATTTCTCTTATTTTATTTTGATGATCATTCATACCTATGTAGGTTGGGCTCAACAAAATATTTTCGCATTCGGAAGAGAAAGTTGGTGACTGAAATTTCGTAAGTAGATCTCGCCACGACGAAAAACGTCTTTGCTTTAATGACTTCCATCCCAACTCACGTATCATATCTGCCACACTCTCTCCCCTATTACGTGAAAATACAAAACGAGCTGCCTTTTTTGCACCCTTTCATACGATGGCACTGTGAAAACGTTTCCACAATACCAACATCAAATACATTACTTCTGATACGTTTTGCGTCTGTTCCTAGATGCCACGAAAGCTAACTTATCGGAAACCAAGAGCTATTGTGAAGAAGTGGGATGCTGAAAACATAATTAAGGCTATAATAGCCTCAAGGGAAAGCAGGTGGGGTTAAGAAGAGCATTAAAAGCTTTCAGTGTACCTCAGACGACACTTCAAAGGTTTGTGCATAGTGATACGTCACCTGGAGAATGTGTTTCTTTGAGACTTGGACGTAAGCTTGTACTACCTGATGCTATTGAGAAACAGCTGGTACAGTATCTCATTGAAATGGATAAAACACAAGGTCAACATCGTTGTCAAATACCTTATCAAATACGTGTGCGTCTCCACAAGATATCATGCCAGTCCCTCCTCTAAAGAGGACGGTTTCCAACAGAGGTCGTAAGCCAGGTTCATCAGCTGTTTTGACATCTTTGGCTTATAAAACACGCCTTGAAGACTCCTTACTGAAGGGTAAACAGAAGCTTCCTAAGCCACCTGCCGAAAGCAAGAAAAAACGTGAAGCTCCTCCTAGAAAACCGTGCAAAAAACGGCTTAAGTTATCTGAGGATTCAGATGAAGAGCCCAATGCACCAACTGTCTCTTCAGGCGAGTCACATTTGAATCTCGCAGTTGGGGAAGAAAAATCTACTGAAGAAGATGCAATGTGTATTTTTGTGAAGACATTCGGGAAGAATTGTGGATTAAGTGTGTAGTGTGTGAGGAGTGGAGTCATTCTATACGTGCCGGAAATGAAGGAGATATTTACATATGCGCCGGCCACGGTGGTCTAGCGGTTCTAGGCGCTCAGTCCGGAACCACGCGACCGCTACGGTCGCAGGTTCGAATCCTGCTTCGGGCATGGATGTGTGTGATGCCCTTAGGTTAGTTAGGTTTAAATAGTTCTAAGTTCTAGGGGACTGATGACCACTGATGTTAAGTCCCATAGTGCTCAGAGCCATTTGAACCATATTTACATATGCGATTTTTGCAAGTGAACTTCACTTATGAAGCATTTTTCTAATACAGTTGCGTTTAAAAATATTTTTGTGTAATTTACATTTAATATAAAATAAAACAGTTTCTAACATTTTCAATAGTTTTCGTTTGAAGAAGTCAGTTTCCCACAATTTTAAGGCGTTTCCACATTACCCGCACTTCTCGAAAGATTAGTGAGTTGTTGTGCAAGCAGAAAGTGTTTTTTAATTTTTAAGATATTTTGTTTTTGTGTTTCATAATATTACATTCATTGCTAAAACATTATGAATTAGCTTTGGCTAGTTTTTGAAGCTGAAAGAGAAGTAAACATTTCTTTTACACAGCAAAAACAAATTTGGTTGCCACATTTACACCCCTACCTCTAAGTATGTATCTATCCTTGGGGGCTACGTTCATCCCTACATGCAGCTTGTTTTTTCCCTGTGCAAGATTACATCTACCAGCAGGCCAACGCAACGTGTCACCTAGCTCGCAGGGTACGTGTGTGGTTCGAAGAGCACCAGGATGAGTTTATCGTACTCCCTTGGCCACCAAACTCCCTGGATTAAAGTTCAATCGAGAATCTGTTGCGCCACCCAGACCGGGCTGTTCGCTCCATGGACCCTCAATCGAGAAATCTAGCGCAAGTGGCCATGCCACTGGAGTCGACATGGTTCCACATAGCTGTCGGTACCTTCCGTAAACTCATTGAACCTCTTCCTGCACGTCCGCGCCGCAAAACATGGTTATATACGCTTTTGACGCCCGTCCGGTTAGCCGGTCGGTCTAACGCACGGCTTTCCGGAGTGGGAAGGAGCGCCGGGTCCCCGGCACGAATCCTCCCGGCGGACTTTTGTCGAGGTCCGGTGAGCCAGCCAGCCTGTGGATGGTTTTTAGGCGGTTTTCCATCTGCCTCGGCGAATGCGGGCTGGTTCCCCTTATTCCGCCTCAGCTGCACTATGTCGGCGATTGCTGCGCAAACAAGTCCTCCACGTATCCGTACACCACCATTATTCTACCACGCAAACATAGGGGTTACACTTGTCTGGTGTGAGACACGTTCCTAGGGGGGTCCACCGGGGGCCGAACCGCACAGTAACCCTGGGTCGGTGTGGGGCGGCGGAGGGGTGAAGTGGACTGCGGTAGTCGTCGTGGGGTTGAGGACCAGTGTAGCTGCGGCGGGGACGGAGCCTCTCCGTCGTTTCTAGGTCCCCGGTTAACATGCAATACAATACCCTTTTGACAGGTGGTCCCATTAATGTCACTGGACCGTGCATATTGCGCAAACACCGCTTAAAGACAATTTATAACGCTTTAGAAAGCTCTAAGAGTGGTCAGTTCTGCAAAATACAAAAGAGGCTCACTCGCAATGTCGGGAATATACTGAATACCATGTACATGTGAGAAAGTCTGTGTTGAAATGAGTAGACGATCCATCGATACAAGGATCACCAAAGGTCGCGAGTTCGAGTCTCGGTCTGGCACACACTTTTAATCTGCCAGGAAGTTTCATATCAGCGCACACTCCGCTGCAGAGTGAAAATCTCATTCTGGAAACATCCCCCACGCTGTGGCTAAGCCATGTCTCCGCAACATCCTTTCTTCCAGGAATGCTAGTTCTGCCGGCGGAGGTTCGAGTCCTCCCTCTCGGGCATGGGTGTGTGTGTTTGTCCTTAGGATAATTTAGGTTAAGTAGTGTGTAAGCTTAGGGACTGATGACCTTAGCAGTTAAGTCCCATAAGATTTCGCACACATTTGAACATTTTTGCTAGTTCTGCAAGGTTCGCAGAAGAGCTTCTGTGAAGTTTGGAAGGTAGGAGACGAGGTACTGGCAGAAATGAAGCTGTGGGGACGGGGTCGTGAGTCGTGCTTGGATAGCTCAGATGGTAGAGCATTTGCCCGGGATAGGCAAGGTACCGAGTTCGAGTCTCGGTCCGGCACACAGTTTTAATCTGCCAGGAAGTTTCATATCAGCGCACACTCCGCTGCAGAGTGAAAATCTTCTGGAAGGATCACCAAACATAAACAAAATTGCAAGTTGGGACAAGCGCAGGAATCAGCAGTGAGACCGACCTCGTAATGAAATTCGCCGACACGCAGATATCGCTGTGGAGAAGAGCTACCATGCCCTCTTGTTCGCTGAAAACATTGAAATCCAAAAACATGACAATACTTTTAACAAAAAAGAAGAAAGCCTCTGCGCAAACGGATCCGATTCCCGTTCTGCAGCGAAGACCGGTGCAGGTAGCAACGAGAGAACCACACCGCTAAAGGCGAGGGAAAGGCTACCAAGCGCTGGTGCGACAGGTACATCAGCTCACCAGACAAAAAATTAGTCACCTCAGTGGGCACGTACAGCTGATTCGTTAAGTAGTTACAGATGGTGCAGCAATCGAGTTACGTGCTCAAGCAGCTGTGTACTACCTCCACGTGAGCAGAAGGCAGTCGCGATCGGTGGTACATTCATGTTTCGAGTGGACATTGTGCGTAGACGTGGGTAAGTATAAGGACGTGACAGAGCGGCGAAAAATGGGCAACTGTATTTAGCCGTGCCCATGGTTATACCGTGTGTGAAGCATCTGGATTTGTTGGCGTTTCGCTGCGAACTGTTCAACTTGCATAGGAGCAGTGGTGTAACGCACATGGCAACGTCAGAATTATGGTCGAAAGAAGATATTGACTGAGAGGGGCCAGAAACGCGTCTTACGGCACCTGAATCAAAGTCGCTTTCAAACATGACAGAAATCTCTGCAGGCAGTGAATGAAGGTCCATCCCAACCTGCTGGCGAGAGAACATTGAGACAGGAACTGCATGCAATGAAGATTTGGAGTTGGTCACATCGTATTTGCTCGCACAGGCACTTAAAGGTGACATCAGAGACGTTTATTGGGCTGGAAGAATATGGCACTGGTTTTCTGAACACTGCCCCACCCTATTACACCTCGAATGGCCTGAAAAATCAGCTGTCTTGAGCCCCCATAGGAAATTTGTGGGACACGTGGAACAGCGGGTAAAATGCCGACGTCAGCATCCCCGCAGTCTGGTGGAATTGCGCGATCAAATTCTGAGCGAATGGATTAACCTGGATGCGACGTACCCGCACAACCTTGTGGATTCTCTTCCTACTCAAATCCAGGCAGTCATCAAGTCCAAGGGCGGAATTACAGGGTATTAAATGACGCTTATAATGATTTAACTAGAGCTGACTAACTTTTTGTCCGATGAGCTTATGATCTACGGACGCGAGCTCGACTCCAGTTGACCACCATCAAAGGAGGTGAACCTTTAACGATGTCAACCACTAGTGCTGCCGAAACGTTAAACAAACGAAGATCGAAAATCCCTAGACAGAAACCAACAAGTAATTCATCAACAAGTGACCATGAAAGCCTCAACAATTTTGTAGAAGTGATGAAGTCTGCTGAACACGTCCTCCAATGGGACACAGCCTTCAAACACATGGTTTTCTTCTGAGACGTGAAGTTTTGTGGTAACTGTGGCCTACTGATTACTGAGTGTGTGTGCTAATGCGAGAAAGAGTAAGAAAGAGCAAATGTTTTGTAGAAGTGATGAAGTCTGCTGAACACGTCCTCCAATGGGACACAGCCTTCAAACACGTGGTTTTCTTCTGAGACGTGAAGTTTGTGGTAACTGTGGCCTACTGATTACTGAGTGTGTGTGCTAATGCGAGAAAGAGTAAGAAAGAGCAAATGTGCTCTTATGTAGCTTTTGGCATGGCTACATTTTTGTGTTTTAACTACATTCATATCACGTAATATTTGTAAAGACGAAGATAACCGCGACGCTGAGCGCGCTAAATAAGCAAACAACAGTAACAACACGGGCTCTAAAATCCTGAGTATACAGACAGCAGAAGCGGAGTACTGTGACATCATCTGCTAACACTGGAAGTTAATTATTCTTGACGCGCCCACTGATGTTATAGTAACTGATTTTATACTTTTGTGTCTTATTATTTATTTCTTTTGTTGTTTGATTTGTTTTTGCCACGATTGTGCGACGCCCTGATATCTTTCCTCCTAGTATTCTCCCACAACAGAGACCAGATATCTGACAGTCAAAAGATGTTTACATTTTGCAATACCAGGTCGAAGAAAAATCCAGAACTGCGCATAAAAAATAACAGGATACAAAGTATAAAGAAAAATGTGCTATTTACTGGCTTCTAAATATTGTTTGATGTGTTTGTATGTGTGCACTTCTCGAACAAATAATTGCTCGAGTTTTGAATTGTTTGGACGACACCTTCCCATTCTTTCAGATCTTAACAGAAGTGAAAAGTCGTAAATAAACACTACTTTTTTGCGGACGATGCCTGTAGGGAGGTTGCAGTCCAGAAGACTGTAGTGAAATGCAGGAAGACATTCAGATGATCGAAGATTGGTGCGGGAGCTGGCAGCTGATCCTGAATGTAAATAAATGTAATGTATTGTGGGTAAGGTGGCGAAGAGACCTGTTACTGTTGGCTGTTGGTGACAAATCACTGTAAACAGTAAATATCGTTAAATACCCAGTAATAACCATCCGGAGCCACCTAAAGTGGAAAGAACACGTAAAACAATTAGCAGGAATAGCAAATTCCAGGCTTACATTCATTGGAAGAATCTTAATGACATGTAATTCATTCACAAAGGAAGCAGCAAATTCTTCGATGCTGCAACAAGCAACATAAAAGAAGAGACAGAGAATATACAATGAAGACTGGCACGTTTCTTCACGGGATCGCTTAGTAAGCGCGAGACCATTAAGGATATGCTCAACGAACTCCAGGAGTAGTCTCTGCGAGAGAAGCAAAGTGTATCACTGAGGTTGTTACTGATGAAATTTAAAGAGAGTACATCTAAAGAAAGTATTGAGCCACATATTACTTCCCCCCAGACACGTTCCGCGAATTGTCTTCGACAAAATAACTGGAGAAATTAGAGCTAATGCGGAAAATTATCCACAGCCGTCCTCCTCACGTGCCATTCGCGAATGAAACAGAGAACGGGAAATTATGGTGGTGACAGAGGTACCCTCCGCCACGCGCCGTAAGGTGCCTCGCAGAGTATGGATTTAGATGTACGCGTCCTATTCGTGAACATTCCAGAGACCACCATTAAAAGTGTGGTCACAGTTAGTTACTTACTTGTCCCATGCATCATACGTATTTACAGTAAACGTCATGATGTGGTATGTGTTAACATAATAAAAAAATTGAACTCTAATTGGTTAGTGGCAGCCTGAAAAGGTTGTAAGGTTGTTGCAGAGTACGTTGTCCTTAGAATTAACCAGTAAGATAAAACTAGTCAGAAATAAACAAAAATCAGTAGAACAAAAACGGTTTACTTGTTATTCAACCTAAAATATGGGACTGTTCTACCAAGAATGACGCAAGAATCCATAAACAAAAAAATATATATTCATATTGCAACATAAAGGACGTTTTCAGGTTTTTTCTATAAAAAATCACTAATTTAAGTATTAAAGACTTTGTCTATGGTATAGAAGGAGGTGTTAAGTAGAAACGTATGTAACTGAAAACATTCGTACTGTCTGTCAGACATTTTACTTCCATTGGTAGACTGTCAAAGAGTTATACAGCTGCGTATTTCTCCACTTTCTGTACGACACTTAGATTCATTAAGGGGGCATGCAGATCATTTTTCCTTCTATTATCGTACGTGCGAACATCTCCGTTGCTCTCAGACTCAGATGGATTGCTGATAGCAATTTTCGTAAATGAATAAAATATTGTGATGGTTAATATTCCCAGCTGCTTAAAGAGATATCTGCAAGGTGTATATGTGTGGAGCCCACACATAATGCTAATTTCTTTCTTTACCCCAGAATAATGTATCATAAGATGTCAGTGAATAGAAATAAGCAAAATATATTAACTTACTGACTTCTGTATTTCCAAAGGTGGAGTTATTCTTACGGAAAAAGTAGCCGAACCTAAAAGTTTTAACAGGTCAGCTATATGGTTTCCACTGGATTAGCTGTGCCCCCCCCCTTTTTTTAATGTTTAAAACTAGCCTATTTGTACAAAACTGTTCAGAAACTTTCGCAAAAACATAATTTACTACTAAACTACCAGGCTGGTGCATAAGTTCGCAAAGTTTTTGTTTTCCATTTTGGTATTCCGGTTGGTATGGCTTTATTTATCAATTGTAATTTCTTATTTGTAGTTAACAGTTGCTATTTCGGTTTACATATTGTCATTCTGTGCTTAGGAGACAGTGAGTGCAGCTGTAGACGCCAGAAAATGAATTGACAAATGGAGAAATCGGAACATTTCCGACATATTCTTCGTCAGTGGAAAGATAACAGTAGTGCAGGCAGCCAGAAATATCTGCGCCTTGTATGGGAATAATGCCATTGGACGGGGCACGGCAAGAAGACGGGTTTTTTGTTTTGAGGAGGATCGTTTTGACATTAGTAACATTTCACCTTCAGGAAGATTTTTGGGATGTGATGAAATTCAGGAAGACCTTCGGATTCTGATGAAGATCGTTTAAACGCGTTAATCCACAGCGATCCACGTCAGTGTGCACGCGAACAGGCAAATGAACTGTTATCATTCCCACAACGGGCGACATCTGAGTGAAAGGATGAAGGCTCAAAAATCGGGTGTATGGGTACCGCATCCTCTAAGCCAAAATCACGAAAAATCAGCGGGTAGCCATATGTGCATCTCTGTTTGCTCGTCATCAACTGGCTGGTGAGTATCACCGATCATTACTGTATCGTTACTGGAGACGTGAAATGGTGTCCTTATCTTAACGTAAGGAAATGAAAGGAACGCTTGAGTCCAAATAAAGCACCAGCTCCCTGCGCGATCCTCAAAAGATAACGTTACGCATCTGGTGGAACAGCGACGGTGGGGCGTACTACGAATTGCTTCCCCGAAGTGTAACCACGACTGATGACCTATTCTGTCAACAACTACCACATCTTGGAGACGTTATCCAAGAAAACGACCAAGAACACTGCGCCAAGTGATGCTACTCCACGATAACGCCCACCCGCATTCTGCTAGAGTGACCAAAAACACTATACAAGAGTTACGTTGGGGAGTCATTCCGCACCCACCTTATTCACCCGATCTTGCGACCGCAGATTTTCACCTTTTCCACTTTCTATCGAACAACCTCCAAGGAATTTCCTTTCCGGATGAAAGTGCGCTTCGAACATGGCTCGACGAGTTGTTCGCCTCAAAACCACGTGGATCCTACAGCCTCGGAATCGAAAAGCGACACCTGCGTTGAAAGATTGTTGTAACTAGTAAAGAGTATATATTATTAATGACTAAAATCTACACTACTGGCCATTAAAATTGCTACACCAAGAAGAAATGCAGAAGATAAACGGGTATTCATTGGACAAATATATTATACTAGAACTGACATGTGATTACATTTTATTACATTTTCACGCAATTTGGGTGCATAGATCGTGAGAAGTCAGTACCCCGAACAACCACCTCTGGCCGTAATAACGGCCTTGATACGCCTGGGCACTGAGTCAAACGGAGCTTGGATGGCGTGTACAGGTACAGCTGCCCATGCAGCTTCAACACGATACCACAGTTCATCAAGAGTAGTGACTGGCGTATTGCGACGAGCCAGTTCCTCGGCCACCAATGACCAGACGTTTTCAGTTGGTGAAAGGACTGGAGCATGTGCTGGCCAGGGCAGCAATCGAACATTTTCTGTATCCAGAAAGGCCCGTACAGGACCTGCAACATGCGGTCGTGCATTATCCTGCTGAAATGTAGGGTTTCGCAAGGATCGAATGAATGGTAGAGCCAGGGTCGTGGTCGTAACACATCTGAAATGTAACGTCCACTGTTCAAAGTGCCGTCAATGCGACCAAGAGATGACCGAGACACGTAACCGATGGCACCCCATACCATCCCGCCGGGTGATACGGCAGTATGGCGATGACGAATACACGCTTCCAATGTGCGTTCACCGCGATGTCGCCAAACACGGATGCGACCATCATGATGCTGTAGACAGAACCTGGATTCATCCGATTAAATGACGTTTTGCCATTCGTGCACCCAGGTTCGTCGTTGAGTATACCATCGCAGGCGCTCCTGTCTGTGAAGCAGCGTCAAGGGTAACCGCAGCCACGGCAGAGCCAGCACGGCGTTCTGTATTACCCTCCTGAACCCACCGATTCCATATTCTGCTAACAGTCATTGGATCTCGACCAACGCGAGCAGCAATGTCGCGATACGATAAACCGTAATCGCGATAGGCTACAATCCGATCTTTATCAAAGTCGGAAACTTGATGGTACGCATTTCTCCTCCTTACACGAGGCATCACAATAACGTTTCACCAGGCAACGCCGGTCAACTGCTGTTTGTGTATGAGAAATCGGTTGGAAACTTTGCTCATGTCAGCACGTTGTAGGTGTCGCCACCGGGGCCAACCTTGTGTGAATGCTCTGAAAAGTTAATCATTTGCGTATCACAGCATCTTCTTCCTGTCGGTTAAATTTCGCATCTGTATCACGTCATCTTCGTGGTGTAGCAATTTTAATGGCCAGTAGCGTATGTTATGTGTATCCGTTGTATTTATTAAACTTTCGGAAAAACGCTACGAACTTATGCCTCAACGTAACATTTTCTGTTTTGACGCTTCTCTGTCCCGCTTCGCAACAGTGCTTGTATTATCTGCATACTGGCGAGCTGGAAGGCAAAGCGCTCGCACCGCTACAGATCCCAGACAGCCGGTTACGCGCGCGGACATGGCGCACCCGGATTCCACAATCTAGAAAGCTTGCCGGACGCGGGCGCGAGATGAGGCTGGAGCAGTTGGCGCCACTGCGAGGTATAAATAGCCCGGCTGGGTTGCTCTGGAGAGGAGGAGCGGCGGGGATAGGCTTACAACGCGATCCCGCGCGAGCGCACGCCGAGAAGACGGTCTCCCAACAGACCACCTAACGGCCACGAGGATGCGCCGGCACGCCCAGTCGTGTTCTCCTAGCTCCAGCAATCGATACTGCCGGCCGCGCTTCCGAGCTGCGAATACCCACACGATAGCCTCAAAATAGAAGCGGTCGCTTCCGTACGATTATTTCCGTGGCGCGCCTAATTCGTAGCTGAACTAATTTCCTCTAAATCGGAGTGTGACGTGCTGCTACTGCCTCACGTAGTCCATTCCCCGTGGCGGATATAGTAGAGATAGGGGGTCTTAATTAAGGAAGAAGTCGAGGAGAAACCCGTCTTCTGAAGCGAGATACGAGGGCTACTCGGAGACTAAGGAACGATAGGTCGCGAAATGGAAACTACAGTGAAAATCAAAATTGTTTTATTTGCAACGGTTAGTTACACCTTCCAGCTACTTCTCTACACAGTCGCCGCTCAGACATAGACATCTGTCGTAGCATTGTACCAACTTTTCAATTCCTTCGTTACAGAAGACAGCCGTCATTGCTTTTTGACAATTTTCTACCCTGGACTGCAGCTCATTGTCTGTGTCAAAATATTGTCTTCATAGCCAGTGGTTCATTTGAGCAGAGATGAACCTCAGGGAGAACCAATTACGGGCTGTATTGTGGGAGATCGAACACTTCCCATCGAAAACGCTGCACGAGCATCTTCATTGCCCCTGCGGAGTACGGCCGAGAATTGTCGTGTAGAACGAACCGCATGACAGTTACGTTATGTGGATTGCATAGCTGCAGGCGAAATCTTTCGCCAGGCCCTCATATTTGGGGGGAGGCGCTAATTCCTAGCCATCTTTACGTTCTCACTGTGAGCTCAGAACTGAAAAGAGCGACATGGTGCGATCGACGGGCGCACTGGACACAGTGCCCAAAGCATATGTGCAAAGCTTCATCATATTTTCACTGTATTTTCCATTTCGCGACCGATCGTTCCTTACTTTCCGAATAACCCTCGTAGAACAGAGATGTTAAAACCGAATTTCAGCATAGCTGTGTCACGCGCGCCTCTTGAGGTCACGCTCGATTTGGACGTAAGCCAGTTCGAATTTCGGTGGTGGATGAATTTTCCACTGTTAGCATTTGGCCGGCAAGGGGTTGGGTTGTTTGCGGAAGGAGACCAGGCAGCGAGGTCATCGGTCTCATCGTATTAGGGAAGGATGGGGAAGGAAGTCGGCCGTGCCCTTTCAAAGGAACCATCCCGGCATTTGCCTGGAGTGATTTAGGGAAATCACGGAAAACCTAAATCAGGATGGCCGGACGCGGGATTGAACCGTCGTCCTCCCGAATGCGAGTCCAGTGTCTAACCACTGCGCCACCTCGCTCGGTCTTGGCCGGCAAGGGGAAGAGCGGCTGTGGCGTGAAGTTCATGATCTCCAGCCTCTGCGCCACTGTGCTGGATTAAATTCCAAACATCGCCGCAGTGTCTCATGAAGTGAAGGCATCTGGCGTTGTTGATGGTCCTCTCGTCGGATGGGGACATTAAGTTCGGCGACCCCCTTGGTGCTCTTTGAGAGTTGTACGCTACGTGCCAGCACTGGGTTTCACCCTCTACCTTCTCTAATAAATATCATAAGACGCAAACGTAGCATTACTCTATACACGCATCCACTACACTCACGGACGCTCTACAAGCACGCATACGACTCAGCAATTTCGGCAAACAATTTTACGTCGACTGACACGCGAAAGCATGTTATTTAAAATATTCACCATCTTTCAGCGATGATGATACAAACTTTCAAGGGTGACGGTGAATCGACAAAGATATCAACTTGAGATAGTGGTTCTACTCTGGCAAGAATTGTGTCAAAAGATATAAATGAAATTACAGTTTTTCCATTGGCCTGCTGACGATGATAAAAATTCATGTAGTAACATTTTTTTTTATAGCGTTATTTGTCTGGCAACATGGACAAGGTGGAACAGTCACATCTGTTATATAAAAATGACTTGAGGACATCTTATATACACAGCAGTAATTTTCTTGTAGTGGCTGTTTTGTTCTATCACATACCTTATTTTCACAAGCCATTGCAACCGCCTTAGAAGCGTGATGTGCGTCGGGTATTTTCTGCGTTGCTACGTGACACGACACAACCTCACAGTTCCCTACAGTTTCCATTTGCTCGTCCGCACAAGAACACTTCAGCTGCTAATTCCGTAACCGGATACAACGCACTTTCACTAGCGCTGTTAAGACTGAACACTTTTCCTAATATATACAGACTGCAGTCTTACAGACCTTCATATCAGAAATGACCACGATTTAGAACTGTATGACAAGAGACCAACGAATAGGCTTTCGTTCACAAACCAAGTGGCCAAAGACGTATTTCACGCCCGAGGAAAAGATGAGACAATCACTTCCGAATGTCCATTTTAAGGGAACGGCCCTCATGAAGAAGAAGATGATGATGCGTAAACAATATCCCTTCTCGAACTGTTCAATGAATGTTTTCGGGCTTTTTGTCCTATCATTACATTCGTTGGCTTTTCCATCTCATAACTAAAGTGTCATCTAGTAAACGTGAAAACATCTCGGATTACGCTAAGTGACAACAATATAAAAGAAAACAGATTTGAATATGAATAGAAAGGAAAAAAGTATGCATATGAAAGTTGTGAAGGTGGCATTAAAAAAAAAAACTTTCATGACCCAACATAGCCACGAATAACTTCCGAACAATATCGAATTATTTCAGTTTTGACGCTCAAAATACATTCCATCTGTTCTTAACTACATGTTCGCTCTGCAGAGTACTGTTAACTGCGTGCGCCAGTTATTTATTAGTGTTTCCTCCCGTTCCATTCACGTACAGAGCGCGGGAAGAATGATTGCTTAATTAACGCCGCGCCTGCTGTAATTACTCTTGTTCTCACGATCCCTACGTGGGCACTACTTAGGGGGTTGTCGAGTCATCATTTAAAGCTGGTTCTTGAAACTTCGTAAGCAAACTTCCTCGAGATAATCAGGAGTCTGCCAGCATCTCTGTAGCACTGTCCCACGTGTCCAACAAACATGTAACTGTTCGAACTGTCCTTCGCTGAACACGTTTAGTATCCCCTGCTAGTACTACCTGGTGCGGGTCCCATACACTTGGGCAATATTCTAGGACGGATCGCACGACTGATTCGTAAGCAATCTCCTTTGTAGAGTGATTTCATTTCCCTAGTATTCCACCAACATCCGAAGTTACCCACGACTGAGTCTTTGTGATCGTTCTACTTCGTGTCCCTACTACGTAAGTATTACGCCCAAGTATTTGTCTGAGTTCACAGATTCCAGCTGTGACTCACTAATGCCATATTCATTGGATACTCCTTTTTTTTCGTTTTGTGAACTGCACAATTTTACATTACTGAACGTATAAAGCAAGCTGCCAATTATTGCACCACTTTGAAATCTTAGAAAAGCCTGGCTCAATAGTTGTACAGCTACGTTCAGACTGCACTTCTTTGTATATAACTGCATATTCTGTGAAAAGTCTGAAATTACTATTAATATCTCCGCAAAATCATTGATATACAGCATAAAAAGCAAAAGGCCCAACACACTTTTCTGGGATACACCCGAAATTACTTCTACATCTGTCGATGACACTCCAGCCAAGACATCATGCCGCGTCCTCCGTACCAAGAAATCCACGATCCACCCACATATTTCGTCTGATACCCCATATGATCGTATTTTTGATAATAAGCGTGGGTGTGATACTGGTCAAATACTTTTCAGAAATCGAGAAATACTGGATCTACCTGACTGCCTTGATCCAGGTTTTCAGGATGTCATGTGAGAGAAGTTAGAGTTGGGTTTCACATGAACTAAGTTTTCGGATCGATTCCCGGCCGGGTCGGAGACTTCCTCCGCTCAGGGACTAGGTGCTGTGTGTCCTTACTAGGTGCTGTGTGTCGTCATAATGTACATTCCAGTGTTGAGATTGCTGTGTGGGCACGTCCCGAAAGCCAATAAATTTTTTATAAAAAGTCTTCGAAATTCATGCTGGTTGGTTGTTCGAGATACCGCATTATGTTTGAGCGCAGATAAGTTTTTAAGACTCTACAACAAATCTATGTCAAAGATATTGGACGGTAATTTTGTGGATCACTTCTGATACCTTTCTTGTAGACAAGTGTGACGACTATTTTCAAGAGTCTTCCAGTTCAGTTTCCTCAGCATCTCTGTAGCAATGCACTGTCCCACAAGTCAAATAAACTTGTCACCATTCGTGCTGCCCTTTTCTGTATTCGTTCAATCTCACGTGCTAGTCCTACTTGGTCCGGATTACATACACTTGAGCAATACTCTAGGATGGGTCGCAGGGGTGATTTATAGGCAATATCCTTTGTAGTCTGCTTCTCAAACAACTAAGTTCAGCTTCTTTCGCTCTTCGTATAATCGCTAGTCTTGGTAATAAACAGATCAGCCTCCTAACGTACTTTGCATATTTCCACTCAATAATGTCTTATGGAATAGTTTTCTGGAGTAACTGACCACTCAGACATAAAGTATTGATTGAAAAAAAGTGAACAGTGAGAATAATTAGTAGTATTCACCCAAGGCACCTTTTCAAGGAGTTAGGCATTTTAACTGTACCATCAGAGTACATATATTCGCTAATGAAATTCGTTACAAATAATCCATCTCAATTCGCGAAGAACAGTGATGTTCATACGTACAACACTAGAGGGAAAAATGACCTTTGCTATCCGTTATTGAAGCTGTCAGTTGCTCAAAAAGGAGTACATTATTCAGCAAACAAAAATCTTTGATCATTTGCCCAACAACATAAAGTGTCTGGCAGGTAGCAGCTCAAGTTATAAATCTAGCTTAAAATCATTTCTTTTGGACAACTCCTTCTACTCCATAGATGAGTTTGTGTTTCAGAAGTGGTAAAAAAAAGAACCTCTAAATGTAGTTCTACATCTACATTTATACTCCGCAAGCCACCCAACGGTGTGTGGCGGAGGGCACTTTACGTGCCACTGTCATTACCTCCCTTTTCTGTTCCAGTCGCGTATGGTTCGCGGGAAGAACGACTGTCTGAAAGCCTCCGTGCGCGCTCGAATCTCTCTAATTTTACATTCGTGATCTCCTCGGGAGGTATAAGTAGGGGGAAGCAATATATTCGATACCTCATCCAGAAACGCACCCTCTCGAAACCTGGCGAGCAAGCTACACCGCGATGCAGAGCGCCTCTCTTGCAGAGTCTGCCACTTGAGTTTGCTAAACATCTCCGTAACGCTATCACGGTTACCAAATAACCCTGTGACGAAACGCGCCGCTCTTCTTTGGGTCTTCTCTATCTCCTCCGTCAACCCGATCTGGTACGGATCCCACACTGATGAGCAATACTCAAGTATAGGTCGAACGAGTGTTTTGTAAGCCACCTCCTTTGTTGATGGACTGCATTTCCTAAGCACTCTCCCAATGAATCTCAACCTGGTACCCGCCTTACCAACAATTAATTTTATATGATCATTCCACTTCAAATCGTTCCGCACGCATACTCCCAGATATTTTACAGAAGTAACTGCTACCAGTGTTGCATGTGTAGAAGTAAAAATTTCAGTAATATTAATATTAGCACTGTTCATGTGTGTATGTATATCTTGTAATCTGACTTGTTCCACATCATATCGATAAAATAATCAGGAAAATGATCTACGGAACGTGACAAAACTAAAACTAAACTAAAACTAACTCTTTATCCACAACTGTGCCTATATGATCAATCCATTTTGTTTCGGCGTAACGAAAGCGCCGGCACGAAGATGAAGAACGCAAGAGCAGAGAAGGCTGTGAGACGACAACAGCCAGTAGCCCGCTGGCTAGGACCTCTCTACGACAGGAGACGCCGCTATACTAAGAGAATACAAGCGCTGCTCCTGCCAGCCTCGGGAGAGCAGAAGACGTACACAAGAAGAGCCGTTATCCTATCTGTTATACCGTCACTCGTGCCTAACACCAATTGGTTGTATGGACAGTGAAAATAGTGGAGGACACTGACTGTTATCATGTCACCCATCGCTTGCGACAACTCGTTGTGCATCCAAAGCTATGTATTGCCACTCTGCTTTATTGTAATAAAAACTATTAATGTGATATGCTTGAATAGTTTTATAGCTATCCTGGAAGGCAGCATCCTTTAGGCATCCCGTAAGAGACGAGTCGGCAGGACACCACACATTTCATACCCCAAGTGTTTGTATGAATTAACCGATTCCAACTTGGACTCACTGATACTATAGTCATAGGATACCATGTTTTTTTTCGTCTTGTGAAGTGTACAATTTCATATTTTTAAACATTTACAGCAAGTTGTAAATTTTCTATATCTTGCTATCTTACCAAAATCTGATCCAATATTCATGCAGCTTGTTTCAGGCAGTACTTCACAGTAGATAACTACATCAACCTCTCATAGGTTACCTAAGACTATCTTCCCTCTGTACTGTCGAGGAAAAGCGCCCAAGCTGGCATTCCTTATGTTCTAGGCTTTGGTCGCAAAATGTGTTAAAACAGGCCAAAAGAAAGCGCTTATTATCATATTTTGAAGGTCGTCGGATGTTGCTCACGAAACATGTTAGTGGGGTGTAGGACCAGGTTACCAGAAGACCTGCGAACGAGCGCGGCGACTCGACTTATGAGGTATCAGGTATCGCCGTATCCGGAACCTGTTGTCAGCCGGCGTATCTTGTCATGTGGTCAGATCGTCGTGTTGCTGTTGTAATAATTACTGGTATGAGAGCCTACTACAATGACGAAGCGTGTAAACTTCTAATCATATTCTGGCCTGCTCCTGTTCTGGTCTAGTTTCTACACAGTAATAAAAAGGTTAGCACAAAATCGAGATATATGGAGGATACCATCGAACCAATTGAAAATATGGTGTATAAAAACTTTGTACGATTCCTTAAATATTTCTGCATTCATAAAGAAGTATGTAGAAGTATTGTAAACAAGTATAATTTTCAAAACGGATATTCTCCAGGCTACATTTGTGGATGCTGTTGAAGGTATTTATTTGGGCACCTCGTTTTGGACTTAATGTTTAATTCTCATGAAAAGGACTGTGAGACTTCAACTTGTTGCTATTGTCACACACTCAGTGGAATGCGATACACAGGTGTTTAGATAATGTAGAACTAAATACGCTCTTTAAGAAAACGAAGTTACTGAACTGAAAACTGCTGAACGATAAGAAACGACGAGAAAATATAATGGAATTTAACATTATTTAATATAGTATATTACTTCATAGCTGCAGTTAACGTCATAATCGGCCTGTATAAAGGAATCTAAGGAGGACTTTGGAAAAGTTATTAAAGTTCAGCGAGAATAATTAAAAATTTTAAGGTTTGGCGATAACACTATTAACTCCGTCAGAGGACTTGGAAGAGTAGTTGGACGAAATGGTTTCTTGAAAAGAAAACTTAAACAAAATGAAAACTAGGGTAAAGCAGCCTAGCAGACTTAGATCAGAAAATAAGACGTTGGAAATATTATGGTCCGATAAAAGTACGTCATAGCTGACGTCTTTAACCTGTCGCTACTGTGTTTCCGCATCGGTTGCCGGATACCGCTCGGTTTAAGTGACACACAAACGCGGTGAAACACTCCACAAGTGCTGTTTAGGTGTAACGCGAAGCGATTTTGGAAGTGGTCCCCGAGAAGTATGTCGGAAATGCGAAATGCTCTGCGACTGCTGATTTTAGGTCATCAATGACTGAACTGCGGCAGACAAAAATGGTTCAAATGGCTCTGAGCACTATGCGACTTATCTTCTGAGGTCATCAGTCGCCTAGAGCTTAGAACTAATTAAACCTAACTAACCTAAGGACATCACACACATCCATGCCCGAGGCAGGATTCGAACCTGCGACCGTAGCGGTCGCTCGGCTCCAGACTGTAGCGCCTAAAACCGCACGGCCACTCCGGCCGGCACAACTGCGGCAGACGGCGCGTTTTGTAGCCCTGAATTTAAACTCATGTCCTAGGTTAACCGTATACTCGTGGTGTGAAATGTATCCTAGATAACTGTGGTCAACAATTGGTGGCAGAACTAAAATCACGGTTGCTTTGTTCGCGGCGATTCAAGATAACATTTACGAGTAAACTCAAAACATAAAAAATTCAGTTTCAGTGCTAAAAGCAAACTGAAATTTCTCGCCATCATTGACTACCTGAAACTATCCTCACAATGGCTACACGAGCTGCCGCGTTACCAACCAATGAGCAGTCCTCGTTGGAATGTGGTTGCAGATTACAGGCGACATACGCAGATTCCAGGAGAACAAAGAATGATAGGAAGAAAATTTTGAGTAAATAAAAAAGTCAATACGATGATTAAAATGACGTGGCAAAGAATTAAAAATAAAAAAAGCATTTTAACCAGTTAATGAATAAAAATAACAAACAAACTTTTGAGTAGACTTAGAAATTGAAATGATTTCGCTATAACTGACTAGGTTCGAACCTACGACTTTTTACACGGCACGATTACACGCTAACCATTGCGCTATGCTAAAACACTGACTTACGTACTTAAATATCTGACTGTGGTGACACAGTCGTACCGATGTACAGCGACCGGCTAAAGAGGTATTAAATCGAACTGGGAAGAAAAGACGTTTATAGCACAATCTGACTAAAAGAAGGGATAAGTTAATACCACACGTCGTCAGGCATGAAGGAGACATGGAAAGAGTTACCCCCAAGTACAATACCATACGACATAAGCGAATGAAAATAAGTAAAGTAGAATAATTTTCGTGTCGAGCGATTAGTCACTTCAGATGCCGTTCGAATAGTAAAGAAATTTGAACTGTTCAGTTTCACTAATCATATCCCCATCTGACAGGTTTCAGATAGATTACATAATGGTACGACAGATATTTAGCAACCAGGTTTTAAATTGTAAGACATTTCCAGGGGCAGATGTGGACTCTGACCACAGTATATTGGTTACGAACTGTAGATTGAAACTGAAGAAACTGCAAAAAGGTGGGAATTTAAGGAGATGGGACCTGGATAAACTGACTAAACCAGAGGTTGTACAGAGTTTCAGGAAGAGCATAAGGGAACAATTGACAGGAATGGGGGAAAGAAATACAGTAGAAGAAGAATGGGTAGCTTTGAAAGATGAAGTAGTGAAGGCAGCAGAGGACCTAGTAGGTAAAAAGACGAGGGCTAGTAGAAATCCTTGGGTAACAGAAGAAATATTGAATTTCATTGATGAATGGAGAAAATATAAAAATGCACTAAATGAAGCAGGCAAAAAGGAATACAAACGTCTCAAAAATGATATCGACAGGATGTGCAAAATGGCTAAGCAGGGATGGCTAGAGGACAAATGTAAGGATGCAGAAGCTTATCTCACTAGGGGTAAGATAGATACTGCCTACAGGAAAATTAAAGAGACCTTTGGAGAAAGGAGAACCACTTGTATGAATTTCAAGAGCTCAGATGGAAACCCAGTTCTAAGCAAAGAAGGGAAAGCAGAAAGGTGGAGGGAGTATATAGAGGGTCTATACTAGGGCAATGTACTTGAGGACAATATTATGGAAATGGAAGAGACTGTAGATGAAGATGAAATGGGAGATACGATACCGCGTGATGAGTTTGACAGAGCTCTGAAAGACCTGAGTCGAAACATGGCCCCGGGAGTAGACAACATTCCATTAGAACTACTGACGGCCTTCCGAGAGCCAGTCCTGACAAAACTCTACCATCTGGTGAGCAAGATGTATGAGACAGGCGAAATACCCTCAGACTTCAAGAAGAATATAATAATTCCAATCCCATAGAAGGCAAGTGCTGACAGATGTGAAAATTACCGAACAGTTTAATAAGTTACGGATGCAAAATACTAACGTGTATTCTCTACAGACGAATGAAAAAACTGGTAGAAGCTGACCTCGGGGAAGATCAGTTTGGATTCCGTAGAAATATTGGAACACGTGAGGCAATACTGATCCTACGACTTAGGTTAGATCAAAGATTAAGGAAAGGCAAACCTACGTTTCTAGCATTTGTAGACTTAGAGAAAGCATTTGACAATGTTGACTGGAATATTCGCTTTCAAATTCTAGAGGTGGCAGGGGTAAAATACAGGGAGCGAAAGGCTATTTACAATTTGTACAGAAACCAGGTGGTAGTTATAAGAGTCGAGGGGCATGAGAGGGAAGCAGCGGTTCGGAAGGGAGTGAGACAGGGTTGTAGCCTCTCCCCGATGTTATTCAATCTGTATATTGAGCAAGCAGTAAAGGAAACAAAAGAAAATTCGGAGTAGGTGTTAAAATCCGTGGAGAAGAAATAAAAACGTTGAGGTTCGCCGATGACATTGTAATTCTGTCAGAGACAGCAAAGGACTTGGAAGAGCAGTTGAACGGAATGGATAGTGTCTTGAATGGAGGATATAAGATGAACATCAACAAGAGCAAAACAAGGATAATGGAATGTAGTCGAATTAAGTCGGGTGATGCTGAGGGAATTAGATTAGGAAATGAGACGCTTAAAGTAGTAAATGAGTTTTGCTATTTGGGGAGAAAATAACTGATGATGGTCGACGTAGAGAGGATATAAAATGTAGATTGGCAATGGCAAGGAAAGCGTTTCTGAAGAAGAGAAATTTGTTAACATCGAGTATAGATTTAAGTGTCAGTAAGTCGTTTCTGAAATTATTTGTATGGAGTGTAGCCACGTATGGAAGTGAAACATGGACGATAACTAGTTTGGACAAGAAGATAATAAAAGCTTTCGAAATGTGGTGCTACAGAAGAATGCTGAAGATTAAATGGTTAGATCATATAACTAATGAGGAGGTATTGAATAGGATTGGGGAGAAAAGAGGTTTGTGGCACAAGTTGACAAGAAGAAGGGATCGGTTGGTAGGACATGTTCTGAGGCATCAAAGGATCACCAATTTAGTATTGGAGGGCAGCATGGAGGGTAAAAATCGTAGAGGGAGACCAAGAGATGAATACAGTAAAGAGATTCAGAAGGATGTAGGTTACAGTGGGTACTGGAAGATGAAGAAGCTTGCACAGGATAGAGTAGCATGGTGAGCTGCATCAAACCAGTCTGAGGACTGACGACCACAACAACAACAATATGCCCATCTGTGAAATGAAAACGTCGGATTTTGTTGAATTGTGTGTTAGAAACTGTAAAACTGAGTCTTACTGTGATTTAGCGTTAAGTTTATTTCCTACAAGCCATGAACTTAATTCATAAACTGCTCTATTTGAAACCGAGCCAATGTTGCACAGAACATCCTTTACTACCAAGCTAGTGCCGTCAGCAAACAGGAATATTTTAGAGTTACCCATAATACTAGAGGGCATATCATTTATATAAATAAGGAACAGGAGCGGCCCCAACGCTGATCCCTGGGGCACCCCCCACTTGACTGTACCCCACTCAGACCCCACATCACAGCCATTCTCAACACTGTGATTAATGACCCCTTGCTTTTCGTTGCTAAAGTAAGAGGTGAACCTGTATTCCGTAATGGTCCAACTTCTGGAGCAATATTTTGTGATCAACACAATCAAACGCCTTAGTTAAATCAAAAAATATGCCTAGCGTTCGAAACCTTTTGTTTAACCCATCCAGTACCTCACAAGGAAAAGAGAATATAGCATTTTCAGTTGTTAAACGACTTCTAAACCGGAACTGTACATTTGTTAACAAATAGTGTGATATAAAATGATCAATTATACTTACATACACAGCCTTCTCAATAACTTTAGCAGACGCTGATGGCACAGAAATAGGTCTAAAATTGTCTACATTATCCTTTTCTCCCTTTTTATAAAGTGGCTTTACTACTGAGTACTTTACTCGTTCAGGAAGCTGAACATTCCTAAAGAAAAAATTACAAATATGGCTAAATACAGGGCTAACATGTGCAGCACAGTACTTTAATATTCTGCTAGCACTCCATCATATCCATGAAAGTTCTTAAGTCTTCAGTGACTTAATTATTGGCTCAATCTCAAAAATGGTTCAAATGGCTCTGAGCACTATGGGACTCAACTGCTGAGGTCATTAGTCCCCTAGAACTTAGAACTAGTTAAACCTAACTAACCTAAGGACATCACAAACATCCATGCCCGAGGCAGGATTCGAACCTGCGACCGTAGCGGTCTTGCGGTTCCAGACTGCAGCGCCTTTAACCGCACGGCCACTTCGGCCGGCGGCTCAATCTCCCCCTTGTCTGTATCACAGAGGAGTGTTTCAGACATGAGTCTCCGAAAGGCATGAGGGTACCTAACTAACAGTGCCACAACATTTGAATGCCAAACTTGAGCGGTCATGATCATTGCATAGTACGGTTGGTTTAATGTGCAACTCAAGCCGTAGCCGTCTTATTGCGATTCATCTGTCATTTGTAGCTGAAACCATTTACGTTACGATGCTTACAGTCGTAAAATTCTCGTTTTTTCCCATAACTTCCCCCCTTCTTCGCTAGTATTTCGTTCAAATTTGAGAGCATCCTTCTTTGTTTACAGCGTTTTAAATCTGGAACCTTTATTATATTCATCCTGATGTTTTAAGGTATTATTTTATATTAAATTTGGAAATCATATTGATGCATATATTTGCTTCCATTGCTCGCTTGACGCTATTACTCAGGTAGTGCTTTAATTCTACCACACATTCTACAGCTTTTCATCAGCTGCTGATGCCGAGTAAGTGGTTAAACAGCTTGGGTCATCTGTCTCCTACTCAACCCCATCACAGAAGGAGTGTACCCAGTCTGTTCACGTATAGAGTAAATTTCGTATGCAAGTGTAAGAAAGTGTTCTAAAGTTTGCGTAGCGTTTATCTGAGGCGGAACTTGGAAATCAGCCGGGAGATATCAAGTGGGGTATGGAAAACGGCGTAACATCCACATCCAGGCTGACAGGCACTCCGATCCTCATCGTTAATCCAACAGGTAGATGCAGCCAGGGGCCGGCATAACTCCCCTTCCCGGATGCGGTGGCGTTAACGCGCGTGGCTACCCGGGTGGGTTTGTAATCTGCAGACGAACGAAACTTCTTCTGTTTTCTCTTTGTCGATCATTTCCGATTGAGAATTGCTATATATCTCGTTATTTAGTTTATTATTTACGGTACTTTGATGTTGTGGTGATGTTTTACGCGCCGCACACCAAAGGCAAAACGGAACAAATGAACACCGCGCAGCTATAAGAACATGTGAAATGGCAGCAGATGCTTTGTGCTTGCCTGAGAAACGATACAAAATACATGCGTCAAAGCCGTAAACAACAATAACAAAAAACAGTTCTTTAACATGATACGAGCAAGTGAAATAACACCACAGCGTCGACAAACCTTATGTCAATGCCAAATAACGCGATGTATAGCGATTCTCAGTCGGAAATGAACGACAAACAGACAGTTGAAAACGTTTCGTTTTGTTTGCAGACGACAAGTTATAGAATGTGTGGTAGAATTAAAGCTAGCACTATACACAACTAATAGCATCAATTGATGTATGTTGTTGTTGTTGTTGTCTTCAGTCCTGAGACTGGTTTGACGCAGCTCTCCATGCTACTCTATCCAGTGCAAGCTTCTTCATCTCCCAGTACTTACTGTAACCTACATTCTTCTGAATATGCTTAATGTATTCATCTGTTGGTCTCCCTCTACGATTTTTACCCTCCATGCTGCCCTCCAATGCTAAATTTGTGATCCCTTGATACCTCAGAACATGTCCTACCAACCGGTCCCTTCTTATTGTCAAGTTGTGGCACAAACTCCTCTTCTCCCCAATTCTATTCAATACCTCCTCATTAGTTATGTGATCTACCCATCTAATCTTCAACATTCTTCTATAGCACCACATTTCGAAAGCTTCTATTCTCTTCTTGTCCAAACTATTTATCGTCCATGTTTCACTTCCATACATGGCTACACTCCATACAAATACTTTCAGAAACGACTTCCTGACACTTAAATCTATACTCGATGTTAACAAATTTCTCTTCTTCAGAAACGATTTCCTTGCCATTGCCAGTCTACATTTTATATCCTCTCTACTTCGATCATCATCAGTTATTTTGCTCCCCAAATAGCAAAACTCCTTTACTACTTTAAGTGTCTCATTTCCTAATCTAATTCCCTCAGCATCACCCGACTTAATTCGACTACATTCCATTATCCTCGTTTTGCTTTTGTTGATGTTCATCTTGTATCCTCCTTTCAAGACACTGCCCATTCCGTTCAACTGCTCTTCCAAGTCCTTTGCTGTCTCTGACAGAATTACAATGTCATCGGCGAACCTCAAAGTTTTTATTTCTTCTCCACGGATTTTAATTCCTACTCCGAATTTTCTTTTGTTTCCTTTACTGCTTCCTCAATATACAGATTGAATAAGATCGAGGAGAGGCTACAACCCTGTCTCACTCCCTTCCCAACCGCTGCTTCCCTCTCATGCCCCTCGACTCTTATAACTACCATCTGGTTTGTGTACAAATTGTAAATAGCCTTTCGCTCCCTGTATTTTACCCCTGCCACCTTTAGAATTTGAAAGAGAGTATTCCAGTCAACATTGTCAAAAGCCTTCTCTAAGTCTACAAATGCTAAAAATGTAGGTTTGCGTTTCCTTAATCTGTTTTCTAAGATAAGTCGTAGGGTCAGTATTGCCTCACGTGTTCCAATATTTTTTTTGCAGAATCCAAACTGATCTTCGCCGAGGTCGGCTTCTACCAATTTTTCCATTCGTCTGTAAAGAATTCGCGTTAGTATTTTGCAGCTGTGACTTATTAAACTGATAGTTCGGTAATTTTCACATCTGTCAACACCTGCTTTCTTTGGGATTGGAATTATTATATTCTTCTTGAAGTCTGAGGGTATTTCGCCTGTCTCATACATCTTGCTCACCAGATGGTAGTGTTTTGTCAGGACTGGCTCTCCCAATGCCGTCAGTAGTTCCAGTGGAATGTTGTCTACTCCCGGGGCCTTGTTACGACTCAGGTCTTTCAGTGCTCTGTCAAACTCATAACGCAGTATCGTATCTCCCATTTCATCTTCATCTACATCTACATTCTCTTCCATTTCCATAATATTGTCCTCAAGTACATCGCCCTTGTATAGACCCTCTATATACTCCTTCCACCTTTCTGCTTTCCCTTCTTTGCTTAGAACTGGGTTTCTGTCTGAGCTCTTGATATTCATACAAGTGGCTCTCTTTTCTCCAAAGGTCTCTTTAATTTTGCTGTAGGCAATATCTATCTTACCCCTAGTGAGATAAGCTTCTACATCCTTACATTTGTCCTCTAGTCATCCCTGCTTAGCCATTTTGCACTTCCTGTCGATCTCATTTTTGAGACGTTTGTATTCCTTTTTGCTGCTTCATTTACTGCGTTTTTATATTTTCTCCTTTCATCAATTAAATTCAATATTTCTTCTGTTACCCAAGGATTTCTACTATCCCTTGTCTTTTTACCTACTTGATCCTCTGCTGCCTTCACTACGTCATCCCTCAGAGCTACCCATTCTTCTTCTACTGTATTTCTTTACCCCATTCCTGTCAATTGTTGGCTTATGCTCTCCCTGAAACTCTGTACAACTTCTGGTTTAGTCAGTTTATCCAGGTTCCATCTCCGTAAATTCCCACCTTTTTGCAGTTTCTTCAGTTTTAATCTACAGTTCATAACCAATAGATTGTGGTCAGAGTCCCCATCTGCCCCTGGAAATGTCTTACAATTTAAAATCTGGTTCCTAAATCTCTTCCTTACCATTATGTAATCTATCTGATACCTTCTAGGATCTCCAGGATTCTTCCATGTATACAACCTTCTTTTATGGATCTTGAACCAAGTGTTAGCTATGATTAAGTTATGCTCTGTGCAAAATTCTACCAGACAGCTTCCTCTTTCATTTCTCTCCCCCAATCCATATTCACCCACTATGTTTCCTTCTCTCCCTTTTCCTACTCTCGAATTCCAGTCACCCATGACTATCAAATTTTCGTCTCCCTTCACTGCCTGAATAATTTCTTTTATCTCATCATACATTTCATCAATTCCTCATCATCTGCAGAGCTAGTTGGCATATAAACTTGTACTACTGTAGTAGGCATGGGCTTCGGGTCTATCTTGGCCACAATTATGCGTTCACTATGCTGTTGGTAGTAGCTTACCCGCACTCCTATTTTTTATTCATTATTAAACCTACTCTTGCATTACCCCTATTTCATTTTGTATTTATAACCCTGTATTCACCTGACCAAAAGTCTTGTTCCTTCTGCCACCGAACTTCACTAATTCCCACTACATCTAACTTCAACCTATCCATTTCCCTTTTTAAATTTTCTAACCTACCTGCCCGATTAAGGGATCTGACATTCCACGCTCCGATCCGTAGAACGCCAGTTTTCTTTCTCCTGATAACGACGCCCTCTTGAGTAGTCCCCGCCCGGAGATCCTAATGGGGGACTATTTTACCTCCGGAATATTTTACCCAAGAGGACGCCATCATTATTTGACCATACAGTAAAGCTGCATGCCCTCGGGAAAAATTACGGCTGTAGTTTCCCCTTGCTTTCAGCCGTTCGCAGTACCAGCACAGCAAGGCCGTTTTGGTTAGTGCTGCAAGGCCAGATCAGTCAATCATCCAGACTGTTGCCCCTGCAACTACTGAAAAGGCTGCTGCCCCTCTTCAGGAACCACACGTTTGTCTGGCCTCTCAACAGATGCCCCTCCGTTGTGGTTGCACCTACGGTACGGCCATCTGTATCGCTGAGGCACGCAAGCCTCCCCACCAACGGCAAGGTCCATGGCTCATGGGGGCAGGCAAGTGATGTATACACTGCCCAAAAGAACGAGGGGAATATCACTTTGGGCGACAGTCATACTTCACTGTGCAATAACTGAGGAATGGGTATGTTACCAAACTATAAATTTACATTTTAAAAATGGGGTAGACAACAAAACATCATTGCATCCTCGATCGCCTGTTTAAAAAGAACTGAAATGTCCGATAGCTATCGAAAACAAAGTAGAAACAATCATTCGTACCACTGTCCTCGGTGCTTTTCATTGGACTTACGAGAGCGTCAATAACGTGTATGCCCAGCGTGATCATTTATCACTGCCTGACACACACGTCACATGCTCCGTATAAGTCTATGGAGATCAGACTGTGGTATCCATTCCCATTCTTCAATGAGAGCCCGTGGGAGTTCTAGGAGAGCCTGTGGTGGAACAGGATGACCACGATCACGTTTGTCAAGCAAGTCCCACATATTCACGATGTCCAGGCTTCGCAAGACATCCCTGCTGACGCCCGCCCCATAGAGACTGGCATTAGAAGGAATTCAGGTCCACCACCGTATGCAACAGCCACCACATGGTCCAACAGGAACTGTTCGATGTACTGCCTGGCGGGAAGGCGACCATGGACAACAAGATCAGTATGGCCGTCAACATTGAGAACTCCCCACATCATCTCAAAACCTTGTGAAACTGTCGTTTCCTGGACAAAATTTGGCAGGTACCGCTATCCACGGGTCTCGGGTCTCCGCACACGAACACAGCCATCGCCTTGCTTCAGGGGATATATGGACTCGTCTGAGAATAATCCGCAACGAAGTTGCCAGTCGACATGGGAACGGAAGAACTGAAGGCGAGCTGCGAAAATCGTTCAAATGGCTCTAAGCACTATGGGACTTAACATCTGAGGTCATCAGTCCCCTAGACTGAGAACTACTTAAACCTAACTAACCTAAGGACATCACACACATCCATGCCCGAGGCAGGATTCGAACCTGCGACCGTAGCAGCAGCGCGGTTCCGGACTGAAGCGCCTAGAACCGCTCGGCCACAGCGCGAGCTGCAAGATAATGTGCTAAGCGTGGCAGTCGAACAGGACGTCTGGGTCGTAAGGTCCTTTCTCGTAACGTGTTCAGTACAGTTTGATCGGACACAGCGGCTGAGACCGTATTTCACTTCTCTAGCAGAATCCGTACGACGCCGTATCGCAGAGGCGGCCAGATATCGGTCTTCGCTTGAGTTTGTAATGCTTTGGCGCTTTTGTCCAATTCGCCTTGTCTAGTGATGTGTCTCCCTGCAGCGTGTCCACAACTTGTGGGTGGCACATGGGGAGGCAATGACATCTGTAGCAACACCACTGAAAGTCCACCGTTTTTGGATCAAACAGCCCGCCCTTGCATGCTGCACTACATGAAAATATCGCTCTGCATGTGACTGATTGAACACAACCTCCACAAATGACGATTCCCTTCTATGTATCTCATCGGAAAACGCTGGGACACAGATACTCAATCCCTTCTCAGGGGTCACCTGGCATTGTAATGCATAACATAGGCAATAGATGGCGAATGATTTTAATAGTTGTCTACATTTCAAGCGAAGATCTCAAGCCATGCCATAAGACCATAGCTACGGCTTTGTAAAATAGTTTTAACATACCGGACGTTGAGACATGTGTGCCACTAATTCTTTTAAACAGTGAGTATACCCGATGTTACTTCCAAATTTAATACAATATTAACACCTTTAAACATATTGTAAATGGACAGCATACGATGCCTCAATTCAGTCACATATGTCTTAACTGTATACCGCATGTAAACTAACGTAAAATATTTGACACCTAACGATCGCTTCCTTTTCCAGATGTAAATATTTTTGAGTATAAATCCATATAACTTACACAAGAGGTTCTACATCTATATTTACATCTACATGGCTACACTGCAAATCACGCTTAAATGCCTGCCACAGGATTCATCGAACTACCTTCACAACAATTCTCTGTTCAAATGGCTCTGAGCACTATGGGACTCAACTGCTGTGGTTATCAGTCCCCTAGAACTTAGAACTACTTAAACCTAACTAACCTAAGGACATCACACAAATCCATGCCCGAGGCAGGATTCGAACCCGCGACCGTAGCAGTCGCACTGTTCCGGACTGCGCGCCTAGAACCGCGAGACCACCGCGGCCGGCAAATTCTCTGTTATCCCATATTCTAACAGCGCGCGGAAAATACGCACACCTAGACCTTTCCGTGCGAGCTCTGATTTTCCTTATTTCATTATGATAATGGTTCTTCCTATATAGGTCGGCGTCAACAAAGTATTTCCGCATTCGGGGGAGAATGTTGGTGATTGAAATTTCGTGCGAAAATCCCGCCCGCCGCAACGAGAAACGGCTTTTTATTAATGATGTCCACCGCAAAAACTGTATCATGTCCGTGACACTCTCTCCCCTATTCCTCGATAGTACAAAACGGGCTGCCCTTCTTTGAACATTCTCGACGTATAATTGCGTAGGCTTCCGCGGCCAGTGTCAGTCGACATAGAAGTTTTCTGGGTTTGGTGCCGCCTGATAATGTACAGGGTGATTCAAAAAGAATACCACAACTTTAAAAATCTTTATTTAACGAAAGAAACATAATATAACCTTCTGTTATACATCATTACAAAGAGGATTTAAAAAGTTTTTTTTTTTTCACTCAAAAACAATTTCAGAGATGTTCAATATGGCCCCCTCCAGACACTCGAGCAATATCAACCCGATACTCCAACTCGTTTCACACTCTCTGTAGCATATCAGTCGTAACAGTTTGGATAGCTGCTGTTATTTCTCGTTTCAAATAATCAATGGTGGCTGGGAGAGGTGGCCGAAACACCATATCCTTAACATACCCCCATAAGAAAAAATCGCAGGGGGTAAGATCAGGGCTTCTTGGAGGCCAGTGATGAAGCGCTCTGTCACGGGCTGCCTGGCGGCCGATCCATCGCCTCGGGTAGTTGACGTTCAGGTAGTTACGGACAGATAAGTGCCAATGTGGTGGCGCTCCATCCTGCTGAAATATGAATTGTTGTGCTTCTTGTTCGAGCTGAGGGAACAGCCAATTTTCTAACATCTCCAGATACTGTAGTCCAGTTACAGTAGCACCTTCGAAGAAAAAGGGACCAAAAACTTTATTGGCTGAAATGGCACAGAAAACGTTCACCTTAGGCGAGTCACGTTCATACTGAGTTGTTTCCCGCGGATTCTCAGTGCCCCATATACAGACATTGTGACGGTTGACTTTCCCGTTAGTGTGGAAAGTTGCTTCATCACTAAACACAATCTTTGAAACGAAAGATTCATCTGTTTCCATTTGAGCAAGGATAAAATCACAGAAATCGATTCTTTTAATCTTATCAGCTGCAGACAGTGCTTGAACCAATTTCAGACGATAAGGTTTCATTACTAACCTTTTTCGTAGGACTCTCCATACAGTTGATTGTGGAATTTGCAGCTCTCTGCTAGCTCTGCGAGTCGATTTTCCTGGGCTGAGAACAAATGCTTGCTGGATGCGTGCTACATTCTCATCACCCGTTTTCGGCCGTCCAGAACTTTTCCCTTTGCACAAACACCCATCCTCTGTAAACTGTTTATACCAACGTTTAATACACCACCTATCAGAAGGTTTAACACCATACTTCGTTCGAAATGCACGCTGAACAACTGTCGTCGATTCACTTCTGCCGTACTCAATAACACAAAAAGCTTTCTGTGGAGCGGTCGCCATCTTAGCATCAACTGACGCTGACGCCTAGTCAACAGCGCCTCAAGCGAACAAATGTACAACTAAATGAAACTTTATAGCTCCCTTAATTCGCCGACAGATAGTGCTTAGCTCTGCCTTTTGTCGTTGCAGAGTTTTAAATTCCTAAAGTTGTGGTATTCTTTTTGAATCACCCTGTATAATACTACTGCTGCTGGAGAGAAAGCCCAGAGCAAGAAGGAGGGCGCTGCAACCGTGGCTGAAACGTTGGTTTTTCTCGATCAGCAGTAGTTTTATACATTATGACGCGGTCCCAGACCTAGAAAACTTTTATGTCGACTTTCTCGACGTACTCCGTTAATTCTACCTGGAAAGGATCACACATTGCGCAGCAGTACTCCAGAAGAGGACGGACGAGTGTAGTCCAGGCAGTCTCTTTTGTAGATCTGTTCCATCTTCTACATGCTCTGCCAACAAAACGCTGTCTTTGGTTCATCTTCCCCACAACATTTTCTATGTGTTCTCTCCAATTGAAATTGTTCGTAATTGTAATTCATAGGTATTTAGTTGAATTTACAGCCTTTAGATTTTACTCATTTATCGTGTAACCGATGTTTAATGGATTCATGGACTGATGACCTCATACTTTTCATGATTTAGGTTCAATTGCCAATTTTCGTGGCATACAGATATCTAAATCGTTTTACAGTTGGTTTTGATCTTCTGATGACTTTACTAGACGATAAACGACAGCATCATCGGCAAACAATCAAAGACGGCTGCTCAGATTGTCTCCTAAATCGTTTATATAGACAAGAAACGACAAATCGTTTATATAGACAAGAAACGGCAGAGGGCCTATAACACTACCTGTGGGAGCGCCAGAAATCTCATCTGTTTTAGTCGATGACTTTTCGTCAGTTACTACGAACTTTGATTTCTCTAACAGGAAATCACGAATTCAGTCGCGTAAGTGAGACGATATTCCATAAACATGCAATCTGATTACAAGCCGTGAGTTACGGTGTCAAAAGCCTTTTGGAAATCTAGAAATACGGAATCAATTTGAAATCCTTTGTCGATAGCATTAAACACATCGTATTAGTAAAGAGCTAGTTGTGTTTCATAAGAGCGATGTTTTCTAAATCCGTGTAGACGATGAGTCAATAGACTGTTCTCTTCTAGGTAACTCATAATATTCGAATACAATATATGTTCTAGAATCCTGCTGCATATCGATGTTAATGATATGGGCCCGTAATTTCGTGAATTACTCCCATATCCTTTGTTGAATACTAGGTGACTTGTGCAACTTTACAGTCCCTGGGTACGGATCTTAGTCTAGGGAGCGATTGTCTATAATTGTTAGGTATGGAGCTACTGCATCAGCATACTCTGAAAGAAATCTAACTGGTATATAGTCGGGACCGGAAGACTTGTTTTTAGTGAGTGTTTTAAGTTGCTTCACTACTCCGAGGGTACCTACTTCTAAGTTACTCATCTTGGCAGTTGTTCTTGATTCGAATTCTGGAATATTTACTACGTCTTCTATGGTGAAGGAATTTCGGAAGGCTGTGTTTAGTAACTGTGCTTCAGCAGCATTGATATAGATAATATTTCCATTGTTATCGCACAGAGAGAGCACTGACTGTATCTTGTCGCTATTATTCCGTACATACGATCAGAATCTCTTTGGATTTCCTGCCAGGTTTCGAGACAAATTTTCGCTGAGGAAACTATTACAAGCATATCGCACTGAAATCCGCGCTAAATTCCGAGCTTCTATAAAACATGGCCATTCTTCGGGGTTTTGCTTTCGTTTAAATTTGGCATGCTTTTCTTGTTGTTTCTCGAACCGTTTTCTGATTTGTTAGCTGTACCGTGGGGGATCAGCTCCGTCGTTTGTTAATTTATTTCGTATAACTCTCTCAATTACTGTCGGTACTATTTCTTTGATTTCAAGCCACCTCTGGTCTACACTTGCACTGTTAATTTGGAAGGAGTGGAGATTGTCTCTCACGAAGACGTCAAGGGTACTTTATCTGCTTTTTTTAGGATTACATTTGTCCTTTATTTTTGGTGGATTTGAGAGTTACGGTATTCAGTCTCGCTATGACAGCCCTGCATTCACTAATTCCTGTATCCGATTTTATACATGTTACTAGCTCAGTATTATTTGTTGCTGTGAGGTCAAGTGTGTATTCAGAACCGTTTACTGTTCAAGTGGGCTCATGAACTAATTGCTCGAGATAATTTTCAGAGAATGTGTTTAGTACAATTTTGGGTGATGTTTTATGCGTATCTCCAGACTTAAATATACATTGTCAACAACATATTGAGGGTAAATTTAAGTTACCATCAACTATAATTGAGTCGTGTATATATTTGAAATTAGACTCGAGTTTTCTATGAACCTTTTAACAGGAATTCGGCAAAAGAATCCAATTATTATTTTCTCCCGGTTGTCAAAAATGACCTCTACCCATATTAACTCACAGGAACTATCTACTTCAATTTCGTGACTACTTCTAACAGCAACAAACACGCCACCGCCAATGGTATTTAACCTATTCTTTCTGAACACAGTTAGGTGCTTCGCAAAAATTTTGGCTGAAATTATATCCTGCTTCAGTCAACTTTCTGTGCCTATCACTATTTGAGCATCAGCACTTTCTATAAGCGCTTGAAGCCCTGGTACTTCTACAACACAGCTACGACAATTTACAACTGCTACACCGATGGTTCCCAGATGTACATTCTTCCTGTGTTCGACCTGCACCCTTTGAGACTGAAGCCCTTTCTGTGTCCCCGAGGCCCTCTGACCTAAAACACCGCCCCGTCGACGCCACACAGCCTTCTCTATCCGTGTAGTTGTCTCTTGCGCCTATGGCACAAGTCGAGCTAACTGCAGCCTACACGGTCGCAGAACCGTCTGCGCCTCTGATTCAGACCCTCCACTCGGCTCTGTACCAGAGTTCCGCAGTCCGCCCTGTCGACTAAGCAGCAAATGGTCAGTTCTGCTTTCATCTCGCAAGCACGCCGGGCAGCCTTTACCCATTCTGACAGCCGCTCGACATCAAAGAGAATCACTTCCGATCCAAAGCGAATCCGACGTGAGCCACCACTTGCAGTTGGCTGCACCCAGTACTCTTCATGGCATCCAGAATGACCTGTTCCACGTTGGAATAACTACACTCTTCATGCACACGGAGAATACATTTACTTTCTTCCCCTCCTTGGTAGCCATGTTGTAAGAGGTCCATGATTAAGGAATTTGTTGTTAGCGCACTCGAGCAGATGTAATTTCGATGGATTGCTCACGCGCTGCCTGCGATATGTAAGCTATAAGAGAATCTCAGACCAAAGAGCAGTGTTGACTGCAGTAGGAACTGTGTGGCTGTAGCAGTAAGTAGTTGCTAGCGAGCAGTCGTGTGTATCGAGTTGGCTGGGCCGGTCGTGGGAGCGATGGCAGTGCCTGAGCGTTGTAGCATAAGGTAAAGGCAGCCTCGCGCATATGTAGTATTGTTATATCAAGTCCCATGTAAATGTTTTTTTTAAAAAAATCTCTTAATAATTATCTTTCTCATAAAAAGTAACTTTCGACAATCATTCATTTTAATTTAAAGAATTTACTAATTTCTCCAATCCTTGGTCATCCCGATTATTGCAAAGAAAAATCAGTTGTTCTTTTTATACATGACAAATCTATCGGCCAGCATTGCACTCGGCTGTGCCAGAAGAGTTTACTTTCATATAGGAGCAGACATATACGCGTTATCCGGCGAGCTAATTGAGGTAAGATTTTTCAATTTATTCAGAATGAATTTTCAGGGCCATGACGCAGCACTGCTGACGTTCTAAATTTACCAGTTTAAATTCACAGTCATTATTGAAAGGTTATAAGTGAGCGACAATTTTATTCAGAGATTAGTCACATTGTATTATTGCTAGGTTACGGAAATTATTTTGTTGGGAGGTTACACTGAATGTGAATGATATAACTAATTATATTTTTTACTGTTGAGAGGTTTAGGAATTTTTCTGTTTTAACGTTACACTAAATGTGAATATTATTCATATTATTTTATTTTGTGGGGAGGTTACAATGTCCCTAACGGAGCCCCATAAAGCGCTTAACATTGCACCTCCCAGCTAAAGTTTCCATCCTCTGTGACTGCCTGGATCTTTCAGTTGAGGGGTTCCCTCTGGAATAGGACAAGGTGCTGCATTTGGCTCAGTCTCAGCTACAGACAGCACCTGGAAACTTTTGTGAGACTAACCGGGGAGGCCTCACGTTCGCCCCCCCCCCCCCCCCCCCCTGCCATGCCCTACGGTGACCTCCCACTCGACCAGGGGTGAGTGGTCAACCTCAGTGCGAGTAGTAATTCGCCTGCCACCGGTGCAGATCGGTGGATTTATGGGTCGTGCTGGACGTCAGCTGGATCCCCACGGCCGGTCCTAAACAGCGATGTCCAGCCACTGCAGCTTCAAGCTGTGAAACCGAAGCCACCACAGCCTGATGGTAAGAGCAAAATCTGACCAACCAACCTCGCATCCGTACACAGCAATCACAGTCCCTGTCCATACTAAAGACGGTGGAAAACTACACTCACAGCAGACAAACAAACGACTGTCGACACGCCCTACGAAACTCTACTGTAGACATTGACGAAAACGCAAGAACTGTGTCTAATAAAATAGATTAACACGCAGAGATTCAAAAATTAAACTACCGAGCGACAAAGGTGAGACTAAATCATTTTCTCCTGGTCAGGAACTTGTAAAATTTCATTAAATCGGTTACGCAAACGAAAACGTGAGAACTATGTCTAGTAAATATTGAATTAACAAGCAAAAATTCAAACACTAAACTACCAAAGCAGACAGATAAAACTATATAATTAGCTCCTGGTTAAGAACTCTTGAAATGTCACAAAATCGGTTACCTCCCTGTTGCTGCTCTTTCTAGGCCGGCGGCTGCTGCATCTAACAGTAATTCTTCAGAAAGAAAACAAACAAAAATTCCACTGAAGATAGCACTCGAAGTGCTGAAGCAAGTTTAGGTTAAACAAAACTATAACGGTGTCTTGCATAACACGGAAACCTTCTCGAAAGTAATTGTTGTTATCCTTTTTCATTTGCTGTTGGAATCTAAACCTTCCTCTACTAATTTCTTACACTGAGTCTAAAATCCACTCGTGAAGAGAAGGTGGTAGAGGTTGTAGACACTCACTTCGAACTCTGTTAATTTGATAGCAAGAAGGAAATCCCCTGTCTAGTTTATGCTTAAACAAAACAGCAGCGGTATTCCACAAACATCGCACGTGTCAAACTGAGCTCGCCTTTTTCACACTCGATTTCCTGGGAACGAAGGGCAAAATACAGATTCCGTATTCCTAATCGCCGCGCAGGATTAGCCGAGCGGTCTGAGGCGCTGCAGTCATGGACTGTGCGGCTGGTCCCGGCGGAGGTTCGAGTCCTCCCTCGGGCATGGGTATGTGTGTTTGTCCTTAGGATACTTTAGGTTAAGTAGTGTGTAAGCTTAGGGACTGATGACCTTAGCAGTCAAGTCCCGTAAGATTTCACACACATTTCATTTCATTTCGTATACCTAATTTCCAAAAAGCATTCTACAATGTGTACCACTCGGTAGACTATCAACAAAGGCCCGACAGACAGAAAAGTTTCTCAAAAATGAGACGGGTTTTAATTATTATCAAGTAGCAGAATCCTGTGTGTCGTTCTGGACGGCGAGCGTTAGGTAGAGAGAAAGAAAGAGTCATTAGCGCCCCAGCTTGTGTTATATGACTGTTTCTGATCTCTGAGTACATGAAACATCTGTCGGATAGCGTTGAAAGCAATCTCGTTGCTGATGACACTGCTATACACGGGAATGTACCGGCGTTGAGTAGTGTAGAAATATTCAGAATGATTTGGAGAGAATGATAGAATTTCTACAAACATCAAAAGAAGTTTTGCATCACCCCGGTTCCCAGAACTCGTGAAGATAGACGTTGACTGTGGATATTGTTTCACAGACACAGTCCCTTTGGAGGTTCAGAGATGTCACTAAACCCGCCCAACAACTACGCATTAGCAGCGTCTATTAGACGCAGAGGATCAGACAGCCTATCAGTTCCAGTCATTCCAAAAAGGAAAGAGGTACACGGCTCGTTTTATGTATATTTCAACAATGCCTAGACGGTCAATACTGCGGTTCTATCGAGTCCGCATTGTTACTTTGTGCCAGGAAGCGCTCTCAACAAGGGAAGTGTCCAGGCGTCACGGGGTGCACCAAAGCGATGTTGTTCGGACATGGAGGAGATACAGAGAGAGAGACAGGAAATGTCGATGACATGCCTCGCTCAGGCCACCCAAGTACTACTACTGCAGTGGATGACCGCTACCTACGGATTATATCTCGGAGGAGCCCTGACAGCAACGCCACCATGTTGAATAATGCTTTTCGTGCAGCCACAGGACGTCGTGTTACGACTCAAACTGTGCGCAGCAGGCTGCATAATGCGCAACTTCACTCCCGACGTCCATGGAGAGGTCGATCTTTGCAACCACGACACCATGCAGCGCGGTACAGATGGGCCCAACAACATGCCGAATGGACCGCTCAGGATTGGCATCACTTTCTCTTCACCGATGAGTGTCGCATATGCCTTCAACCACACAATCGTCGGAGACGTGTTTGGAGACAACCCGGTCAGGCTGAACGCCTCAGACACAATGTCCAGCGAGTGCAGCAAGATGGAGGTTCCTTGCTGTTTTGGGGTGGCATTACGTAGGGCCGACGAACGCCGCCGGTGGTCATGGAAGGAACCGTAGAGGCTGTACGATACGTGAATGCCATCCACCGACTGATAGTGCAACAATATCGGCAGCATATTGGCGAGGCATTCGTCTTCATGGACGGCAATTCGCGCCCCCATCGTGCATATCTTGTGAATGACTTCTTTCAGGTTAACGACATCGCTCGACTAGAATGGCCAGCATGTTCTCCAGACATGAACCCTATCGAACATGCCTGAGATTGACTGAAAAGGGCTATTTATGGACGGCGTGACCCACCAACCACTCTGAGGGATCTACGCCAAATCGCCGTTGAGGACTGGGACAATCTGAACCAGCAGTGCCTTGATGAATTTGTGGATAATATGTCTCGACGAATACAGGCATGCATCAATGCAAGAGGACGTCCTACTCGATATTAGAGGTGCTGGCGTGTACAGCAATCTGGACCACCACCTCTGAATGTCTCTCTGTATGGTGGTACAACATGCAATGTGTGGTTTTCATGGGACGAAATGATGTTTATGTTGATCTCTATTCCAATTTTCTGTACAGATTCCCGAACTCTCGGAACCGAGATGATACAAAACTTTTTTTGATGTGTGTATTTACTGCGATGAATAGTAGCTCGCTTTAAACGTGTATCAATCCAAGGTAGTGCGGTTAGAGTGGATGTCTAATGGAAACATTCATGTGATGTTCGAATACAATATCGGTGGTGTGAGACTTCACTGAATCACGCGATTAAATATCTCCGCGTAAAGTTGCGATGCGACCTGAAATGGAACGCGTACATAAGCTCAGCTGTCGGGGAGGCGAATGACTGAGTACAGTTTATTCGGAATGATCTGGGAAAGTATACTGCATGTAGCATGACCTACTCGCGAGTACTGCTCGAGTGTTTGGGATCCCAGCCAGGTAAGTAATGCAGGGGGCGTGCTGCTAGATTTGTTGATTCGTTGCTGGTTGCCTCGATCAGAACGATGGTTGCGGAAATGCTTCGTGAGATTAGATTGAAATCACGTTATATTTGAGAATTTTTTTATACTACAAAAAACAGAAATGGAACTGTACGTTTAAGTATCTTCATATCTTCACGTTTGCTCCGTTTACCCCACCCCACCCTCCCCACCCCTGTTCATGATGCGTGACTTAAGGATGAATCGGGCATCTCGGAGTGAGCAATTTTGTTGTTGTCGGCGTGCACACGTTGCAAACCAGTTCTTGTCTGTTCGTGGGTGCAGAAATCATGGCACGGAGCCTGCGTTCCATGACATCCCAGATATGTTCGATGGGGTTCAAATCTAGGCTCCGGGGTGGCCATCTCGGTATTTGGACCTCCGCTGGATGTTCTTGGAACCATTTCCAGGAGACGTGAGAGCAATGTGGCGGCGCGTTATCATCTTGAAAGCCCAAAGAACCGGCAGGGTGTCGGAAGGCCAAAATTAGGTGGAGGTAGTCCCCGGGCAGCTGACCATAACGCACTGACCATAACGCAGACCACTCAGAGTCACTTCCGTAACTACTAGGGAGCCCACTCCATACCAGGAAAATGCATCCCACACCATAACACAGACACCACCGCCTTGGACCACACTTTCTTGGTAGACAGGATCCATCGATTCGTGTGGTCTGTGCCACCCACGTGCCTCCCATCGGCTTGGCACAGTTGACATCACGGTTCATCTGACCATATCAAGTTACGCCATTGTTTCAGTGTTCTTTGGTGATTGGCGACAAATGCAAACCATTAACAATGGCACCCGTATGTGGCACCGACTCCCATACCCCATGGAACCCAAGTTCCTACGGATTGTCCACTGGGAGACGTGTCTAGCACGTCTTGTGTTGAATTGAGCCGGTGATTTGTTGAGCTGTTGCACTTCTGTCACTACTGACGATCCGCCTGTGATGTCTCCTACACGGTCACAGAGAGTGGCTGGACGGCCAGTAGTTGAATCTGTTGTCGGCTATGACATTGTCATTCAATCATTGACGATTCAACGTGGGCACAGTTGAACGTGTGAAGCCGAATTTCTGCACCACTGGCGAAATCGAAATTTCCATCCGCCGGGCACCGACTGCCATACCCTGTTCGAACGGCGTCAGCTGACGACGACGTTGTATGTTACGCAAATCACTTGCACAGTCACTTCCCAGAAGGACTCCTATACAATGGCAGGTGGCACTGGGAGCGTGTGGTGCTCATGCAACAGACCTGCGCCATCTGTGCCCCATTGTCACATGTCATTTGCTAAGTCAGTGTACTGTAGCAGAATAAGTACCAAAACTTACCTATCATGTATGTACTGATAAGAACTTTTGAAGGATATTGTGACAATGTAAAAATGTTCCCTGTACAAATACAGCACAGCTTTGTATTCCTTACAATGTTTAAAGACCATCCTCAGAAGTTTGTAATTTTTAAAAGAGAATAATTTGCGCTCTGATATTACGAAATCTGTGTAAGAGCCATCTAGTGGCTGCAACACGCTGTGCACGCTTTATCTGTACCACGCTGCCATCCAGTTGCACAATATACCTCATCTAAGATGGATCCTCAATATGCGGTTCGCCGGCCGAAGTGGCCGTGCGGTTAAAGGCGCTGCAGTCTGGAACCGCAAGACCGCTACGGTCGCAGGTTCGAATCCTGCCTCGGGCATGGGTGTTTGTAATGTCCTTAGGTTAGTTAGGTTTAACTAGTTCTAAGTTCTAGGGGACTAATGACCTCAGCAGTTGAGTCCCATAGTGCTCAGAGCCATTTGAACCAATATGCGGTTCGGGAGGACGACTGTTCAATCCCGCGTCCGGTCATCCTGATTTAGGTTTTCCGTGATTTCCCTAAATCGCTCCAGGCAAATGCCGGAATGGTTCCTTTGTAAAGGCACAGCCGACTTCCTTCCCCGTCCTTCCCTAATCCGATGAGACCGATGACCTCGCTGTTTGGTCTCTTCCCCCAAACAATCCAATCCAATCAATATGTGGAACATATCACGCAAACTTAAAGAGATGTGCAAATGTGCATTTTACCTTACATGGTTATTTTTAAGTATTAACTATCACCTGTGAGCGTTTTGTATATGCACATTGCAATGGGCACAAGGTGCTTTTTAAACACAAATATTTTATTTCTGATAAGTCTTTGTACGAAGTGCTATATTTTATCCGCCATAATGACAACATGGCATGAGCTTGTAACTCACAAGGAAAAGGTTTAGTAACAGAATTTTTCTGAAGGTATGTAAATGTACAGTTTCATTTTTTGTAATGTCAAACAAACAAAATTTTCTCAAATATTGCGTCATAAATCATGATATTGCAAGTATATCCATTATATTACAGACCAGGATATGACAATTATATATGTCAAAAACAAAGTCGAATTTATGCGATCTTGGCTAATGAAAGGTTTTTTTTTTATTTTATTTTAGACCATCTCCGGATCGAATTTACGAATTTACTGCCTGAAATAGTCATTTCTGTTGAGGGCCGTAAGTACAAAATAACGGAAGTTTGCGTTCACAGAGGGGCATCCTGACAACCAGTTTTCCCTCTTCCCATCTGCGAAAGAGGCAAGAGCAGCCAGACAGAAATTAGCCAGCCCTAAGTGACACCACTACCGGATGACTCCGCCGCTAGCTCTGACAATGGGGTCAGTTTCGCCGAGGAAAAGAGTAAACAAGTTCCTTCAGGTATACCATATGAGCTGAAGCCACTCATTAATTACTAGACCCCGTAGAGATACGAGGTTACTGGAACGTTACATCCGCCGTTCCAAATAGTCCCAGGCGTCTTCCGCGGGATGCAGATCAGATGGTTTTGTGAGCCAGTCGACAAACGATAGGGAGCCTGAGTGTTCGTCAAACCAGGGTAGTACGCTTGTAGCCATATGAACACGACTGTTGTTACCTTGGAAGACGAACGTGCCCACAACCGATTCATCATGGAGATGTAGAAGAAAGGGCGGCATCTGGTCGTTGAGAATGTTGAAATGAGCCTGCTGGTCCATGTTCACGTTAAACTGAATGAATGTCCTCAAGACGTGGTAAGAAAAACACACCCACGATATCACAGAATCACCTTCTACCTCAGCTGCACCCTCTTTGCAATATGGCTTGAGCCATATTGAGTTGTCGGCGCAAAGCCTGACATCATATTTTTTCAGACTTTTGCATGGTGCCCATACGGACATCTCAACACAGGAAATGCTATACGAGGGCTGTGCACAAAAAATACGTTTTGAAATAAAAAATTAAAAACATGGGAAAAACGTTATGACCATCTGCTTAATAGCTTGTCTGTACGTCTTTGGAACGAAATACGTCACTGATTCTGCTTATCAGGGATACGGCATTCCTTTGGCAGGTTTGTGGAGACATGTGGCATTAGATGTCTACGCACGGGTCGTGTAATTGGCGTAAATAACGGGCCAATGGTTTGCATACCCGCTGATGGCGCCGGATAGCAACACAGTTGGATTCCATAGGATTTACATCAGGCGAATCTGGTCGCCGGAACACCAATCTGAGTTCAGTATAATGCTCCTCAAACGACTGTAGCACGGTTCTGGCTCAGAGACACGGACAATTATACTGCTGAAAGATGAGCGGTCTACTACCTGTGTATTTAGATATCGGTCACTACTGTATTATTATTAGGAATGTGTTGACCAAGAGAAAGCAAATGTGTCGATTGAGAATTTAAACTTGGAATTTTAAAGATTACTACAGAATATTTTGTCTCAAGTGTCCTGATTACATTCAACACAGAACAAGCTAGTCCTGCAGAGCAGCCGAGATGTCAGCCGTTACCCACCTGTTTCACTTGCAGCCTCAAGCCTACCGGACAGACCGACAAGAAAGCGAGTTAATATTATATAGTCATTCAGTTCTGTGCTATGTTTAAAATTTCAACTCTCTATCTCATCGGGATGTACGTCTGAAATCAATTGCAAAATTTGCACTGACACCCAGTCAGACAAGAGACCGATCAAATACGTGTTGCAAAAGAAATCAGCAGAGCTAGAGTAGAATCCATGTCAACTCCAATAGTATCGACATTCTTAGGCCCAATACAAAAGTGCGATTTATCATCACGAGCCTACAGCGTCGTTTCCTAACGCGTTTCGAAACAGTAGTAATGGAAGAATAGGGCAGTGCGCATGTGTCCGCAACTCTAGCAACAACTGCCGTCAGCTTACCATGGATGCACCCGGTTTGGATGCGGAATTCTTGACTGGAAAGGTGAAGAACAACCCTGAAATGTGCGACACGTCTCGCAAGTAGTATCCTGGCACGATTGAGGGACAGTGCCGCATGGTTTGAAGTTGCGCAAAGTTTTGTGAGGATTTTAAAGAGAAACCGAATCAGGAGAGAAACGGTATAGGCAAGTGTCACTATAAAATTTTTTTTGTTCGATTTGTAATGGTGGCGTTTATCCTGGAATGTGACAATTCAAAACTTGAAATAGCCATAATCAACAGATTATTTACTCCCTAGTGGGAGCCATTTCATCTGAAGTTACAAATTTTCAGTAAATAATAACAGTTGAAAACATATTCCGCTATTTCAGCCGGTACTGTATAAGCTCTGCTTTATTGCAGAGATGGGAAAAACCGACTGGTTAAAACCGATACCTGCATTTTAGTACTGAATAACCGGTATTTTTCGGTATTCGTTTGGTCTCGTTATAACAGGTGCTTTTTTTTACTAATAACCGATAAAAAACAGAAACATCAATTAGGCACAGCAGCAGCCTTAAAATTTTTTGTTTACAAATAAATCTTTTTTAAGGAAGGAGCAATTTTTATTTGTAAAATTTGCACTGAAATGAAATTTTGCCTTATTACAGAAAATGGGATAAGCGATCAGTGCTATTTTAATAACAATGCCGACAGAAATGAGCGACAGTGGTATAACAATTGGTGCACCATTGCTGAGAGAAAGATGTCTGCGTTATCGTGTGTCGTGGCTTAAGGTACGCGTATACGTGCAGAGCCATATTGTCTATACAATTAGTTTCTCGCTGTCGTTGCCGGACATGCGTTGCAATGTAGAGCGGTACCAACCCTAGCATGTAAATATTTTTACAAAGTGACGTAGCAATGAAGCACAGTGCTTCATTTGCTTTAAATGGTTAAAAATGTGTATTCCAAGTCTACGAAATAATAAATGAGGAAGGAAGTTATAGTAACAGTAATATATTAAAAACTTAACAGCAATTCATTCACAGCATGTAATACACTACTGGCCATTACAATTGCTACACCAAGAAGAAAACCGGGCGAGGTGGCGCAGTGGTTAGACACTGGACTCGCATTCGGGATGACGACGGTTCAATCCCGCGTCCGGCCATCCTGATTTAGGTTTTCCGTGATTTCCCTAAATCGCTCCAGGCAAATGCCGGGATGGTTCCTTTCAAAGGGCACGGCCGACTTCCTTCCCCATCCTTCCCTAATCCGATGAGACCGATGACCTCGCTGTCTGGTCTCCTTCCCCAAAACCAACCAACCAACCAACCAACCAAGAAGAAATGCAGATGATACACGGGTATTCATTGGACAAATATATTATGCTAGAACTGACATGTGATTACATTTTCACGCAATTTGGGTGCACAAATCCTGAGAAATCAATACCCAGAACAACTACCTCTGGCCATAATAACGGCCTTGATACGCCTGGGCATTGAGTCAAACAGAGCTTGGATGGCATGTACAGGTACAGCTGCCCATGCAGCTTCAACACAATACCACATTTCATCAAAGTAGTGACTGGCGTATTGTGACGAGCCAATTGCTCGGTCTCCATTGACCAGACGTTTTCAATTGGAGAGAGATCTGGAGAATGAGCTGGCCAGGGCAGCAGTCGAAAATTTTCTGTATCCAGAAAGGCCCGTACAGGACCTGCAACATGCGGCCGTGCATTATCCTGCTGAAATTTAGGGTTTCGCAGGGATCGACTGAAAGGTAGAGCCACAGATGGTAACACATCTGAAATGTAACGTCCACTGTTCAAAGTGCCGTCAATGCGAACAAGAGGTGGCCGAGACGTGTAACCAATGGCACCCCATATCATCACGCCGGGTGATACGACAGTATGGCGATGACGAATACACGCTTCCAATGTGCGTTCACTCCGATGTCGGCAAACACGGATGCGACCATCATGATGCTGATAACAGAACCTGGATTCATCCGAAAAACTGACGTTTTGCCATTCGTCCTCCCAGGTTCGTCGTTGAGTACACCAGCACAGGGGCTCTGTGATGCGGCATGCGGCGTCAAGGGTAACCGCAACCATGGTCTCCGAGCTGACAGTCCATACTGCTGCAAACGTCGTCGAACTGTTCGTGCAGATGGTTGTTGTCTTGCAAACGTCCTCATCTGTTGACTCAGGGATCGAGACTTGGCTTCACGATCCGTTACAGCCATGCGGATAAGACGCCTGTCATCTCGACTGCTTGTGAGTGATACGAGGCCGTTGGGATCCAGCACGGTGTTCCGTGTTACCCTCCTGAACCCATCGATTCCATATTTGGCTAACAGTCACTGGATCTCGACCAACGCGAGCAGCAATGTCGCGATACGATAAAAGGCAATCGCGATAGGCTACAATCCGACCTTTATCAAAGTCGGAAACGTGATGGTACGCATTTCTCCTCCTTACACGAGGCATCACAACAACGTTCCACCAGTCAACGCCGGCCAGCTGCTGATCGTGTTTGAGAAATAGGTTGGAAACTTTCCTCATGTCAGCACGTTGTATGTGTCGCCACCGGCACCAACCTTGTGTGAATGCTCTGAAAAGCTAATCATTTGCATATCACAGCACCTTATTCCCATCGGATAAATTTCGCGTCTGTAGTACGTCATCTTCGTGGTGTAGCAATTTTAATGGCCAGTAGTGTATAAACAGAAAGTCGCTGATCTGCTGACTGCCTACGATTTTACCTGCTTGTAGCCCTTGAAAATGGCAAATTTAACCCGAAAAACAGAGTTTTTCATCTTCAGTTTCCACCCCTTTGCACTGGCAATGCCCAAATAGGCCCAAATAGTGGTATGATTTCCAATTACAACTCGATTTTTGAGCAGTGTTTAAAAAAATTAGAATCTATAACAGAATATTGGAGATTTTAAGTTTCCGTACCTCAACCGGTAAAAACAGAACCCTTGTAATATCGCTTTGTTGTCCGTCTGGCTGGCTGACTGTTAAAAACATTTTTCTCAGGAACGGGTAGACATATCAAGCTGACACGTACGTCAAACACTAAGTCCTACGGTCCCTTGTCGAGGTGAAAAGGGGAAGCTTCTGAGTCAATGCAGTCAAAAGATACGGCTAATTACGTCACCTTCACTGCGCGATAACAAAGGTGAAGTCATTGATGACAGTGCCACTAAAACAGAGTTATTACACATGGTTTTCCGAAACTCCTTCATCAAAGAAACCGAAGTAAATATTCCTGAATTCCAATCAAGAACAACTGGCAAGATGAAAACATAGAAGTAGATATCCTCGGAGTAACGAAGCAGCTTAAATCACTTAATAAAGGCAAGGCCTCCGGTCCAGATTGTATACCAGTCAGGTTCCTCTCAGAGTATGCTGATAAAATAGCTCCATATTTAGCAATTATATACAAACACTCGCTCACAGAAAGATCCATACCTAAAGACTGGAAAATTGCTCTAGTCACACCAGTACCCAAAAAGGGAAGTAGGAGTAATCCGCTGAATTACAGGCCTGTATCACTAATGTCGATTTGCAGTAGGGTTTTGGAACATAATACTGTATTCGAACATTATGAAGTACCTAGAAGAAAACGACTTATTGACACATAGTCAGAACGGTTTCAGAAAATATCGTTCCTGTGAAACACAACTAGCTCTTTATACTCATGAAGTAATAAGTGCTATCGACAGGGGATGTGAAATTGATTCCATATTTTTAGATTTCCGGAAGGCTTTCGACACCGTTCCTCACAAGCGTCTTCTAACCAAACTGCGTGCCTACGGAGTACCGCCTCAGTTGTGCGACTGGATTCGTGATTTCCTCTCAGAAAGGTCACAGTTCGTAGTAATAGACGGAAAGTCATCGAGTAAAACAGAAGTAATATCCGGCATTCCCCAAGGAAGTGTTATAGGCCCTCTATTGTTCCTGATCTATATGAACGAGATAGGAGACAATCTCAGTATCCGTCTTAGACTGTTTGCAGATGATGCTGTCATTTACCGTCGTGTAAAGTCATCAGATGATCAAAACGACTTGCAAAATGATTTAGATAAGATATCTGTATGGTGCGAAAAGTGGCAATTGACCCTGAATAACGAAAAGTGTGAAGTTATTCACATGAGTACTAAAAGAAATCAGCTAAATTTCGATTACACGATAGGTCTCACAAATCTGAAGGCTGTAAATTCAATTAAATACTTAGTGATTACAATTACAAATAACCTAAATTGGAACGATCACATAGATAATATTGTGGGTAGAGCAAACCAAAGACTGCGATTCATAGGCAGAACACTTAGAAGGTGCAACAGGTCTATTAAAGAGACTACACCACGCTTGTCCGCCCTATTCTGGAGTATTGCTGTGCGGTGTGGGATCCGCATCAGGTGGGACTGACGGATGATATCGAAAAAGTACAAATAAGGGCAGCTCGTTTTGTATTATCGCGAAATAGGGGAGCTAATGTCACAGACATGATACGTGAATTGGAGTGGCAATCATTAAAATAAAAGAGTTTTTCGTTGCGACGGGATCTTCTCATGAAATTTCAATCACCACTTTTCTCCTCTGATTGCGAAAATATTCTGTTGGCACCCACCTACATAGGGAGAAATGATCATCACGATAAAATAAGAGAAATCAGGGCTCGCACAGAAAAATTTAAGTGCTCGTTTTCCCCGCGTGCCATTCGAGAGTGGAACGGTAGAGAGACAGCTTGAAGGTGGTTCATTGAACCCTCTGCCAGGCACTTTATTGCGAATAGCAGAGTAATCACGTAGATGTAGATGTCACGTAGATGTAGATTTTTTGATACTCGAGAACTCACTCGTCAAAACTTATAGGTTACATTCCGTTGGCCTAGATTCATGTAATTAGGAAAACAGCAAGGTTTCACAGTAAGGGTAAAGGAAAAAATCGGAAAACTATTAATGTATAATCATATCACAAGAAAAAACATATTTATTTTGTCATTTGTTATCCGACGTCAAATCTGAAATTAAAACAGTTACTAGTTATACATTCAGGCTGAGAGGGTGGCAAGGGTAAAAGTGAAACATGAGTCAAGGAATGATTTTGTTCCTCGTATGATGCATTTCGGAATTTATCCATCATCGGACATCGAGGAATGATTACTGCGCTTAGATATGGTGTTTCAGCTATAACCGCCATTCCCATTTCATTGTATAGCAGCAACATTCAACAACTTTAGAAGTCGTTTAACAACTGAAAATGCTATATTCTCTTTTCTCTGTGATGTACTGGATAGGTTAAACGAAAGGTTTCGAACGCTAGCCATATATTTTGACCTAACTAAGGCGTTTGATTGTGTTGATAACAAAACATTGCTCCAGAAGTGGGACCATTACGGAATATGGGGAGTACCTCGAAGTTGGTTCACCTCTTACTTTAACAACATACAGCAAAAGATCATTATTCACAGTGTTGAGAATGACTGTGATGTGGGTCAAATGGGGGGTGCCCCAGGGATCAGTGTTGGAGCCGCCCCTGTTCCTTGTTTATATAAATGATATGCCCTGTACTATAACGGGTAACTCTAAAATATTTCTGTTAGATGATGACACTAGCTTGGTAGTAAAGGATGTTATGTGCAACATCGGCTCGGTTTCAAATAGTGGAGTTCATGACGTAAGTTCATGGCTTGTAGAAAATAAACTAACGCTAAATCACAGTAAGACACAGTTTTTGCAGTTTCTAACACACAATTCAACAAAACCCGACGTTTTAATGTCACAGAATGGGTTTATGATTAGTGAAGCTGAAGGGTTCAAATTTCTAGGTGTTCAGGAAGATAGTAAACTGTCGGGGAAAGCGCACGTTCTGAATCTTTTTCAAAGACATAATGGTGCCATTTTTATTATTGGAACCGTAACTGAAGTAAGTGATCGTTCGACACGAAAATTAGTCTACTTTGCTTATTTTCATTCGCTTATGTCGTATGGTATTATACTTTGGGGTAACTCTTCTCATTCTAAAAGGATATTTTGGCTCAGAAACTTGTGGTTCGGGGGATAAGTGGAGTAAGTTTACGAACCTCTTGTCGACCCCTGTTCACTAGTCTGGATATTTTGACATTGGCCTCTCAATATATATATTCATTACTGTCGTTTCTTGTTAACATTATCAGCTTATTCCTAAGAATAAGTAGCTTTCACTCAGTTAATACTCGGCAAAAATCCTTCCTTAACTCTTGTGCAGAAAGGTATGCAGTACACCTCTGCATCCATTTTCAATAAACTACCACAACAATTAAAAAATCTTAGCAGTAATCCACGCCCTTTCAAATTGAAACTGAAGGCTTTCCTCATGGGTCACTTCTTCTATTCTGTCGAGGAGTTCCTTGTAAAATTAAGCTGATTCTTATGTTATATTGTTGACTGTGTTTACTTAAAGTTATGCCTTGACTTTTTCTGTGTTCATAAACATTTTATTTTTATATGTTATTACTTTTATGTAGTAAATTCATGTACTGACACGTTCTATGGCCTTGGGGATTTGCTCCTCAATTTGGTGCTACGGAACTTGACGTGTAAATAAATAAACAAAAAATTCGCTGCTTTCTCCTGGCTACATCCATTTCGGTAGCCTTCCAGTCAGGTACCGCTGCATCGCTGCATTGTCGGCGTGTGTGTACTGACAAGGGAACCTCCCCATCGCACTCCCCTCAGATTTAGTTATAAGTTGGCACAGTGGATAGGCCCTGAAAAACTGAACACAGATCAATCGAGAAAACAGGAAGAAGTTGTGTGGAACTATGAAAAAAATAAGTAAAATATACAAACTGAGTAGTCCATGGCAAGATAAGCAACATTAAGGATAGTATGACATCAGGAGCGCCGTGGTCCCGAGGTTAGCGTGAGCAGCTGCGTAACGAGGGGTCCTCGGTTCGAGTCTTCCCTCGAGTGAAAAATTCTATCTTTTATTTTCAGACAATTATTATCTGACAAACTCTTATGTTTTCATCACTTTTTTGGGAGTGATTATCACATCCACAAGAAAACCTAAATCGGGCAAGGCAGAAGAATCTTTTTACCCATTCGCCAAGTGTACAAGTTAGGTGGGTCGACAACATATTCCTGTCATGTGACGCACATGCCGTCACCAGTGTCGTATAGAATATATCAGACGTGTTTTCCTGTGGAGGAATCGGTTGACCTATGACCTTGCGATCAAATGTTTTCTGTTCCCGTTGGAGAGGCACGTCCTTTCGTCTACTAATCGCACGGTTTCGCGGTGCGGTCGCAAAACACAGACACTAAACTTATTACAGTGAACAGAGACGTCAATGAACGAACGGACAGATCATAACTTTGCGAAAATAAAAAAAAGTAAACTTTTCACTCGAGGGAAGACTTGAACCAAGGACCTCTCGTTCCGCAGCTGCGCACGCTAACCACAGGACAATGGCGCTGCTGAGCTCACACTATCCTCGACATTGCCTATCGTGCACATGGACTACTCAGTTTGTATATTTTGCTTATTTTTTTCATAGTTGCACACAACTTCTTCCTGTTTTCTCGATTGATCTGTGTTCAGTTTTTCAGGGCCTATCCACTGTGCCAACTTGTAACTAAATCTGAGGGGCGTGCGATGGGGAGGTTCCCTTGTGAGAAGATTTCTTACGCTGCGAGCACGCACGGTTGCTGCCCGCTCGCATGCACCGAGCCTCAAGTGTCCTGGCAGAGGCGGCGGCGCGCGCATCTCGGCGTTGCAGCCGGCGGCTGCGGCGGCGGCGGCGGCGCCTGCTTCCATTAGGAGGAACCAGGCCACGCGTGACGTCAGCGCGCGGTCACGTGGCCGGCACGCAGAAGCGCGCGGCGGGGCGGGGCGCGTCATGCTTCGAGAGGGCCTGCCTGACCTTGCCTGCCGCGTTGCGAAAGAACAGATCGCGCTGTGGCGATTCCCCAGGCGGGGCGCGTGTTATGATCAGGGGAGCAACGTCGCGGGGTGAGTGCGCCAGCCGCGTGCCCATGACGAAAAGTGGCAGACACCAAACACGACTAAAGACAGCACGCTCAGCTCTCGAGGAACTGCCCGGCTTCTACGGTTATTCTCGAGGTCTCGCTGCCTCTTGAGGTGGACGTAGTGGGTTCGAGTCCCGCGAACCGCGTCCCTGCTCTCTGCCATAATTACGAACTTCGGGCCCAGCAGCGCCATTGGCCGAATTACAATTCTGTGATACCCAAACCTCCAGATGCCAGAGAGTGAGATCGGCATCAAACACTGTATTAGGTTGGTGCATATGTTTGTAGCCTTTTGTCTTGCGTGTTGACATTCCGGCTGCTACGGGTTCATTTATCGATTTTAGCATTTGTAGACTTAGAGGAAGCTTTTGACAATGTTGACTGGAATACTCTCTTTCAAATTCTAAAGGTGGCAGGGGTAAAATACAGGGAGCGAAAGGCTATTTACAATTTGTACAGAAACCAGATGGTAGTTATAAGAGTCGAGGGACGTGAAAGGAGGAAGTGGTTGGGAAGGGAGTGAGACAGGGTTGTAGCCTCTCCCCGATGTTGTTCAATCTGTATATTGAGCAAGCAGTAAAGGAAACAAAACAAAAATTCGGAATGGGTATTAAAATCCATGGAGAAGAAATAATACTTTGAGGTACGCCGATGACATTGTAATTCTGTCGGAGACAGCAAAGGACTTGGAAGAGCAGATGAACGGAATGGATAGTGTCTTGAAGGGAGGATATAAGATGAACATCAACAAAAGCAAAACGAGGATAATGGAATGTAGTCGAATTAAATCGGGTGATCCTGCCGGAATTAGATTAGGAAATGAGACGCTTACAGTAGTAAAGGAGTTTTGCTATTTAGGGAGCAAAATAACTGATGATGGTCGAAGTAGAGAGGATATAAAATGTAGACTGGCAATGGCAAGGAAAGCGTTTCTGAAGAAGAGCAATTTGTTAACATCTAGTATAGATTTAAGTGTCAGGAAGTCGTTTCTGAAAGTATTTGTATGGAGTGTAGCCCTGTATGGAAGTGAAACTTGGAGGATAAATAGTTTGGACAAGAAGAGAATAGAAGCTTTCGAAATGTGGTCCTACAGAAGAATGCTGAAGATTAGAGGGGTAGATCACATAACTAATGAGGAAGTATTGAATAGAATTGGGGAGAAGAGGAGTTTGTGGCACAACTTGACTAGAATAAGGGATCAGTTGGTAGGACATGTGCTGAGGCATCAAGGGATCACCAGTTTAGTACTGGAGGGCAGCGTGGAGGGTAAAAATCGTAGAGGGAGACCAAGAGATGAATACAGTAAGCAGATTCAGAAGGATGTAGGTTGCTGTAAGTACTGGGAGATGAAGAAGCTTGCACAGGATAGAGTAGCATGGAGAGCTGCATCAAACCAGTCTCAGAACTGAAGACCACAACAACCACAACAACAACAACAACAACAACATTGCTATTTGAGTTGACATATTGTTATTTTGCCATTTGTAGATAGTGAGTTGAGCTGTGGATGCTAGAAAATGGAGTGCCAAGTGGTGAAATCGGAATATATATGATATGTTCTTCTATTTGAGTTCAATAGAGCGGTGACAGCAGCGTAGACAGCCAGAAACATTTGTGCTGTGTACGCACAGAATATAGTTGTCTTTTTTTTTAAGGAGGGTCGTTTTGACAGTAATGACTATCCATACGCAGGAAGACGTTCGGGGTTTGATGAAGATCGCTTAAACGCATTAATCCACAATGATCTACGTCAGCTGGTCGTAGGTTGTGTTCCAAATATGAACAGCATAGAGACAGAAGTGATGACACTTTCTGCAGGACCTGACCACAATTTTGCAGGACAATGCTCAAGCACGTACAGTGCACGCTGTTACTGATATGTTTGACTGATAGGGCTGCTAAGTGTTATACCATCTACTGCACTCCCCTGACTTAAGCCCTCGTGAGTTCAACTCGATTTCTAAACTAAAGGAAACATTTCACGGCATTCGCTTCAGAACTGCTACAAATTCGTCGGGCAATAGCCCGCGCTGTTCGAACTGTCAACACAACTGGCACTGCAAAGAGTATCCTACGACTTCCACATCTCTACAAATGTGTTATGCACAATGCTGGTGACTACTTTGAAGGTCAGTAAGATTTTCAAATACGTATCTATTTTGTACGGGCTATAAATTAATAGTTGCCACTATTAAAGTTCCAACCCTCGTATAATTAAACTTTTAGCTATTTGAGCCACTGTAGACGGAAAACTATTTACCATATGGGCCTCCAGCTTTATAGGAATTACGTTCACACTGCGTGCTGCAGGATTTCCGTTATTAGTTAGTGTTAGTGTCATAAGTTACCTTTAGGCGCCCGTACTGGTACGGCGACGAAAGTTTGAAACTGAAGAATCAGTGAGCATTACAGCTGCAGACAGTCAACATGGGCCTGGACAAGGCGAGCAGGTCTTTACTTGCAAAACTGTTTTATCAAAAAGGGACCGATGACCTCAGCAGTTTCGCCCCATAGGAACTTACCACCAAAAATTTTTTAATCGAAACAGCAGCAGTAGTGCTGTTGCTCTTCGCGAGTATCGACGTAGTAAAGGAATATGGAGACGTCCTTTTTCAACACCGGCGTTGAACAACATTAGGTGGCAATTTGGGAATAGCTCCTGGGAGAGGCCGATAGTCAATTGCGCTGCCAGTTGCGAGATGCCCGACTGTGGGATTACCTGAAAGACAGGGTTTATCAACGAGACACTAACACACGTTGGAGATCGAAGAGGAGCATAGCAAGGTAGGTATCCAACATTCCACCTGAGATGTTTCGGGCAGCAGTAGAGCAATTTCTAGTGCGATCTCAGGCTGTCGTGGACGCAGATGGTTATCACAATGATCAATGTTTGTAACCTGGAACGTAAACATGGCACGCAATTAGCAAATGCTACACTCTCGTATGGAAATTGTGTGTCTTTCAGTGGTTTGTTCGTTATTTCTGTCTACATAAATATTTCCACAAAGTTTCATTTCCTATGATCACTCGTTTTTGATGGGGGCGATCTCAAGAGCGAAAATTTATTTATAACCTCCCTGAATCACAACACAAACTACGTATATGTACTAAAACATAACACTATATGCTAAACATGGGCATAAGTGGCACTATATTATTAATAAACTGCACAACTACTCTATGTAAGACGACGAGGGCACAGAAAACTTCGCCCTTCTGACGTTCCGAAAGAATTCCCGAATTTACTTACGAAAAATTCTGTACCCTCACACCACACACTCCTCGTTCTTTTCCACGGTACGTCCAATCACTTTCCTCTCCTATACAACGAAATCATTCCTGAGATAAACAAACGCTATAAGTTATAATCCCAGCCACATGTTTCACATCAAATGAAGCCGGCCGAAGTGGCCGTGCGGTTAAAGGCGCTGCAGCCTGGAACCGCAAGACCGCTACGGTCGCAGGTTCGAATCCTGCCTCGGGCATGGATGTTTGTGATGTCCTTAGGTTAGTTAGGTTTAAGTAGTTCTAAGTTCTAGGGGACTAATGACCTCAGCAGTTGAGTCCCATAGTGCTCAGAGCCATTCACATCAAATGAAGACTCTAGTCTGCCATTTTTCCTGTATAACACCAATCTCACCTGCGCCCTACCATCTACGTCTTGTCTCCTTACCATTCCCAAAAGTCATTCCGCATTCTCCCTTCTATTACTTCCTCTCCAGACCCATCTCTATCCAAACCCAGCATCTAAGAAATATTGTCGAGACCCTACACTACCGTAATCCTTGCAGATTTTGCTTACTGCTTTCATCACCACATAGCGCAAGATCATACTTTTTATTTTTACCAGTGTATATTTTCATATATTTTAAATGGGGACACTTTACACTTGTCGTTCCACAATAAGACCGTTGTGCAGACAGTTCTGCTGCGCTACGAATAACAGGTGCATCGCAGTGTGCAGTTGAAATGGCGCGGGGCAACTGGAAACGTACTCCAAAGTTGAAGTACCCGGGACAAGACACTTCTTGTGGAAAAAAGTCTAAATTTCACACAGATTTAGCGTGAAATTTAGGCGGTACGGAGCAACTGCAATGTCCCGACTAGCTGTAGTGAAACGGTGGCAACAATTTGACCAAACCCACGCAGACATGGGTGACGCTGATGGGGAAGTCCAGACCCAGCAACATGCGGTTTCCATCTTCTTGGCAAGCTAAAAGAACATCTGGGGGGAGGGGGAGATGAGAATTTGCAACGATGAGGACGTTCACGCAAGAGTTGTCAAATGGTTCCACGAACAAGGAACGGATTTCTGTAGTCGAGCAAATGAGCGGTTGGTAGAACATTCCAACTACTGTTTACAGGGACGTGGTATGTTGAAAAATACTGTCATCTATCTGTCTCACTTTGAAGTGTAGTGCAGCATTCCATAAAAGTTACTCGACCTGCCATTATGATATGAAACTTTCTTTTTGAAGTCGCTTTGTAATGGTTTAAAAGGGCCGTTCTATAAGTAATGTAACAATTTTTTTCTAAAAGCAGGTTGGTTTATTCAGGTTTCCAATACACCATATTATTCCCCACTCTTTTGCCTACAAAACCCTATTTTTCACCTAGCGAGGTGGCACAGTGGCTAGCACAATGGACTCGCATTCGGGAGGACGACGGTTCAATCCCGCGTCCGGCCATTCTGATTTAGGTTTTCCGTGATTTCCCTAAATCGTTTCATATAAACGCCAGGACGGTTCCTTTGAAAGGGCACGGTCGACTTCATTCCCCATCCTTAACAAATCCGATGAGACCGATGACCTCGATGTTTGGTCTCCTCCCCGCAAATCAACCCAACCCAACCCCCAATCCCCTGTTTTTCAACATACGAGGTGCGGCTAGAAAAAAACCGGACTGATGCTGGAAAAAACATTTATTTACAATTATTTACAATTTCATGTTATCTCCTTCAATGTACTCTCCTCCTCGGTCTCTACACCGCTCCATACGAATTTTCCACTGTTCATAGCAATGCTGCAGATCATTTTCGGTAAGTCCATACATTACTTCCGTCGCTTTTTCTTTTACTGCTTCAACAGTCTCAAATCTAGTTCCTTTCAAAGTTGACTTGACTTTAGGGAAAAGAAAAAAGTCACAGGGGGCCAAATCAGGTGAGTAGGGTGGATGATCTAAGATGGGAATGTTGTGTTTTGCCAAAAACGTCTTCACTGACAACGCACTGTGAGCTGGGGCATTGTCTTGGTGAAGGATCCATGACTTTTTTCTCCACAAATCGTTCCGTTTTCTCCGTACTCGCTCACGTAGGGTAGCCAGGACGCTAATGTAGTAATGCTGATTCACTGTTTGTCCCTCTGGTACCCAATCAATGTGCACAATCCCTTTGATGTCAAAAAAAAAAAAAAAATCATTGCCTTGAATTTCGATTTTGACATTCGTGCTTTTTTTTGTCGTGGAGAACCACGAGTTTTCCAATGCATCGATTGGCGTTTGGTTTCGGGATCGTAAGTAAAAAACCACGATTCATCGCAAGTAATAACATTTTGTAAGAAGGTGGGATCACTTTCAAGGTTTCCAGGATGTCAGAACAAATCATTCTTCGGCGTTCCTTCTGTTCAATTGTGAGACACTTTGGAACCATTTTTGAACACACTTTGTTCATGTTGAAACTTTCATGAAGAATCTGCCTAACACTTTCCTTGTCAACTCCTGTTAACTCAGACACTGCTCTGATTGTTAAACGGCGATCTTGTCGAACAAGTTTATCGATTTTTTCAATGTTTGCATCAGTTTTTGCTGACAATGGTCTGCCAGTGCGAGTGTCATCACTGGTGTCTTCGCGGCCATCTTTAAATTGTTTAAACCACTCAAACACTTGTGTTCGCGATAAACAATCATCGCCGTACACTTGTTGTAACATTACAAACGTTTCACTTGCAGATTTTCCTAGTTTGAAACAAAATTTGATGTTAACACGCTGTTCTTTCTGTACACTCAACATTTTCCGACGCACAGACAAAACGTCAACTACTTAAAACAGACGCCACGGGCAGACTGAGTGCAGGAGGCAGATGAAACTCGAGCAGTAGGCGGAGCGAGAGTCACGTGACCGGCCACGCGACTTTCAGCCTTATTGCATTCGTTTTATTGTTTCACCAGTACTAGTCCGGTTTTTTTCTAGCCACACCTCGTAGTCTCCGTTCATTGCGACGATTTTAGGCCATCTTACTGTGAGGGCCTGTATGCCCGCATGGTACCACTCTTGTTAGTCGACGTCAGAGCTAACCTCTTGCTATGAAGATAGTAACTGTTCTCGAAAGAACAGGTACCATTGACGGCCGTGCATTTACTCTAGAGAAGCTGAACGGACATCAATAATATCTGTTCTTTCGAGAACAGTTACTATCTTCATATATAGTTAAAGGCTACCCGGCCATTGACCTTCGTCTGTGCGAGTGCGCACAGGTTGCCCGAACTCTTACGGGAATCGTCACCTTAGTGGGCGCGAGTAATGAGTGGAGGGGCAAAGCATCTATTAGGAACATTACGGATGTAGATTGTGGAAAGTTGGGAATGTGGGTCTCACGGGAAGCGTGCAAGGGATAAGTCCCTACAGTAGCGCTATTCATCTGTGCCCTCAGTGGCTCAGATGGATAGAGCGTCTGCCATGTAAGCAGGAGATCCCGGGTTCGAATCCCATTCAGGGCACTCATTTTCAGCTGTCCCCATCGAGGTATGTCAACAACACCTGTCGGCAGCTGAGGGTTTCAATTAATTATCATTTAACTTCTTGCTGTATCAATAACCTCCCCACCTTCCATGTACTGCTTCCCAAGGAGTGCATCCTTCATTTGGCCAAACAGATGTAAGTTGGAAGGTGCGAGATCCTGGCTGTAGGATGTGAGGCCTTGTCATGGAGAAAGAGACGTTCCTTTGTATTTTTGTGGTGACGGACACGCTGAAGACGTATCTTCAGTTTCCTGAGAGTAACAAATTTCGTTTCAGAGTTGATCTATGCATCATGGAGGACATCTTCGGAGTCTCAGCAGAAGGTCGCCATTATTTTATCGGCTGACGGTGCGGCTTTGAACTTTTTCTTCGTAGGAAAGGTCGTGTGCCGCGGCTACATGGATTGCCGTTTTGCTTCCGGTGCGAACTGATGAAGCCATGTATCGTCATTTGTGACCATCTTCGACAAAAAAATTGTTACTATCTGCCTGGTAACGTGCAAGCTGTTCCGCACAGATGGTCCTGCGTTGCTCTTTACGGCATTTTGTTGGGCAGCGAGAAGCCTGGCGGGCACACCCCTTTGGTCACCCCAACTGGTGGACGAGTGTGTCAGCACTACGTCCAGTTGAGTAGCGACTTGTTCAATTGTGATTCGTCGATCACCTCGAATGAGAGTGGCCGCACGTTCCAGTTTCGCAGGACTCACAGCTCTATGCGGCCGAACGGCACGTGGGCGATCGCACGATTTGCGTGTCATTGTTGCGATGATGAGAGGCACTTCGCCCAATGATTCACCGTGCTTCCGTTCACAGCTAGGTCGTCGTAGACACGCTGTAAGCGCCTGTTGATACACTCCTGGAAATGGAAAAAAGAACACATTGACACCGGTGTGTCAGACCCACCACACTTGCTCCGGACACTGCGAGAGGGCTGTACAAGCAATGATCACACGCACGGCACAGCGGACACACCAGGAACCGCGGTGTTGGCCGTCGAATGGCGCTAGCTGCGCAGCATTTGTGCACCGCCGCCGTCAGTGTCAGCCAGTTTGCCGTGGCATACGGAGCTCCATCGCAGTCTTTAACACTGGTAGCATGCCGCGACAGCGTGGACGTGAACCGTATGTGCAGTTGACGGACTTTGAGCGAGGGCGTATAGTGGGCATGCGGGAGGCCGGGTGGACGTACCGCCGAATTGCTCAACACGTGGGGCGTGAGGTCTCCACAGTACATCGATGTTGTCGCCAGTGGTCGGCGGAAGGTGCACGTGCCCGTCGACCTGGGACCGGACCGCAGCGACGCACGGATGCACGCCAAGACCGTAGGATCCTACGCAGTGCCGTAGGGGACCGCACCGCCACTTCCCAGCAAATTAGGGACACTGTTGCTCCTGGGGTATCGGCGAGGACCATTCGCAACCGTCTCCATGAAGCTGGGCTACGGTCCCGCACACCGTTAGGCCGTCTTCCGCTCACGCCCCAACATCGTGCAGCCCGCCTCCAGTGGTGTCGCGACAGGCGTGAACGGAGGGACGAATGGAGACGTGTCGTCTTCAGCGATGAGACTCGCTTCTGCCTTGGTGCCAATGATGGTCGTATGCGTGTTTGGCGCCGTGCAGGTGAGCGCCACAATCAGGACTGCATACGACCGAGGCACACAGGGCCAACACCCGGCATCATGGTGTGGGGAGCGATCTCCTACACTGGCCGTACACCACTGGTGATCGTCGAGGGGACACTGAATAGTGCACGGTACATCCAAACCGTCATCGAACCCATCGTTCTACCATTCCTAGACCGGCAAGGGAACTTGCTGTTCCAACAGGACAATGCACGTCCGCATGTATCCCGTGCCACCCAACGTGCTCTAGAAGGTGTAAGTCAACTACCCTGGCCAGCAAGATCTCCGGATCTGTCCCCCATTGAGCATGTTTTGGACTGGATGAAGCGTCGTCTCACGCGGTCTGCACGTCCAGCACGAACGCTGGTCCAACTGAGGCGCCAGGTGGAAATGGCATGGCAAGCCGTTCCACAGGACTACATCCAGCATCTCTACGATCGTCTCCATGGGAGAATAGCAGCCTGCATTGCTGCGAAAGGTGGATATACACTGTACTAGTGCCGACATTGTGCATGCTCTGTTGCCTGTGTCTATGTGCCTGTGGTTCTGTCAGTGTGATCATGTGATGTATCTGACCCCAGGAATGTGTCAATAAAGTTTCCCCTTCCTGGGACAATGAATTCACGGTGTTCTTATTTCAATTTCCAGGAGTGTATGTGCCATGTTCTGGTTTTCCTCTAAAGGAAACTCAGTGACAGCTCTCTGCTCGGGACGCGCTTCCGTTAAAGACGCCATTTTGAAGGCTACGTATAGCTCAGTCACCTATCGGTACTTAAAGAAACTATAGGGGCTGTAGCGGGAATATTCCACAACGTCCCACAAAAATATTCTCCATTTTTTCAGCAGAAACTAGGTGATAAAGAACGCCTCTCGTAGGTTAAACGTGAAGAGTGTCAGGATGGCCGCTACCACCGAACCCCTCCCATCTACTGGAGCAGTGTTAAATGCCGTAAAAACATACGGAGATGTGGAAAAACGGAAGAAAAGAGAACCGAAGCTTTTGAGATGTGGTGTTACAGAAGGATGCTAAAAGCTACGTGCACTGATAAGATACGAGGAAGTTCTCCATGCAGAAATATGCAGTAAACTGTGATTAGAAGACTGGACAGTGACGTAGAACATTTGTCAGAATATCATTCCATAACTTTTTCTCTGAATTATTTGATCGGGAAGTTAAAAAAAGAGGGTGCAGATATACCTGATCAGTTTACGCTAGAAGAGAAAGTGCTAAGTACAAAAAGATTCAGTTTGCCAAGTTACCTTATTAGGTGCAGTCTCGGATAAAATCGCACAGGGATTCAAGGAAACCGACGTAGAGATCAGTTTTTACACAGACGATACTTTACCCAAGAAAATCAGACACATCATTTGTACAACCAACCAATTTGCAATATCAAGGGTACAGAGAAGGGAATGTGGCGCATCAGCGAGAAGTTTAAAAAACTTATGAGGCGGACAAAGAGCAATTGTACCTTCAGTAAACATTTAATTGAGAATAAACATATGGTGGGCAGTATAGATTCAGCCCTTACAATCTGTATACAGTGCCTAAAAGTAGAGTCATGAACATTCTCCAATAAACAGAAATTTACACCCACATTAAAAATGATGCTGACGATTTACTTAATGATCAAACTGATTTAAGATAGAGAAAGGTTTTAAATAATCTCTACTCTATTTTATGCGCAAATCACAGAAAGTAACATAGTATAAGGACGCAACATCTTTCCCATCTCATGTGGGTTTACTGCCTTTTATTTTGTACAGAAATGTGTGTACGCTGTTTTCATAATACGTTTGATGCTTACGACGTTTTTATTTGGTAACATGGAAGAATTATATGCACTACCATTTTTTATTTTCATCTTTATTTCATTTATTTTTCAGGATCTCTTACGTGATATATTTAACTACCTCTTCATAAATGCCGCGTAACAAGTTTTATCAGTGGTCCCGATGTTTTCTATAGCATTGCAGGTTTTATACATGTTAACGAGAGAGGATCAAGAGCACTTCCATACATTTTATTTTTGTAAATTATTTTTATCCTGTACATTTCATTTTATCCTGAGACTGTCTTGTCGTGTGTATTTTAGGGGTGCATCACATTATTGCAAAATTACTTTTTACACTTTTATCGAAAGCGTTTTAAGGACTTTCGAATTTAATATTATATGTTTTTACATACCTACACTACCCACATTAGAGCTTGGTAAGAAGTCGTACCCTATACTGCCGGCCGGAGTGGCCGAGCAGTTCTAGGCGCTACAGTCTGGAGCCGCGCGACCGCTACACTCGCAGGTTCGAATCCTGCCTCGGGCATGGGTGTGTGTGATGTCCTTAGGTTAGTTAGGTTTAAGTAGTTCTAAGTTCTTGGGGACTGATGACCTCAGAAGTTAAGTCCCATAGTGCTCAGAGCCATTTGAACCATACCCTGTATTCAGAATGGGATTTTCACTCTGCAGCGGAGTGTGCGCTGATATGAAACTACCTGGCAGATTAAAACTGTGTGTCGGACCGAGACTCGAACTCGGGACCTTTGTCTTTCGCGGGCAAGTGCTCTACCAACTGAGCTACCCAAGCACGACTCACGCCCCGTCCTCACAGCTTTATTTCCGCCAGTACCTCGCCTCCTACTCCTGAAAGAAAGGATATTGCGGAGACATGGCTTAGCCACAGCCTGGGGGATGTTTCCAGAATGAGATTTTCACTCTGCAGCGGAGTGTGCGCTGATATGAAACTTCCTGGCAGATTAAAACTGTGTGCTGGACCGAGACTCGAACTCGGGACCTTTGCCTTTCGCAGGCAAGTGCTCTGGTCAACGGCGGATATGATGATATGATGTCCTTCAAAAGAAGTAACTTTTAAGGTACTAGATGGAGCTATACAGCGCAAACATTTTAGGGGAAGGCAGATATTCGAATACACTACTGGCCAATAAAATTGCTACACCAAGAAGAAATGCAGATGATACACGGGTATTCATTGCACAAATACATTATACTAGAACCGCCATTTGATTAGATTTTCACGCAGTTTGGGTACATAGATCCGGAGAAATCAGTACCCAGAACAACTACCTCTGGCCGTAATTACGGCCTTGATACGCCTGGCCATTGAATCAGACAGAGCTTGGATGGCGTGTACAACTACAGCTGCCTATGCAACTTCAACACGATACTTCAGTTCATCAAGAGTAGTGACTGGCGTATTGTGACGAGCCAGTTGCTCGGCCACCATTAACCAGACGTTTTCAGTTGGTGAGAGATCTGGAGAATGTGCTGGCCAGGGCAGCAGTCAAACATTTTCTGTATCCAGAAAGGTCCGTACAGGAACTGCAACATGCGGTCGTGCATTATCCTGCCGAAATGTAGGGTTTCGCAGGGATCCAATGAAGGGTAGAGCCACGGGTCGTAACACATCTGAAATGTAACGTCCACTGTTCAAAGTGCCGTCAATGTGAACAAGAGGTGACCGAGACGTGTAACCAATGGCACCCCATACGATCACGCCGGGTGATAAGCCAGTATGGCGATGACGAATACACGCTTCCAATGTGCGTTCACCGCGATGTCGCCGAACACGGATGCGACCATCATGATGCTGTAAACAGAACCTGGATTCATCCGATTAAATGACGTTTTGCCATTCGTGCACTCAGGTTCGTTGTTGAGTACACCATCGCGGGCGCTCCTGCCTGTAATGCAGCGTCAAGGGTAACCGCAGCCATGGTCTCCGAGCTGGTGGTCCATGCTGCTGCAAACGCCGTCGAACTGTTCGTGCAGGTGGTTGTTGTCTTGCAAACGTCCCCATCTGTTGACTCAGGGATCGAGACGTGGCTGCACGATCCGTTACAGTCATGCGGATAAGATGCCTGTCATCTCGACTGCTAGTGATACGAGGCCGTTGGGATCCTGCACGGCCTTCCGTATTACTCTCCTGAACCCAACGAGTCCATATTCTGCTAACAGTCACTGGATCTCGACCAACGCGAGTAGCAACGTCGCGATACGATAAACCGCAATCGCGTTAGTCTAAAATCCGACCTTTATCAAAGTCGGAAACGGGATGCTAAGTTTTTCTCCTCCTTACACGAGGCATACACCGTTTCACCAGCAACGCCGGTCAACTGCTGTTTGTGTATGATAAATCGGTTGGAAACTTTCCTCATGTCAGCACGTTGTAGGTGTCGCCACCGGGGCCAACCTTGTGTGAATGCTCTGAAAAGTTAATCATTTGCGTATCACAGCATCTTCTTCCTGTCGGTTAAATTTCGCGTCTGTAGTATGTCATCTTCGTGGTGTAGCAATTTTAATGGCCAGTAGTGTATATCCAACGCAACTGAGATCGTTGAGTACAAATGCTGCTATGACATGAAGAGGTTGGCACAGTCGTGGTGGGTCGCATGAAACCAGTCCGAATAGCGACGAAGAAAAGGAGAAAAAAAAAAAACATACAGTCAATTCACTCTAGCCGTATGTTATTCGCACGCCATGGGAAAGCCGTTCTTGCGACGACTATTGATAAAGAACTTGTTACGAATCTGACATTGACTCTATCTGGTCTCTTTCATGTTTACTGCCCAGGATTTGACCAAGAAGGTTGACGGAGTCAGTGTACATTTATCGACGTTTCGCGAGTTTTTTACCTCGTGTCGAATAAATTGTGTTAGTGAAACGTAGGAGCCACAAAAAACAAGGAGGTTTAGGATACTGAAAGAAAGTTTTCTAGGTGTCTGACTTGACCACGAGGCACAGTAAGTTGCAGTCGGACGTGCCCGGAGGTGGAGGTTGCAGTTCCGGTAGTCGCCGCGTGGAGCGCTGCGCGCCACGCCGTCTCGTTACGGTTACGGCCGTTGCCCCACATTGAGGCCCAGCGTCCGTAACATTATAATGACACGGGCTCGCAGCTGCTACCAGTGTCTCGCTCCCGATATCTCTCTTCTTCGCTATTTCATTAGGGCGAATTTTTCCTTTCGGCCTAGTGAGCAGGGGAGGCTGCGTAATTTCTAGCGAACGAAGCGCCATTCCGAGGATTAGCAAATGAGCTTTAATTACAAGACGGTATAATGACGTTATTAGCGAGTTTTAAAACGTTCTTGCAATAAAATCGTACGATTTTCGTTTAACAAGAGGAAGGGAAAGGAGGAAAGGTGGACGCAAAAAGGACAGAGAATTCAGGGATAGGCTTAAACGGTATCGCCACAGAAAGGAGGAACGTAGGATAGCTGTACGACTACATACAAGTGACACAGCGGAAGCACGTATAATCTTCGCTGAAATTTCGTTCCTCTCACTAGCTCGTCACAATAGGCAGAATCGAGAGCTTGCATTCTCGAGAACCGAAAGGAACCAAATTAATATCCGAGAACCAAAAGCTTTTACGAGTACACCGTAGCAGCCGGGGAAACCGCACGCGTCAAGTTCTCGGATCTCTGATGTATATTCAGTGTGCCTGCGTCCACAATGTCGGATTCGATGTCATTCGGTGCGCCTCTAAGGTTTAAATGGTTCTGAGCACTATGGGAGTTAACATCTGAGGTTATCAGTCCCCTACAACTTAGAACTACTTAAACCTAACTAACCTAAGGACATCACACACATCCATGCCCGAGGCAGAATTCGAACCTGCGACCGTAGTGGTCGCGCGGTTCCAAACTGAAGCGCCTAGACCGCTCGGCCACAACGGCCGGCCGCCTCTAAGGAATACAGTTTCGTGCAAATGAAGGAAAACAACAGCCCTTTCTGCAGCTACTTTTTTAAAAACCAAATTATTTTTTGTAGAAGAAAAAAACATGTTTGGCATGTCCCTCAAGCCAATGTACGAGCATAGAAATAGGTTGCCATATATGTGAGTGCCCCGAACACTTCTTAAGCAGTAGAGCCTAGTACGTTGTTCTCGATGGCCAGCGTTCACCAGAGACATGGTTATCGTCAGGAGCGCCCAGGGAAGTTGGACACGATCACACTTATTCTATACAGTCATAAATGATTTGACGGCAAAAGTGAGCAGCTGTCTGCTGATGGTAGTGTCGTGCACGGGAAGGAGTCATCGTTGAGTGACTGCAGGACGATACAAGATGACGTAGATAAAATTTATAGTTGGTGTGTTGACTCGCTCAAGATCAAAAATGGTTCAAATGGCTCTGAGCACTATGGGACTTAACATCTATGGTCATCAGTCCCCTAGAACTTAGAACTACTTAAACCTAACTACCCTAAGGACATCACACAACACCCAGCCATCACGAGGCAGAGAAAATCCCTGATCCCGCCGGGAATCGAACCCGGGAACCCGGGCGTGGGAAGCGAGAACGCTACCGCACGACCACGAGATGCGGGCCCTCGCTCAAGTGTGGTGATGTGTAAGATAATGCAGATGGGTAGATAAAATAGTCCCGTAATGTTCGAATACAGCATTAGCAGCATACTGCTTGACACAGTCAGGTCGATGCAAAGTTGCAAAGCGATTTGAAACGGAACGAGCACGTTAGGACGGTAGCAGGGAAGGCAAATGATGGACATCGGTGTATTGGTGCAATTTTAGAAAAGCGTAGTGCATCTGTAAAGGAGACCGCGTAAAAAGCACTAGTGCGACCCAAACTACTCTAGTGTCTGGGATCCCCACCAGGTTAGATTAAATGGGAACATCGAAGCAATTTGGGGGCGTGCTACTAGTATTGTTACCGGTAGGTTCATTGAACAAGCGAGTATTGCGGAGATGTTTCGTGGACTCAGATAGGAACCGCTGGAGGGAAGACAACGTACGAGGTGTGGCTAGAAAAAAACCGGACTAGTACTGGTGAAACAATAAAACGAATGCAATAAGGCTGAAAGTCGCGTGGCCTGTCACGTGACTCTCGCTCCACCTACTGCTCGAGTTTCATCTGCCTCCTGCACTCAGTCTGCCCGTGGCGTATGTTTTAAGTAGTTGACGTTTTGTCTGTGCGTCGGAAAATGTTGATTGTACAGAAAGAACAGCGTGTTAACATCAAATTTTGTTTCAAACTAGGAAAATCTGCAAGTGAAACGTTTGTAATGTTACAACAAGTGTACGGCGATGATTGTTTATCGCGAACACAAGTGTTTGAGTGGTTTAAACGATTTAAAGATGGCCGCGAAGACACCAGTGATGACACTCGCACTGGCAGACCATTGTCAGCAAAAACTGATGCAAACATTGAAAATATCGGTAAACTTGTTCGACAAGATCGCCGTTTAACAATCAGAGCAGTGTCTGAGTTAACAGGAGTTGACAAGGAAAGTGTCGAACAAGTTTACCGATTTTTTTCAATGTTTGCATCAGTTTTTGCTGACAATGGTCTGCCAGTGCGAGTGTCATCACTGGTGTCTTCGCGGCCATCTTTAAATCGTTTAAACCACTCAAACACTTGTGTTCGCGATAAACAATCATCGCCGTACACTTGTTGTAACATTACAAACGTTTCACTTGCAGATTTTCCTAGTTTGAAACAAAATTTGATGTTAACACGCTGTTCTTTCTGTACACTCAACATTTTCCGACGCACAGACAAAACGTCAACTACTTAAAACAGACGCCACGGGCCGACTGAGTGCAGGAGGCAGATGAAACTCGAGCAGTAGGCGGAGCGAGAGTCACGTGACAGGCCACGCGACTTTCAGCCTTATTGCATTCGTTTTATTGTTTCACCAGTACTAGTCCGGTTTTTTTCTAGCCACACCTCGTACTCTTCATTTCGTTCGAATTTGACTGCAGAACGATTATACTGCCGCCAACGTACATTTCGCTTAAGTACCAAGAAGATAAGGGAACTTTGGGCTCGTACAGAGGCGAACAGAGTGTCGTTTTTCCATCGCTCTGTTTGCGAGTGGAACAGGAAAGGAAGTGGCCAGTATTGGTACAAGGTAGCCCCCGCCACGCACCATACGGTGCCTTGCGGACTGTGTATGTAAATGTAGATTTACTGACGCCATTCTTAATCTGTATGAACAGTTTTTCTCTTTACTGAAAATACCTTGACGAGTACCAAGAATCGTCTCTTTCAGTGCGGACGTGTACGAAGACCGACTCCTTACGGGAATCAGGGATCTGCGAGCAAGTCGTTCATGGCCCGTCCGGTTAGCCGCACAGTCTCACGCGCTGCTTCCCGAGCGGGAAGGCGTGCCGTTCCCCGGCTCGAATCCGCCCGGCCGATTAGTGTCGAGGTCCGGTGTGCCGACCAGCCTGTGGTTGGTTTTTAGGGCGGTTTTCCATGTGCCTCGGAGAATGCGGGCTGGTTCCCCTTATTCCGCCACAGTTACACTGTGTCGGCGATTGGTGCGCAAACACTTTCTCCACATACACCATAATTACTCTACCACGCAAACATTGGGCATACACTAGTGTCGTGTGAGACGTTCCCGGAGGGGTCCACAGGGAGCCGAACCGCACAATAACCCTGGGTTTGGTGTGGGGCGGCGGTGGGGTGGGTGGATTGCTGTGGCCTGTTGTGAGGTTGTGAACCACTGAGGGCTGCGGCGGTACGAAGCCTCTCCGTCGTTTCTCGGTCCCCGGCTTAATACATATATACATACAAGTGGTTCATGGGTAGGTGACACTACGTCAGGAAACCGTGCTCGAATGGCTGAGGCGGTTAAGGCGACCGTTCGCGTAAAGCATGAACTCTGGGTTCAAGTCACTGTCTGGCGCAAATATTGAGCTGTTACCACTGATACATCTCAGTGCCCAGACGCGACTAACGTCAAGGAAACCTTTGAATAAATAAGGGTCGCCAGCCTCGCTTTGATCCGTGGGACAGAGTTAAACTTCAGAACTGAAAATCAATAACAATGGCGAACTGTGAAAATTTTCGGGCACAAAATTGGACTATTCTAATGTATTTCCACCCGCTGAATTCAAAAATCACCATGAAAATCAATAATCGGCTCTTGCTTTGTAGATAGAATGACATGCCTATTTTTATCGATTTACATTTTTGGTTTGGGGTAATTTTGTTTCTGGAGTTGTCACAGCAGTTAAATGAGAAAACACAACTTTCTCCAGCTGTTTGTAGGTTATAAATATTACTGCTGTTGCTGTGACTGGAAGTTTCTTTCTGTTTGTGTTGCCACAAGTGCAGAATTTCTAGATTTCGAGTGCTTTTGAAGCGTAAAATCTATTAAAGCAAAATGCCACGTAAATGTAAAGATTCAGCAAAAAGTTTCGTTACGTTAGTTGAGAAACAACATTTTCGTCACCGAAAGGCAATGTGACAAATTTTGTTGGTTGGTCGGTTTGTCGGGAGGGGGGGGGGGGGGGGGGACCAAACAGCGAGGTCATCGGTCCCATCGTATTACGGAAGAATGGGAAGGAAGTCGACCGTGCCTTTCAAAGGAACCATCCAGACATTTGCCTGAAGTGACTTAGGGAAATGACGGAAAACCAAAATCAGGATAGCCGGAGGCGGATTTGAATCGTCGTCCTCCCGAATGGGAGTCCAGTGACAAGTTTTGTAAAGGCCGCCTATCAGCACTATTTTGATATGACGTATGGGAACCAAGATAACTCATGGGCTCCACATGCATGCTGCAACTGTTGTGGCCAGAACGGCTGAAAAATAAAAGCAAAAATCTGTGGCTTTTCTGTGGCTTTTGCTGTGTGTCAGTGAAGAAAAGAGGAACAGTTCAGTAACCTAATCGTCCATCCATTATTCCACCCATTCCACTTTCAGATAGTTTAGCAGTTGCTGTTCCACCCCATGACTGATTTTGACGAAAAATATGATAAACTGCACAGAGTCAAGCGTACTTGAGTATTCATATGGAAACCTTGATCTGTCAAAGTAGAAGACAGAACTTCTAAGGTCAAGACTTCTCCAACGTAATCGTCAGGGTCTAACAGTACAGACATCGTCATTGGGAGCTGATTCTTTTTTTAGAAGAAAAACAATCTTGTTGTCTGCTGCGACATTAATGGCTTCATATGAATCATGATCCAGCTAATCGGATGCCATCCACAGATTCCTCCAAATTTAGTCAGAAAGCTGTATTACTTCAGAACGTAGCAGTCTCTCTTCTGTAACTGTTGGTCGTGCATTCCACACGAAGAAGACCTATGTCTTCATAAGTCTTACCCGACTCAATCAAATATGCTGAACAAAAGCCACAAATCAGCAGCGATCTAAGGGTCGTTGCTGTAATCTTAGCAATGCAACTGAGATACCCTAAATACTGCTACTTTTGTGTGTGGGAGTGAGTAGGAATGGGAAATCACATTACCTTCAGGATCAGTTGGTGAAAGGACTTCTGCAAAAATACCGTCAACTCGGATGCAACATGCTCTTTAAAATCCGTTTTCTTCGCTGACATCTAGAGTTTTTCCTCGTATTTGTGGAGTTGTCAGTTAT